>NC_090651.1:29853616-30153616 GCF_040937935.1 Hyperolius riggenbachi | reverse complement strand
CGGGATCCATGCCTCATTCATTTTAATAAAGGTGAGGTACTGAACACTTTTTTTGACCTAGGCGACTTCTCTTCTCACTGACAATGCCTCCAGCTGCGCTGAAGGTCCTTTCTAGGACGCTTGAGGCAGGGCAAGGCAGAAGTTGGATGGCAAACTGTGACAGCTCTGTCCACAGGTCAAGCCTGCGCAACCAGTAGTCCAGGGGTTCATCACTGCTCAGACTGTCGATGCTTCTTTCTCTACTTTCTTGTTAAAGAAAGGGTACGACCAGGGAATCAGGGTTCCATTCCGGTCCGGACTGGGAGCCTGAGAAACGGCTACCACCAAACATCCAAGGAAGGCAGCAAGCAAGCAAACAATCAGAATCAGAATCAAGAATCAAGTTTATTCGCCAAGTACGGCAGTTGTCGTACCCGGAATTGGTTGTGGTACACATGGCAGCTTTACATGACAGACAGAACAAGAACAGTAATTACAATGAGACAGGTATAGCAGCATGCAGATACTGGTGAACATTCATGGGAGCTCTGGCACACTCATGGGAGCACTAGCAGCTAGGGTGTGGGCCAGTACTGCCCAGAGTGAAGAGAGTTCGGAGATCGGGGTGCTGGCTAGGTGATAGAGTTCAGGTGGAGAACAGCTTGAGGGAAGAATGTGTTCCTGCGCCTGGTGGTTCTGGCGTAGATGGTCCTGTAACGTCGGCCTGTTGGCATGAGCTCGAAGTGGCGATTCCCCGGGTGGGAGGGGTCGCCAGAGATCTTGGAAGCCCTCGACCCGAGTCTCGCCATGTGGAGTAGGTCTAGTGGAGGCAAGGGTGATCCTATGATTTTCTCCGCAGTGTCAATTACCCTTTGAAGTTTGTGCTTGTCCTTGGCGGATGCTCCTGTGTACCATACTATGGCAGAGGAACAGAGTATGGATTCCGTGGTAGCGGTATAGAAGCTGGTCAACAGTTTGCGCGGCATGCCGAATCTCTTAAGTTGACGCAAGAAGAATAGCCTCTGCTGGGCCTTCTTCTGTATCTTGGAAGTGTTTTGCTCCCACCTAAGGTTCTTGGTTATGGTTGTGCCAAGGAATCGTACATCGGACACACTGGAAACCGCAGTATCATCAATGAGGACAGGGGAAAGCACAGGGGGGTGCTTCCTGAAGTCTATAGTGAGCTCCACAGTTTTTGTTGCATTGAGAACGAGCTTGTTCTCCTTGCACCAGCTGCTAATCCTCTCGATCTCGCTTCGGTAGGTGTGCTCCCCTTTGTTGTCAATAAGGCCTATGATCGTTGTGTCGTCTGGAAATTTAATGACCTTCACAGAGTCCGCAGATGTGGTGCAGTTGTTCGTATACAGAGAAAAGAGTAGAGGAGACAGCACGCACCCTTGCGGAGCGCCTACATTGGTGGTTCTTACGTGGGAGAAGCAGTTGCCAAGCTTAACGCACTGTGTTCTGTTGGAGAGGAAGTCCCTGACCCATGCACGCAGAATGGGATCTACTCCTAGCTGCCGGAGATTGTCGAGCAGGATGACCGGGCAGATGGTATTGAAAGCAGAGCTAAAATCCAGGAACAGGATCCTGGCGTAAGAGTCCGGTTTGTCGCGGTGCTCTGTGATGTAAGCCAAACTGACATTTATGGCATCCTCCACAGATCTGTTTGCCCTATACGCAAATTGGTGTGGGTCAAGGAGGGTGTCGGTGGAGCGCTTCAGGAGGGTGAGAACGACGCGTTCGAGGATCTTCGCAATGACAGGTGTAAGGGCTACAGGCCTGAAGTTGTTGAGATCTGTATTCCCTGGCTTTTTAGGAACTGGGATAATCAAAGATCTTTTGAGGCAGGATGGTACCTTTCCTTCTGCTAGGGACCGGTTGAAGATGGGTGTCAGGGCGGGGGCTAGTTGGTCTGCACAAGATCTCAGACAGGCCGATGACATTCCGTCTGGACCAGAGGCCTTCCTGGGATTAGTTCTTCGAAGCAGCCTCAGTACGTCCGCTTCCTGAATGACGACTGGTGCAGGGGGATCGTGGCCCAACGGTGGGATTGGGACAGATGGAGCCTCCTTTGGTATAGGTGTGGGGGAGCTGTGCTGCCCGAGTTGGTGCTCGAATCTGCAGTAGAACTCGTTGAGCTCCGCCGCCAGTTGGATGCTGGCGGTCGCGTGATGTGCAGGTGCTTTGAAATTTGTCACTGCCCTAAAGCCTTTCCACACCTCCCGTGGGTTGTTGGACTGGAGACTAAGACCCAGTTTGTCGGAGTAGGCCCTTTTTGAAGCCCTTAGTTCTCGGTTTAGGGAGTTCCTCGCTGCCCTGAACTCTTCTGAGGTGCCGGACTTGTGCGCCTCCTCCTTGAGTTTCTGCAGGCGGCGTAGTTTACTGTTGAACCAAGGCTTGTTGTTTGGGAAGACCTTGAAGGATTTGGTTGGGATGCACGATTCCTCGCAGAAGCTGATATAGGAGGTGACATTATCTGTCCACTCCTCCAGGGTTGGTGCCTCCAGGGCCGACCAGTCGGTACAGTCGAAACATGCCTGTAGCTCAAGTTTTGCCTCCTCCGACCATTTTCTGACAGTCCTGGTGGTAGGCTTCGAGGACTCGAGGAGCCTTCTGTAGGAAGGGATCAGGTGGATAAGGTTGTGGTCAGAGTTCCCTAGGGCAGCGCCCTGAGCAGCTTTGTAAGCGTTCTTTAGGACAGTGTAGCAATGGTCTAGCGTGTTGTGATTCCTGGTGGGGCACGTGATGTGCTGCTTATACCGGGGCAGCTCCTGTCGCAGATTTGCGTTATTAAAGTCTCCCAGGACAATGAAGAGGGCTTCCGGGAGTGCAGTTTCCCACTGGGAGATGGTGTCGCTGAGTGTTTGAAGGGCACTGGCGGTGTTTGCATCTGGGGGGATGTAGACTCCGAAGAGGGCAAATGAGGAGAATTCCCTGGGTGCATACTGTGGCCTGCAGTTTATGGCTAGGAGCTCCACGTCTGGTGTGCAGATCTTGCTCAGAGTTACTGTGCTAGTGCACCAAGCGGAATTTATGTAGAAGCATATGCCGCCTCCCCTCTTTTTCCCTGAAAGGGACTGATCGCGGTGCGCACGGAAGAGGTCATAGTCCGGCACGTGGAGTGAGTTGTCCGGTACATTGTCGTTCAACCAGGTTTCAGTGAAGCAGAGGACTGGAGTGTTTTTGGCGATGGAGAGTTTGCTGTCGAGCAGTAGGAGTAGTTCATCCACTTTGTTTGGAAGGGAGCATACGTTTGCCAGGAGGATGGCCGGGATAGGAGATCGAAGACCTTTCCTTTTGAGTCTCACCCGTGCTCCCCCTCTTCTCCCCCTGTGTCGAATTTTCCTTGGAAGGGCGTTGACACTGCCAGTCAGCTGTTCAAAATGGGCACAGACTAGGTCCCACAGTGGAGGTCCTGTTGATGGGTCGCGCTGGGATGTGAGTTCCCATTCCAGTAACGCCTCCCTGGACAAGGGGACAGAGTACTGGGTTGCCATGGAGTGGAGTGGTCAACAAGGGGTATGGACGGACGCGCAGCGCCCAGACCGTGCGCGGTACGTAGGCAGCCCCGTCCCTGCACAGTGCAGAACAGTCTCTGAGCAGCACAGTCCCTAAGCAGAGGAGAGGAGCAGGGAGTGATCAGCAAGGGGTATGGCAACGGTCGCGCAGCGCCCAGACCGTACGCAGCTCGTATGCAGCACAGTCCCTGAGCAGAGCTGGACAGTCCCTGAGCAGCGCCGTCGCTGAGCAGAGCAAGCGGTGAGCAGCACAGTCGATGAGCAGCAGTCACTGAGCAGAGCAAGATAGCACACAGTCCATACACAGCACAGTCCATAGCAGAGAAGCAAATCAATCAATGAGCGGCACAAGCAGGTGTACTGAACACTGAACAGGCACGCAAGTCCCGACTCGGGAAGGCAGCAAGCAGGCACGACACGCAAGTCCTGACTCAGGGAGGTAGTGACGAAGAATAACAATACACAACTTTTTTGAGGCCCTGTATAATGATGAGTACACTTGAAATCCTTTAACGGGAGTCTGTTATGGAGGGCAAGTCTGCCATTCATTCAATAAACTGTGTGGTCAACTCTCTTTGGTACTTTCCGCACCATAATGGCCGGGAAATCAGGGTTCGATTCCGCCCCGGAGTGGGAGCCTGAGAAACGGCTACCACCACACATCCAAGGAAGGACCCAATGTGATGTATAAGTAATGTACCTGCCCTGACCGTGCTTTGCAGACCAGGCATCTGTGGTCAGATTAACCCTTGACCCAACGCTGTGTGCCAGAGATGACACCACTTGACTTTAATGAGAATCTGTTATGGAGGGCAAGTCTGCCATCTATTCAAGTGAAAAGGTATGCACTGACTCCCAGGTATAATACAATGTGCAGTCACAGATGCAGTGAAAGGTATTCAGTGACTGCTTGTGAAGAAACGCGGAAAAGCCGCTGCATGGACGCAAGATGAGGCGGCTGTTTCCGCGGCGGGCATAGCAGAACGCGGAGAAACCGCCAGCGTCTGACGCGGCAGTTTGTACGCATAGGCCTGCTTCTCTCAGTAAGGCGGGATGCGGAGGAAATGCCGCCCGCTCAGACAGCGTGGCAGCGGATTCTGCATCCCATGCAGCAGCACCATTACAACACATGACTGGTGTGGCTGGGACTGATAGTCCACACTGGTTTAGGACGCGTGCGCGCGCGGAGAGGCAGGGCCTTTATGGCAGTCAGAGGAGGGTCAGCTGACCAAGCTGGGCAGCTGACAATTGCAGCAACTTTCATTGGTCCAGCAATTTAGGGAGGTGCTGAAGAGCACTAGTGTATATATACTGGGTGCTGGGCATTCCTCTGGTGTCTGGCATTGCGATCACTACGTGGTAGCACTCAGGCCTTGTCTGTATCTGTGTTCTAGCATAGTTTCCAAAGGTGTTGACGATCACGGACCTCACACCTTAGCGTTAGGAAATTGAACTGTATTATTTGTTATGACCTCCTGCTTGCCTGACTATCCTCCTGAACACTGATTCTGTACCTCGTTATTTCTGATATCCTGTTGCCAAACTCTGTTCGTTCCTGGACTCTGTATCTGCCTCCTGATTCTGTACCTCGTTATTCTGATACTCTGTTGCCAAACCCTGCCTGTTCATTGGATTCTGTATCTGTCTCCTGAATCTGTACTTTATCTGTCTGTGTGTTAACGACCTGGCTTGCCCGACCTCGAGAACTAGCCTTACTGTCAGAGGCAGTTCCCAGACCTGTTAGTGACACCCTCTCAGGTGTCACTCCTACTCTGTCCTTCCCACCTCCTGCCTAACTCCACCCCCGGGAGAGTATAGGCCTACGGAAGGAACATTCCTCTGTGTGTACTCAAAGTATTACTGTTGCATTAACACTCACTCGTTACTCAGGTGTCCAGAGGTTAGAATTTATATCTGATTATCGGTGATACTGCAGATCACCAATAATCGGGTATATTCTGCATTCTCGGTGATACTGCAGTTCACCGGTAATCAGACCCTCTCTGTGTTACACCGATCGTTACACTGCTGGTATAACAATGTGCAGTCACACAGATGCAGTGAAAGGTATGCAGTGACTGGTATCAATACAATGTGCAGCTGTCACACACACACAGGTGCTGTCACACAGGTGCAGTGAACAGGTATGCAGTGACTAGTATTACAAATGTGTAGCTGTCACACACACAGGTACCGTGAACAGGTATGCAGTGACTGGTATATAATATAACACTGCGTGCTGTCACGCAGGTGCACTGAACAGGTATGCAGTGACTGGTATCAATACAATGTGCAGCTGTCACAGACACAGGTACCGTGAAAAGGTATGCATTGACTGGTATATAATATAACACTGAGTGCTGTCACACAGGTGCAGTGGACAGGTATGCAGTGACTGGTATTACAAATGTGCAGCTGTCACACACACAGGTACCGTGAACAGGTATGCAGTGACTGGTATATAATATAACACTGCGTGCTGCCACGCAGGTGCACTGAACAGGTACGCAGTGACTGGTATCAATACAATGTGCATCTGTCACATACACAGGTACCGTGAACAGGTATGCAGTGACTAGTATTACAAATGTGCAGCTGTCACACACACAGGTACCGTGAACAAGTATGCAGTGACTGGTATTTAATATAACACTGCGTGCTGTCACGTAGGTGCACTGAACAGGTATGCAGTGACTGGTATCAATACAATGTGCAGCTGTCTGTCACACACACAGGTACCGTGAACAGGTATGCAGTGACTGGTATTACAATGTGCAGCTGTGACACACGTGCAGTGAAAAGGTAGGCACTGAATGTGCTGGACCTGGCAGTGGCAGAGTAGGAATTAGCAAGGGGCAGGCTGCGACTGACTGACAGGGCTGTACATGCAAGTGTCAGTGGGACACACACACACACACAAAAAAAACAGATCACAAGAACAACATTAGCTCTCAAGAGAGCTGTTGTGGGGTGCTTTTTAGCAATAAGTATCAGCAAGGAGCAAGCTAACAAGCCTAACAAGAGCATAACTAAGCTTTCCCTAATCAGTGCAGCAACCTCTCTCCCTTCTCTAATATCTGCAGCCACTAGGGTTGCCAGGTCGGCTGATGGAGAAAACCGGACAGGGGGTGGAGTTGGGGGTGGAGTTAGGGGCGGAGTCAGAAGCGCACTTTTATGTAGAGTGGGGCTAAGCAATGGGCTTTTTTTAAAAAAATTTTTTTATAGTATTCATATCGCACTGACATCTTCTGCAGCACATTACAGAGTACATAGCCATGTCACTAACTGTCCTCACCAGTAGTACTGGTCCAGTGCACATAAGAGACAGTTTTTCACCAGTAACTGCACATAAGAGACAGCTTTTCACCAGTAAATGCACATTATAAGAGACACCTTTTCGCCAGTAAATGCACATAATAAGAGACAGCTTTTCCCCAGTAAATGCACAAGAGACAGCTTTTCACCAGTAAATGCACATAATAAGACACAGCTTTTCACCAGTAAATGCACATAATAAGAGACAGCTTTTCACCAGTAAATGCACAAAAGAGACAGCTTTTCACCACTAAATGCACATAATGACAAACAGCCAGTGTTCCCAGTATATGTAGCCAGGGATATATGTGCCCAGTATATGTAGCCAGGGGGTATATATGTCCCAGTATATGTAGGCAGGGGTGTAAATGTCCCAGTATACGTAGGCAGGGGTGTAAATGTCCCAGTATATGTAGCCAGGGGGTATATGTGCCCAGAATAGGTAGCCAGGGGGTATATGTGCCCAGAATAGGTAGCCAGGGGCTATATGTGCCCAGAATAGGTAGCCAGGGGGTATATGTGCCCAGAATAGGTAGCCAGGGGGTATATGTGCCCGGAATAGGTAGCCAGGGGGTATATGTGCCCGGAATAGGTAGCCAGGGGGTATATGTGCCCGGAATAGGTAGCCAGGGGCTATATGTGCCCGGAATAGGTAGCCAGGGGCTATATGTGCCCGGAATAAGTAGCCAGGGGCTATATGTGCCCAGAATAGGTAGCCAGGGGCTATATGTGCCCAGAATAGGTAGCCAGGGGGTATATGTGCCCAGAATGGGTAGCCAGGGGCTATATGTGCCCAGAATAGGTAGCCAGGTGCCCCCCGCAGGAGGAGAACAGTGCAGAGAGAGAGCTGGGAGCAGCGGTGGAGAAGGGGGGCAATCTCCCCCGCCCCCCCTTGCCTTCCCTCACCTTAGGGTGCTGTCTCTCTCCCCTGCTGTCTCCTCCATCATGTGCAGCAGGCTGGCGGGTGGCGGGGAGAACTTACCTCTGTCGCAGGCGCCGGAAGTTCGGGTCCCGCAGCCGCTGAGAGAGATTTGACTCAAAAAAGATCCGGATCAAAGATCCGAATCATTCATGAGCCGGACAACACTATTCAGACTGATAGTGTTGTCCGGCTCATGAATGATTCGGATCTTTGATCCGGATCTTTTTTGAGTCAAATCTCTCTCAGCGGCTGCGGGACCCGAACTTCCGGCGCTGGAGCGACACAGAGGTAAGTTCCGCCCGCAGCCACCCGCCAGCTTGCACTTCATATTGGAGGAGACAGCGGGGGAGAGAGAGCACCCTAAGGTGAGGGAAGGGGGGGGGAGATTGCCCCCCTTCTCCACCGCTGCTCCCAGCTCTCTCTCTGCTGCGCTGTTCTCCTCCTGCGCTGCGGGGGGCGCTAAAACCGGACAACTTAATTGTCCGGTTTAGCATGTTTTTTTACACCGGACACAGGGGCCAAAAACCGGACTGTCCGGTGTAAAACCGGACACCTGGCAACCCTAGCAGCCACACCGAGTGAGATAATGGCTGACGCAGCTACCTTTTATAAGGGGGGGGGGGGGGGGGCTCCAGGAGGGAGTGTAGCCTGATTGGCTGCCCTGGGTCTGCTGACTGTGATGTTGTAGAGGGTCAAAGTTGAGCCTAATGATGTAGTATAGGGGGAGGATCGAACTCACATATAGTTCATGGTTCACCAATGTTCGCGCGAATCAGTTCGCTGGCGAACTGTTCGGGCCATCTCTAACGGGCAGGTTCAGGATTTTTTAAGCGCCTGCGATTTTGAAAATCGCCCTAAAGGCGCTTATGCAATGATTCCCTAAGAGAGTGTTCACATATGAGCGGATCGATTACCATCCGCTCACCAAAGCACTGCCTGTATCATTTTCTGGGTTATTTGCTTGTGATGGCTGGTATAGGGAAATCGCAAAACGCTTGAAAAAGTACTTTGTATAGCGATTTCCCCATCGCTTTTAGGAATAAATACATTGTATTTATTGTTTTCTGGGTCAAAGAGTTCACTTGCTGACTGGTGTCAGGAAGTGAAAAAACGAATCGCTCTGCAAAAGTGCTTTGCAGAAAAATCCCTACCGTGCAAATTGTGCACAAAATCGCAAAACGCTGGCATCAGCGATTGCGATTTATGATGTGAACAAGGCCTTCAGGTTCACTTTACACCACATCCGACATATTTTCCCTTCCGGGCGGCACCGGTGTTCCCGGCGTTGTGTTCGCTGTATGGAATGCAGGTAAGCTACACCAAGGTAAACACTCCCAGCACAAAGCTCGCTACACGGCTGCCAACATTCACAGCAGAGAGGAAACTTTTAAAGAAGGTGGAGGTGAAATGTAATATCTACCAATGCATTAAATCCAGGCTCTGCCTTTGGGCTTCTGTAATTCCCCCTTAATTTGAAGACGAGGAGGGTTCAGGTTGTAAATTGCTGTTTTTTTTTAATGTAAAACAATAAATTGCGGGATTGAACATCTGTATAAAGTTGTACATTTAACGACTCCATCATCCTTAATTTGGATTAGGCACTTCGCTGCGCTGATCACCGAGCAACTTGGAGCGGGATTTAGCAGCTGCTGGTTTAATCCAGTAAGTGGTTGATGGATTTATGGAGGAGTGTCGACTGCACATAGAGGGTTAAACCCGACGCCGGTTTCTGAGTGCTGAGATAAGAGCTCAGCTATGCAAAATACATAGGTGAGACAGACGAAAGTGCTGTTGTCCTATTAGCAGTGTCACTTGTGTATGCTAGAAATCGTGTAAATCATGTGACCAGTTTGATCAGGTGACAGATCATTTCACAATGCGCTCAAGGGTGATGGCATTTAGTATAAAGAATAAAGTCAAAGGACAACTGTAGTGAGAAAACTATGGTGGCTGCCATATGTACTGTATATACTCGAGTATAAGTCTAGAAATTTATGTCTGATTCACTTCATAAAAGTATAGGGGTTAACTTATACACGAGTCACAAGCAACACTGAGCACAGTGAGTAATGTGTGTACTAATAATGACATTCCCAACTGCAGCAATTTACCCAGTGCTAAGTGACATTCTCTTGATAAAGGAAATGCCAAAAAACACAGGTGTGAAAGTCCTGGCCACAACAATTCACAAGGAAGGGGGGGGGGGGGGGGATACTGGTCTGCTGGAAAGGGAGTGAATAACTGCAGCACTTGGGGGCCTGGAGCAGTTCCTGGCTGCACTTAAGGGACAGGAGGGGTGATTGGCTGCAATACTGTATGCAGTGCAGTCATTAACCCCTCCTGAGTCCAAAGTGTAGCCATTAACTTTTCTGGGTAGACATATTTGATTTAATAAAAAAAATTCCAGCTTAAGAGGATAGACTATTGGAGTCAACATATACACGAGGTCGACTTATATTCGAGTATATTTCCTTTTAAAGAGAATCTGTACTAATAAAATGCCCGTGGGGGGTAGGGTACTTACCTCAGGAGGGGAAGCCTCTGAATCCTATCAAGGCTTCCCCCATCCTCCTCTGTCCCACGGTGGTCTCGCTGCGGGTCCTGGAATGGAGGGCATGTAAATATTTACCTTTTCGGCTCCTGCGCAGGCACAGTTGCCGCTCTAGTCTCGGAAATAGACAGAAGTAGTCGATCCCAGTCGGGTCCGCTCTAGCCTGCGCCTGTGCAGTAGAGCGGACCCGACTGGAATCGGCTATTTTCGTCTATTTCCGTGCTGAGAGCCACAACAGCGCCCCCGCTGGAGCCAGGGAAAGTAAATATATCATGCCTTGTCAGGCTTGTCGAGGGAGGATTGCGGGACGCTTCGGGGGAGCCAGCGCTGGACTGCCTGCAGCTACAGGGATGAGGAAGCCTCACTGGGACCCTGAGGCTTCCCCCTCCCGAGTTAAGTACCCCTACATGGGACTATTTTTTGATGCAGGGTCTCTTTAACTACTTCAGCCTTCAGTCGTTTTCACTTTATGCATCCGAGCAATGTTCACCTCCCATTCATTGGCCTATAACCTTATCACTAGTTATCACAATGAACTGATCTATATCTTGTTTTTTCCGCCACCAATTAGGGCCTTTTTTCCACTAGCCTGCGATTTGCGATTTGCTTCTGATCGCAAATCGCAAGGTACATTAAACTAATGGAAACTGCAGCAGCAATTTCCATTAGTGCGATCCGATTGCGATGCTATTTTGGTCAAAGCGCAATCGTCGTCCTGCCGCGTTTTGTATGCGATTGAGCTGGACTATAATGAGTATAGTAGCTCAATCGCAATCGCATGGTGGAAATTGAAACGCGATTGCGATCGCGATTGGAATCGCGATCGCATTTCATAGTGGAAAAGGGCCCTTAGGCTTTCTTTGGGGGTTACATTTTGCTGAGAGCCACTTTACTGTAAATGCATTTTAACAGGAAGAATAAGAAAAAAAACTGAAAAAATTCATTATTTCTCAGTTTTCGGCCATTATAGTTTCAGAATAATACATGCCTCCATAATTAAAACCCACGTATTGTATTTTCCTAATATTCCCGGGTATTACACCGTTTAAATTATGTCCCTATCACAATGTATGGCGATAATATTTTATTTGGAAATAAAAGTGCATTTTTTCCGTTTTGCATCCATCACTATTTACAAGCTTGTAATAAAAAAATAAAAAAAATAAAAATATTATATCTTTACATTGATATTTAAAAAGTTTAGTCCCTTAGGTAAAAATTTACTTTTTTTTTTATTGTAATGTTTTTTTTTGTTTTTTTTTTTAAACATTTTATTTAGGTATTTTTGTGGGAGGGTGGATGTAAATAGTAATTTTTTTATGTAAATATATGTTTATTTTTCTTTTTCTTTACATGTAGAGAAAAGTGCTTCTAGTGGGAATGGGCCCTCTTGGAGCTGGAGGAAGCCCCTGGTATAATATTATATACTAGCCAACCCGCGTCGTAGCATACGCCGCATCTATCTATCTATCTATCTATCTATCTATCTATCTATCTATCTATCTATCTATCTAATAGAGTACGTGCCTCAACCTTGAAGCAAGAAGAAGTAGGCTTTCCATGAGAAAATGTATGCGTGCTCAAACAACAAGTTTAACCCTAGCAAGTCTGGCTTTGCAAATCCGGCCTAATTGGCTATTCATGAGGCAATGCTCATGCAAATATGCATTTGCTTTCGCATGCCAAACTATGCAGGGTCAAAAAACCAATACTGCAAAGTGCTCTCTCGCTGCGTGGGAACCACAGCGGCACCCCGGAGTGGGAGGCTGGGTGGCGCAGCCGCCCCTCCCCCCCCCCCCCCCCCCCAAGCGTGGCCAGCGCTGGGGAGAGCCGTCCGCACCCACCTCCTAATATTAAAAACAGCCACTTACCTTAACGTCCATTGGGTTCTGCTACATGCGCATTAATTTTCTCATGGAAAGCATTTTGTGCAGTTTGTTTCCTTTGGAGGCAGGTGGTGGATGGCTTGCTCCGGTGGTGTGAACCCTGGAGTGAGTGCGCCTGTCCTCCCCCCCCCCCTCTGGAGTGCTGTATGTTAGCCAGCCCTGAGCTCTAAAGCTCGGGGTGACCCATGCTTCTCTCCTTTCTCATGTGGTGCCCCCAAATTAATGCGCATGTAGCAGAACGCAATGGACATTAAGGTAAGTGCCTGTTTTGAATATTGGGAGGTGGGTGCAGACGGCTCTCCCCGGCGCTGGCCACACTTGGGGGGGGGGGGGTCGTCCACGCCACCCAGCCTCCCCCTCCGGGATGCCGCTGTGGTTTCCAGGCAGTGAGAGAGCCTGGGACCCTGCGGCCCCCCAGTTGTATAAAAAGGGGGCATTGGGAATCCTCCCCGTGGCGCTCCTGGAGGCCTGGAGCACACCAAAAACTGCTAGCAGATCCGCAAAATGCTAGCAAATTTTGAAACGCTTTTTCTTATTTTTCTCTAGCATTTCACCTAGCATTTTGCGGTTTTGTAAAGCGTTTTTGGTGTAGTAGATTTCATATATTGTTACAGTAAAGCTGTTACTGAACAGCTCCTGTAACAAAAACGCCTGCAAAACCGCTCTGAACTGCCGTTTTTCAGAGCGGTTTGCGTTTTTCCTATACTTGACATTGGAGGCAGAAACGCCTCCGCAATCCAAAAAATACCTCACCTCGGGAGTATGCGTTTCAGCAAAACGCCTCCCGCTCTGGTGTGCACCAGCCCATTGAAATACATTACCCAAGCGTATCCGCAGCCGCAAGTGGATCGCAAAACGCTGCCGAACCGCTCTGGTGTGCACCAAGCCGGATAGTGCTAATGTAGCATGTAGCAGGGTGACTGCTTTGTGGTATTGGTTTGTGAAAGCATTTGCATGAGCATTTCCTCATGAATAGCCAATTAGGCCAGATTTGCAATGTCAGACTTGCTAGGGTAAGGCCTCTTTTCCATGGACTGTGAATAGGCAGTGAAATGGCTCTCAAACTCTCACAACTGCTCACTGCTGCCTGGTAACTGCTCACTGCTGCCTGGTAACTGCTCGCTGCTGCCTGGTAACTGCTCACTGCTGCCTGGTAACTGCTCACTGCTGCCTGGTAACTGCTCGCTGCTGCCTGGTAACTGCTTGCTGCTGCCTGGTAACTGCTTGCTGCTGCCTGGTAACTGCTTGCTGCTGCCTGGTAACTGCTTGCTGCTGCCTGGTAACTGCTCACTGCTGCCTGGTAACTGCTTGTTGCTGCCTGGTAACTGCTTGTTGCTGCCTGGTATCTGCTCACTGCTGCCTGGTAACTGCTTGCTGCTGCCTGGTAACTGCTTGTTGCTGCCTGGTATCTGCTCACTGCTGACTGATAACTGCTTGCTGCTGCCTGGTAACTGCTTGTTGCTGCCTGGTAACTGCTTGCTGCTGCCTGGTAACTGCTTGCTGAGCACACAGCTCAACAGTCCGTGGAAAAGAGGCCTTAAACTTGGTGTTTGAGCACGCATAAATTTTCTCATGCAAAGTACTTCTTCTTCTTGTTTGAAGGTTGAGGCACTTAAGGCTCATACACACATCAGACTATAGTCTTTGGAAAATGAAAGATCACAGACCAATTTTACCCCCTTCCATGTAGTATGAGAGCCATACCTACACAGTCTATTCTATAGAGCTGAACTCCCCATCAGACAGAAATCTTTGCAAGATGCTGCACACAAAGATGCTGTAGACATTCAAAAGATCAGTATCTGCAAAAGATCTGTTCCTGCAAAAGATCCGTTCCTGCAAAATGCATTCATAGTCTATGATATCTGCAGATCATCATACACACCTTATTTAACAGACATTCATCTGCAGACCAGATCCACCAGGATGGATTTTCAGATCTGCAGATGATTGTCTGATCTGCAAATAAATGTCAGTTAAACAAGGTGTGTATGTTGATCTGCAGATCTCATAGACTATGAATGCAATTTGCAGGAACGGATCTTTGGCAGGAACAGATCTTTTGCAGATACTGATCTACAGCATCTTTGTGTGCAGCATCTTGCAAAGATTTTTTTCTAATGTGGAGTTCAGCTCCATAGAAAAGACTGAGAAGGTATGGCTCTCATACTACATGGAAGGGGGTAAAATTGGTCTGTAATCTTTCATTTTCAAAAGACTATTGTCTGATGTGTGTATGTGGCCTTAGTCTATTATATATATAGATAGATATAAGGACATTTCTGGTTTACTTTAAAGGGAACCAGAGAAGGTTTAAACTGCAGATTTGATACTTACTCAGGGCTTCCCCCAGCTCCATAAGCACGCGTGAGTCCCTCGCTGCATAGCTCCCAACTGTCCCTCTGTCCCTGTTTCCTCCTCACTTGTCCCTCTTTTAGGACTTTGTCCCTCTTTCTATGTAAATATATATATTTCTGTACAAAAAATGTGTTTGATTGACTCTAAACTTTATTCCCATCTTTTAAATTGATATATTACTAATTTTAAAATGCTAATATGAAGGAAAATGAACAGGATAGAGAGGATCAGTGTGGTTTGAATTATAAAACAACATATTTTTCGTATGAAATCTTTATCGTATGCGTGACTAGGGGTGTGGCGGGGGGCGTGATTAGGGGTGTGGCAGGGGTGTGGCTTAGGTGTCCCACTTTCTCATCTCAAAAAGTTGAGAGGTATGTCGCTGTCCTTCCGCAGTCTGCCATTTAGCAGCAATCAGCCCCGGTAACTGGGTCAATTGCACCAGTCATGGTCTTCTGCGCATGTGCGGTATCAAATCTGTAGTTTAAACTGTCTCTGGTACACTTTAAAGGACAACTGTTGTGAGATGAATATGGAGGCTGCCATATTTATTACCTTTTAAACAATACCAGTTGCTGGCAGCCCTGCTGGTCTATTTAGCTGCAGTAGTGTCTGAATCACACCAGAAACAAGCATGCAGCTAACTTGTCAGTTCTGATCACAATGTCAGAAACACCTGATCTGCTGCATGCTTGTTCAGGGGCTTAAAGTATTAGAAGCAGAGGATCATCAGGATGCCTGGCTAACTGGAATTGTTAAAAAGGAAATAAATATGGCAACCTCCATATATCTCTCACTTCAGTTGTCCTTTGGGTGAATTTAGCCATGTTGTGTTGTGAGACAGGACAGAGGGAATAACGATACATTTGATTCTATTCAGTTGTATGATTATGAACTATCTGCTGCAGTTTGAGATCTTTGATTATACTGACATCTTGTGGTCATCCCAAGAATGACAGAAATAAAGCTGGAAATTTCCATCTGTGTGTAAGTGGCTTTGTACAGGCCAATTTTTTTTAGTGCCATGCTGTGCATAGCCCCAGACAGTGGCATAATTGAGTGTCACTTACAGTAA
The DNA here is from genome assembly GCF_040937935.1 of Hyperolius riggenbachi. Classification (NCBI taxonomy): domain Eukaryota; kingdom Metazoa; phylum Chordata; class Amphibia; order Anura; family Hyperoliidae; genus Hyperolius; species Hyperolius riggenbachi. The sequence continues at coordinate 30,138,009 of NC_090651.1, read as the reverse complement.
GTAGTAGAAATCTGACATTACTGACAGATTTTGGACTAGCCCATCTTCTCATAGGGGGGTTCACAGGGTTTTCTGTATTTTTAAAAGCACTTAGTGAATGGCAGTTGCCCCATCCAACTGCCAAAATAGTGTGCAGCGAGCAGGGTGGCTGGCCAACATTTTTGTATTAATCATTTTCAGGGAAATTCTCTATAAAGAATAAAGGCCATGCTGAGAATCCCCTATAGAGAGATGGACTAGCCCAAAACCTGTCGGTAATGTCAGATTTCTACTGCCTACTGTAAGTGACAGCAACATAGGAGAAAAGTCATTTATGGCTCATTTAACTCTGGAAGAAATGTACTTCTTATTTTGTACGTGGTTTAAATTTTAGGATTTTCGCAACAGTTCCTCTTTTTTTTTTTTAAAACACATTTTATTTAGAGATATGCGCTTACAAGGTGCATTAATGTCAACATGTCATACAGTATCTTACATGGGTCTATAGGTATTCAGACCTCACAACGGGACCCTGATTTAGGCCTAGTGCACACCAGAGCGGTTCTGCTGCAGTTTGCGATCTGCTTGCGGGTGCGGATCCGCTACGGTAATGTATTTCAATGGGCTGGTGCACACCAGAGCGGGAGGCGTTTTGCAGAAACGCATACTCCCGGGCTGCTGCAGATTTTGGATTGCGGATGCGTTTCTGCCTCAATGTTAAGTATAGGAAAAACGCAAACCGCTCTGAAAAACGGCACTTCAGAGCGGTTTGCCAGGCGTTTTTTGTTACAGAAGCTGTTCAGTAACAGCTTTACTGTAACAATACATGAAATCTGCTACACCAAAACCGCTACACAAAACCGCAAAACGCTAGCTGAAACGCTGCAGAAAAAGAAGAAAAAGCGTTTCAAAATCTGCTAGCATTTTGCGGATCTGCTAGCGGTTTTTGGTGTGCACCAGGCCTTACAGTTTGCTACGACTCAGCCATGTTAATCACATTATCACCATATCTCTTCCTTTTAACTTTTCCCCCCAACTTAACCCGCCCTCTTCTGCTCCCTCCCCCCACCCTCTGTTGTCTGCTGTTCCAACCCCCAAAACATCTTGCTGTGTTTAGGCAACTTTATTCATAAAGGTCTGTCAATCCTTATAAGGAAAGAGACGTGGTATTGGCTTTAAGCCCTGATATGGCCCTGATATATTGGCTAGGGTAGCTTCAGATTGCCCAATTTTCCCAATAAGTCCATTGTGGCGTACCATTCTGTGTACTTAAAGGGTGCGACTATGACTTGTATTTCCTCTTTGGAGTAAGTATGTTCAATGAATTTAGTCCATTTCTTGAAGAAAGCTTTTGTTGTTTTTCCTTTATGTGTCACTGCATCTAGTCTGTCCATGTTGAATAGTTGTATTAGTTCCTGTTCTATGTCCCATATAGTTGGTTTGCTGGGGTAAATCCACTTATTGTAGATTACTTTTTTGCTTGCTGCAAGGATTAAATGACCCAATAAAGGCGTTTTCTGTTTTACGTTCGATTTTGTTGTTTCTGCTGTTGGTTGTTGGTCTTCCTTTTCATAGTGAAATAGACACAGTTGCGGTGTGATTGTTATGTCTCTGTTGCATATTTGCTTGATATACTTCTGGACCTGAGTCCAGTACGTTCTAATGGGTTTACATTCCCACATACAGTGGAAGAGCGATGCTTGAGGTGTTTTGCACTTTGGACAGCATGGTGAGTAGTTAGATGGAGGTGTTTTATATCTTATGTTGAAGGCGTATTTTGCCCTATGGATTAATCTGAAGTGAGAGTCTCTCCAGTTTTCATTGCTTATTATCTGTCGATAAAGGTTATTTCCGTCTATAATCTGTACCATCAGTTCTGGGTCCGGAATGTCTCTATGCCAGGCTTTTAGGTTGTTTATCGCATGTTGGTCTTGCTGTTGTTTTAACAGAGTTATTTGTATTGTCAACAGGGGGAGCCGGTTTGGTCCTGGAGCCAAAAATGTGTCAAAGTTATTTAGCTTCTGCTCTCTTGTCAAGTCCTTTACCAGTGTTGTCACATGTGATTTCACTTGTGCGTAGTATAAGAAGTGATGTTTAGGTAAATTGAATTCTGTCCTTAGTTCCCCAAAAGTTTTCCATTTTCCCTCAGATAAGTTAAAGAGGTGTCCCATTTGTCTGATACCTTTGTCTGCCCATATTCCGAACCCTTTGTGGGACATACTAGCTTGGAAGCCCGGATGTCCCCAAAGGGGTGCGTACTTAGAAACCTGGCAGGGTAGCCCAAAACGCTTCCTTATCTCTTTCCACCCAGCCCATGTGTCCCTTAAAACTATGCTATGTTTGACTTTTTGCGGGAGTTTGGGATAGGGGGTGTGTAGTATTGCTGGTAGTGACCATGGTTCTGAGAATGCTTCCTCCAACTCGGTGTTCGAAAAGGAACTAGTCCCACATATCCAGTCTCTAGCATGTCTGAACAAGCAGGCTAGATTAACAGTTCCTCTTTAAAGGACTCATCCGATCTAGGAAAATAAATGAAATCTACTTACCAGGGGCTTCCTCCAGCCCCTAGCAGCTGATCTCTCCCACGCCGTAGCTTCACTCTCTGCCGCTGGGTCTCGGCGCCTCGCCAGGCCGTCCTCTACTGCGCCTGCGTGAGTGCTGCTGTCAATCAAATCCACATTGTCTGGAGTGTACTGCGTAGACGCAGAATTGATGCGCCTGCGCAGTACACTCTGGCCACGTGGACTTGATTGACAGAAGCGCTTGCACAGACGCGGTAGAGGATGGCTTAGTGAGGCGCCGAGACCCAGCGGCAGAGAGTGAAGCTACGGCGTGGGAGAGATCAGCTGCTAGGGGCTGGAGGAAGCCCCGGGTAAATAGATTTAATTTATTTGTTTTCTAGCTCGGACCTACCCTTTAAAGGGGCACTAGGGTGAAATATTGTAAAATTTAAAATATGTGCAAACAGACAAAAAAAAAAGTATTTTTTTTCCAGAGTAAAATGAGCCATAAATTACTTTTCTCCTATGTTGCTGTCACTTACAGTAGGTAGTAGAAATCTGACAGAAGCGACAGGTTTTGGACTAGTCCATCTCTTCATAGGGACTAATAACCCGGACTATTCAAAAGTGGGTAATTTGTAAGCTACTAACTCATGTAGTTTTGCTGAAACTTTCCCAAGTTTGATCATTCATAACTTTAAAATTTATATTTTTTGATGAATGGAGTTTGTCTCTACCTATTTTTTATGTGGCATTGGGTCCCAGCTATAAGATACATCAAAATGTATTCTACAACTCATTATGATCCAAATGAAGTCACATATACATCATTTGATAACAAACTCTTTGCACAGCAATCCATTATTCTCAAGGCTTTTTTGCAAGCCATTTTTTTTTTCCCGTCTGTTTTTACAATGGTATTTCTATTTAACCAAGTTTGACAACAATGTTTATTGTTATCAGATTTCGTTATCCACCGGCACCCATACGACGTTTAGGGTGCATCCTATGCGATCTTATAGGCGCATAGGGTGCGCCGTTTTCGTCGCACCCGGTGCAACGTTTCGCGTGCACCGGCCAGAGGTTTCAGGTGTGATAAAGGGCTTTTCACAAACGTGCTAACAGTTAGCACTGCTTTGTGAATCAAGCCCTTGGTGTTAACCTCCCTGGCGGTAAGCCCGTGCTGAGCACGGGCTATGCCGCCGGCCCGGGAGGCAGGGGTGTTTCTAGCCACTTTGTCACTCCAGGCAAGAAAACCTGTGGCGCCCCCCCCCCCCCCCCCTCCACACTCAAATCTCAGGGCCAGCCAGGGGAGAGTGGGGCATATAATATCAAGAGGGGGCACGCCACTCACTATGAGGCAGTGGCGTACCTAGGGTATTTGGCACCCGGTGCTGATTATCCACAGTCACCACCCCCCCCCCCAATAATTGGGGCTTCGTTGCGCGAAAAATGTGTGTGGTCATAGACCAAAATGTGGGTGTGGTCACGGGTGGAGACAAGTTTACATGAACTTAGCAATGGTGGGACATTAGATTAGGACAGTGGTGGCGAAAAGTCACTTATCAATCGCAAAGTGCCAACAGCAATTTAAACTAAATACAAACATTTTAACTCATACATGAACATTATGGAAAATCCAAGTTGAAAATAAACTGTGAAGATAAACAATTTCATCCATCCTACTCCTGAAAAATGTATTTTTTTTAGAACCCCCCAGTTTTATTTTCTGTTTTAAAAAGCTAAAAAAAAGTAGGTTTAATGCTATTGTCTCATATGATGATGATTCTGCTTTTCCCATAGTCTCGCAGTTAGCAATCATGAGGCCCCCAACAAGACAAATTCAGCAATCTTGAGGCCCTCAACAAATCATGAGGCCCCCAACAAGACAAATTCAGCAATCATGAGGCCACCAACAAGACAAATTCAGCAATCTTGAGGCCCCCAATAAATCATGAGTCCCCCAACAAGACAAATTCAGCAATCATGAGGCCCCGAGCAAGACAAATTCAGCAATCTTAAGGCCCCCAACAAATCATGAGGCCCCCAACAAGACAAATTCAGCAATCATGAGGCCACCAACAAGACAAATCCAGTAACCATGAGGCCCCCAACAAGACAAATTCAGCAGTCATGAGGCACATAAATAGACAGCATTTCACATAAATGGGCAGAATGCCCCCTTAATATGGTAGACACCTCTCACCTGGCTTCTGAATTCTCCTCTACTGGCTGCTGTGCCTGGCTGGCAATACTATTTTTGTCTGGATTGGGGATGATGTGTGGGCTGGAAGGCCTGCTGTGGCCTGACTGGCGGTGATGCTGTGGCTGGGCTGGCTGGCGGCGAAGCTGTGGCTGGGCTGGCTGGTTGAAGTAAATGCTGGCCTGACTGGTGGTGATGCTGTGGCCTTTTTGCCAGTGATTCTGGGCTGGTTGGCCTAGATAGTTTAGGTAGTGAGAGGTGCCCCCTAGTTTAGGTAGTGCCAGGAGCCCCCCAGTTTAGGTAGTGACAGGACCCCCCAGTTTAGGTAGTGACAGGAGCCCCCAGTGTATGTAGTGACAGGTGCCCCCCAGTTTAGGTAGTGACAGGAGCCCCCAGTTTAGGTAGTGACAGGTGCCCCCCAGTTCAGGTAGTGACAGGAGCTCCCAGTTCAGTTAGTGACTGGCGACCCCCAGTGTGTGTAGTGACATGAACCCCCAGTTTAGATAGTGACAGGGACCCCCAGTTTAGATAGTGACAGGGACCCCCCGGTTAGATAGTGACAGCGACCCCCCGGTTAGATAGTGACAGCGACCCCCCGGTTAGATAGTGACAGCGACCCCCCGGTTAGATAGTGACAGCGACCCCCAGGTTAGATAGTGACAGCGACCCCCAGGTTAGATAGTGACAGCAACCCCCCAGGTTAGATAGTGACAGGGACCCCCAGGTTAGATAGTGACAGGGACCCCCCAGGTTAGATAGCGACAGGGACCCCCCAGGTTAGATAGTGACAGGGACCCCCCAGGTTAGATAGTGACAGGGACCCCCAGGTTAGATAGAGACAGCGACCCCCAGGTTAGATAGAGACAGCGTCCCCCAGGTTAGATAGAGACAGCGACCCCCAGGTTAGATAGTGACAGCGACCCCCAGGTTAGAGACAGCGACCCCCAGGTTAGATAGTGACAGCGACCCCCAGATTAGATAGTGACAGCGACCCCCAGGTTAGATAATGACAGCGACCCCCAGGTTAGAGACAGCAACCCCCAGGTTAGATAGTGACAGGGACCCCCCAGGTTAGATAGTGACAGGGACCCCCAGGTTAGATAGAGACAGTGACCATACCAGGTTAGAGACAGTGACCCCCAGGTTAGATAGTGACAGCGACCCCCAGGTTAGATAGTGACAGCGACCCCCAGGTTAGATAGTGACAGCAACCCCCCAGGTTAGATAGTGACAGGGACCCCCAGGTTAGATAGTGACAGGGACCCCCCAGGTTAGATAGCGACAGGGACCCCCCAGGTTAGATAGTGACAGGGACCCCCCAGGTTAGATAGTGACAGGGACCCCCAGGTTAGATAGAGACAGCGACCCCCAGGTTAGATAGAGACAGCGTCCCCCAGGTTAGATAGAGACAGCGACCCCCAGGTTAGATAGTGACAGCGACCCCCAGGTTAGAGACAGCGACCCCCAGGTTAGATAGTGACAGCGACCCCCAGATTAGATAGTGACAGCGACCCCCAGGTTAGATAGTGACAGCGACCCCCAGGTTAGAGACAGCAACCCCCAGGTTAGATAGTGACAGGGACCCCCCAGGTTAGATAGTGACAGGGACCCCCAGGTTAGATAGAGACAGTGATCCCCCAGGTTAGAGACAGCGACCCCCAGGTTAGATAGTGACAGGGACCCCCCCAGGTTAGATAGTGACAGGGACCCCCCCAGGTTAGATAGTGACAGGGACCCCCCCAGGTTAGATAGCGACAGGTGCCCCTCGGAATCAGGGCTAGCCAGGAATCCGGATGCATATAAAAAAAATCATCATGAGCAGCAGATCTGCAGATCTTGGCACTCACTGTGAGGTGTGTTGCCTCTGATAGTTTGTGCGCACACTGCGCAGTCAGGTGTAGCCGGCCGGCGGTAGCACTGGTGACTGGTCCCTGCGTCGCAACACGTGTGACAGGCGGGGGGCGGAGTTAGGGGCGGCGCCGACGTGTAAACGAACTAGCGTGCGGAGGCCGCACGCTAGTCTGCACAGAGAGGGAGAGGGGGCGGGGAGAGGGGGCGGACCAGTAGGCGGCGGCACCGCACATATGAACTAATGTGCGTGCTGCTTGCTCAGAGACTCAGGAGAGGAAGGGGGCGGACCAGTAGGCGGCGCCGGGCACAGGCTGAGCTGCCTGTCACAGCCGGCGCCGACCTGGCTGGCTGAAAGAAGAAAAAAAAAAATTAAACAAACGCACAGAGCGGCGACTTGGCGAGAAGGCGCCCACTTAGACCCACGGCGCCATAGGCAAAAATTTATAGTTGCCTAGTGACTCAGACGCCCCTGCCGGGAGGCACCGCTCAGGCCCCGCTGGGCCGATTTGCATAATTTTTTTTTTGCTGCACGCAGCTAGCACTTTGCTAGCTGCGTGCAGTGCCCGATCGCCGCCGCTACCCGCCGATCCGCTGCTATACGCGTCGCCGCAGCCGCCCCCCTCCCCAGACCCCGTGCGCTGCCTGGCCAATCAGTGCCAGGCAGCGCTGTGGGGTGGATCGGAGTCCCCTTTGACGTCACGACGTCGATGACGGGGGAAGCCCTCCAGGAGATCCCGTTCTTTGATCCCGTTCTCCGATCGCCGGCTATCATGTAGCGAGACCTCGTCTCGCTACATGAAAAAAAAATAATTAAAAAAAACAAAAACGTATTTGCTGCCCCCTGGCGGATTTTGACAAACCGCCAGGAGGGTTAAAGGGAGAACTCTTTGCTGAAATGGCTGTGTTTCTTTTATACAGACCTGCTCTGAGGGCGGAACTCAGGCTACAGCCCCTGCCCTTGAGATGAATCGGCCCCTTACATTTAAGGTGAACTTAGATGCCAAAGTTTACATTGACACCAGGAAGTGAAAAAACATTGCTACACAAAAGCGCTTAGAAAAGCGCTTTTCTAAGCGCAAATCGCTTCTATGAAAGAGCATAGAAGAGTGATTTCAAAATCGCTCAATAAATCGCTCAGTACTTGCGATAATGTGAACAAGGCCTAATCTCTCGTTATCTGGCTTGCAGTCACTGCCATGTATCCCCTTTTCTTATTTCCCTCTGCTTCAAACACAGTAGGGGAATGATAGCTGACTTAGTTGTGTGCCCCCTCCTACACTGCGCCCTGAGGCTGGAGCCTCTCTCGCCTCTGCCTGAGGCTCCATAGGCGACCAGGATCATTAAGGAGCCTTGCCTAGAGACTCCTTACTGTTTAACACACTGGCTTGAGTCAAATTGAACCCTGGTCAAAAGCTCAAATTTTACATCAAAGGCAACAGCCTTAAAGAGTAACTGTCAGGCTACAAAAGCTAATTTAAACCTCTATTCTCCTGTGTTAAACAGTTTAGAAGGAAGCCAAAAAGGCAATACTGAAGTTAAAAATCTCTCTTACTTTTGATGTGCTGAACAGCAAGGCTGTTATTCCCAAGCTCTTAAAAGTACAAGAGGCCGCATAACATACTGCAAAGCATTCTGGGGCTACTTCTCCCCACCTTGGGTCCTCCCCTCGGCTGCTAGTGAGAAGTGACAGTCTCATGTTACAACAGCTTGTAATGCAGCCCGGCTCACAGCACTGAAAAATCACAGGGCAGAGTATACTGCATGAGTCCGCTATTGTTCCTAGCCACAGGGCTAATTAATATTCACTGCACAGTAGTGTTGTCCATTATGATCTTTTTTGTAAGTGGAATCATCAGGAAGCAGGGAGGACATGACGACACATTTGGCTTCATAGGAGACAGACAAACATGGAACCTGCCATGAGCTGTCAGGAGCATCATTCTCTGCAAATACTATATCAAAATTCTGTGAAATCCAAACGTGGACAGTGAAATGTATATGTAATGTAAGTACAGCCAATCTTTAGCTACTGATATATGTGTTTTTTTTCTCTGAGACCTTATACCTAACAGCCCCTCTTTAACCAGTAGAGTTCCACTTATATTTGCAAATTTATGTAGCCAGGGCCGGATTTACCATAAGGCACTGTAGGCATGTGCCTACAGGTGCCTGATGTGTGTAAAGGCGGCTCAGTCCCCTCCTCGAGCGCCTCCCTCCCTCCTTCCCTAGTCAGAGCCCTGATGAGATTGAAAATGAGAGGTTACTTACCCTGCTTGCGAGATCTTAGTTCAGTCAGGGGCACCTCTAGCTACTTAATATTGAGGGTACTTCTGGCCAGGGGTGCTCGGATACCCCTTTTCAAAATCCGAATTCACCCGAATCCGGATCCCCAGATATCCGGATCCAGATCAGATATCTGGATCCGACCTTTTGGGTATCCGAACAGAATCGGATATCTGACCCCAGTATCCAGGGTATCCGGGCAAATTCGAATATCTGGATAGAAAAAACGGAAGTGGCCTTTAAATTGCTTTAAAAACTTTTTTAGGGTAAATGAGACATGTAGCATCATTATTTTTTAAAGGAAAACACTAATTGATGATGTCGGGACTGAAAATCTCCCCCCCCCCCCCCAAAAAAAATGGCTGTCAATTAAAGGGGAACTGAAGAGAGAGGTATATGGAGGCTGCCATGTTTATTTCCTTTTAAGCAATACCAGTTGCCTGGCAGCCCTGCTGATCCTCTGCCTCTAATACTATTAGCCATAGCCCCTGAACAAGCATGCAGCAGATCAGGTGTTTCAGACTTTAAAGTCAGACCTGACAAGACTAGCTGCATGCTTGTTTCTGGTGTTATTCAGATACTAGTGCAGAGAAATAGACCAGCAGGGCTGCCAGGCAACTGGTATTGATTAAAAGGAAATAAACATGGCAGCATCCGTATACCTCTTACTTCAGTTCCCTTTAACATCAGGACTAGGTTCCAGACAGCGGTCGTGCAGCCCACATTGTGTCCAAAGTTCAACCGCACAACTGGGACATGGCAGTTTTCAGCCCAGACACCTCCAAAAAATTACGGAGCAATTGTGTTTTGCACAGCAGCAGTAGCCTGTGGCACCCTGGTGGTGGGAGCAGCAAAGGCAGCAGGAGCAGGGTAATGCAGCAGCAGCAGGTGTAACGTCTCTGCCAGGAGCATGCCGGATGTGGCACGTGGCACTTGACACGTGGCACTTGGCACGTGGCATTTGGCACGTGGCATTTGGCACTTTGCACGTGGCACTTGGCACTTTGCACGTGGCCCTTTGCACATGCCACGTGACACGTGCCAAGTGCCACCTGCCACGTGCAAAGTGCCACATGCAAGATGCCATGTGCCACCTGCCACGTGCAAAGTACAAAGTGCACCTGCCACATGCAAAGTGCCACCTGCCACATGCCACGTGCCAAGTGCGAAGTGCCACGTGCAAAGTGCCACGTGCCAAGTGCCACGTGCCGAGTGACAGTCAGACAGCAGAGGAGAAGACACTAACTGTCACACTGGCACTGCTCAGCAGCACAGCAGTTCTGTAGTAAGCTAACACAGTAGTACTACTACTCTAACAACTACTAGCACTGACTGCAGTACTACAGTACTAACTACACAATAACACAGTAATCCTATTCCCTAATCCCTAACATAACCTATACTGTAGCTAGCTAAGGCTAATAGCTGGCCAGCAGGCAGCAGCTGGCCTGGTCTGTGCACAGCAGACACAGACACATAGCAGCTGCAGCAGCCCTGCAGCACACACTCTGGCTGTCACGCACAATGAAATCAAGCTAATTAACAATATGACAATAGTGTAGTGATACTGAAGGGGTTAATCGCTGAACAGCTTTAGGTTTATCACTGTATACAGCACTTGCTAGGTCAGCAGCACTGGAGCATGTCTCTCAGTGAGCATTCACAAGCAAGGACGATATTTCTCATCATGGCAGCCCTCCTTATTATACAGTGGGGGGCTGGCCAGGGTTCCTTTCTGTGATTGGGTGCCAGGGCTTAGGCTGGGAGCCCTCTGATTGGCTCAATGAGGTCAGGTGGGGCTGGCCAGGGTTCCCCTCCGTGATTGGTTGCTAGGGCTTCTGCTGGGAGCCCTCTGATTGGCTCAATGATGTCCTGGATGTCATACAGTATCTCAATAGTCGGATATCCGCGGATATCCGCATTGCCAGCCAACTATCCCCAGATAGGTATCCGGATTTCCACAGAAATCCGGAATCTGCATCGGATAGCTGAAAAAGGTCGGATATCTGGGTTACCCGGATATCCGGAATCCGGATGAGCACCACTGCTTCTGGCTACTAAGGGGCACCTGTAACAACCTATGGCAGGCAAGGGAAGTAAGGGAGGAGTAACAGCTGGAACAGCTAGCACACTTGTGGTGCAGTTTGGCGGGAGTTTGTAGGTTCATAGAGGGTGAAGTTTAGGGTGCCAGGACATCTGTGCCTATAGGCTCCTGTAAGGTAAATCCGGGCCTGTATGCAGCAGAATCCACAGCTTCTACTATGGTTCTAGGAGCAAGATTAATGTAGAGTTTTCACTAGAGAAATTGGGAGCATAGGATTGCTGATCTCCTTCTCACAGAGGTTCGTTTTCTAGCCTTAAAGGACACTTGAAGTGAGAGGGATATGGAGGCTTTTAAACATGCAAATTCATGGCTGTCCAGCCGATCATCTGATTCTAATACTTTTAGCCATAGAATCTGAACAAGCATGCAGATCAAGAGCTCTGATCCAAGTCAGACTAGATTTTCCACATGCTTTTTTGAGGGGTGTAGTTCATACAGTCAGACACTACTGATGCCAAATAGATTAGCAGGGCTGCTAGGCAACTGATATTGTTTAAAAGGAAACAAATATGGCCTCCACCACATGCTCGCTCACCCTGCTGCTGCTCAAATCCCTGGCGGTGTTAAAGTGTACCAGAGACAAAACACCCTCATGTATTTTACCATATATATCAGTGGGGACATTAAAGAAAACATCTACCCTGTTCTCTGTTTCATCCTTCACTGCTCAGCCTGCTTGTTAACAGCCCTGATAAAATCCCTGAATGAGCATTCAGTCTGGCTTTGCTTAGGAATCATTATAGCTGAGTCTGTCTTCTCTGATGTCTTTCCAAGCCCAAGCCTGCCCCCTTCTGGCTCTGCTTTCCTGTTCTGTATACTTGCAGCATCACAGAGAGCTGTGATGAGATGGGAGGAGCTGCTGGTGCCGAGGAAGGAGTTATGCCTGTGTCTGCTAATGTAAGGGCATATTGCATTTTTTTTTTAATCTATATTTGTTGGTCATCAGAGGTTTTTTTTTTTAGAAATGGTGATTTTATTTTGCACACAGCCCACTAAATAATAGGCTTTTCTTTTTTTTTTCATCATAAAGAATTTTATTGTTGAATAATATACAGAACATACATTCCAATAATCAATATAACGAAATGTTGTATAGTTGAAAGAGAGATTAGCATTGTTAACAGAATGTACCCCTTAGGAGTCATTTACAAAACCATACAGGTAAACAACAAGGTGTAAGGCTTTAAAGATTAAAGATCTAACGTACCAGGTGGCCCCTGCTAGGCCTCCGTCAGATTAATAACTATTTATTTGAATAGAAAGGTTTATAACATACCGATATAACTAATCTTGACGTCATGTTACGTTTCCACCATGAAAAGAGCTGACCTGAATAACCAATATTTATTTATAGTGAGACCAGATAGCATCAATTACACTTTGCATCAATTTTATTTTACAGGAGATACCTTGGGCTGTATTGTATTCCTAGGCCTAAATAGTATGGTGACATCTCTATTGTTAGTAGGATTGGAAGAGACCCTTGCATTAACAAATTTAAAGTTTTCATATGGTAGAAAAGAGGAAGATCTAATTTTTTCTTCCATAAGTAGGTTGGTTCGAACATTAGCTATGAGGTGAGATATGTAGAATTCTTCTTGTGATTTCCAGTTGGTAGTGATTCGATGTAAAGCGCTTAGTATAGTATGGCAAATAGATGGCTGAAGTTGTTTGGGGAGCTTGTCACAGTCTATTTGGAGGAGTGGCAATTGAGGGGTGAGGTTAAAGTTAGGTTATAAGGAATGGCGAATGAAGGACTCGACCTTGGTCCAAAGATTAGATATTAACGGACAGTCCCAGAACATGTGAGTGCATGTTCCTATGTCCTTATTACACTTCCAACATATGGGTGATGTCGTCTGGGAGAAGGCTGCTGTTTTTCTTGGTGTTATATACCATCTGTATAGGATTTTACGTGTCATTTCCCAGTGACTGTTGCATTTAGATAAAGCAGAGATTACTCTGCAAGCATTGATGAGTTGCTGGGAAGAGATAGTGGTTTGGAGATCCTCAGACCATATATTTGCATACTTATCAAGTTAGCTAGTAGAGCTCTATACCAAACTGATATCCCACCTCTATAATATCCTTTGAAATTGAGCATGGTGGCTATAGAAGGGTGTAATTGGGGAAGAGTTATTCCATGCTTTCTGACCATATGAAAAACTCTGTGGTAAGTAAATAATTGAGTCTGGGGTATTCCATAGGAATGCTCCAGATCTTGAAAGGTTCTTATTTTATTTCCAATAAACAAATCATTTATATCATTCAGGCCTAGTTTGCCCCAAAGTGCTAGATTTAGATCACGGGAGAAGAGTTCAAGGACTGACAACCTAGCTTTGATTGAGAGGCTATAGGGTCCGGGGGGGTGTTTAATGAAGTGTTCCCAGGAGCGTAAAGTTGCCTGGATCGAGAGGAAGGTAGACTTAGGGGATTTAGCGCCCATATATATACTAAGCATGAGGTTTTTAAGGTCACACCAAAGTTCTTTTCGTTCTAATACTACCCACGGTTGCGTAGAGGTAGGATTCCACCAATGTCTTATCATCAAGGTTAGAAGCGTGATAATATGTTTCGATACATGGTAGCCCCATACCTCCCAGTTTTTTTGTTAGCGTCATTATATGGAAGGAGGTTCTGATTCTCTTCCCACCCCACATAAATGAGTTGATAATTTTCTTGATGTCTATAAACCATTGAAATTGGATAGGTATTTGTAGTGTTCTAAACAAATACAATATTTTTGGAAGTAGGGACATCTTAAATGCAGCTATACACCCTGACCAGGAAAGCCATTGTTTAGATAAGGTCATACATTCTTGTTTAATTGATGACAATAGCGGGAGGAAATTATACTTGTACAATTCGGCTGATAGTTGGGAGAGTTTAATTCCCAAGTAAGACACCACTCCCTCTGCCCAAGGGAACACGAAGTTCTGAGATAGGTAAGTATGGAGATGTGGGGAAATATTTAGCCCTAACATGTATGACTTATGTTGGTTCAATTTATATAGGGATGCATCTGAAAAAACTTGCAATTCTTGTAGTAAGAAGGGAAGAGATATTGATGGTTTTGATATAATTAATGCCACATCGTCTGCAAATAGAATAATAGTGTGAGTAGAATCCTTTATCGTTATGCCCAAAATGTTAGGGTTGGCGCGGATTTTTTGGGCTAATGTTTCCATAATTAAAACAAAAATTATAGGGGAAAGAGGGCATCCTTGGTGGGTGCCATTGGAGATATTGAAGGGTCTGGACAGAAAACCTGCTGCATTAACTCGGGCAGAGGGAGCAGTGTATAGGGCCATTATGGCCGAAGTGATCATACCTGAAAACCCGAATTTACCAAGTGTTGCTCTCAGAAAGCTCCAGTGAACTCTGTCAAAAGCCTTCTCTGCATCCAACGTAAGGAGCAGAGAAGGCTCTCGACAGAGCTCTATATGTTTCAAAATATTAACCATGCGCCTGGTTGCGTCTGCAGCTTGACGATGTTTGGTAAAGCCTACCTGGTCTAAGGCTAATAGGGAAGGTGTTACGTTCATCAATCTGTTCGCCAATAGTTTAGCATAAAGCTTCACATCTGTATTGAGTAACGATATGGGGCGATAGCTACCCATGTCAGTTTGTTCTTTTCCTGGCTTTGGAATGACCGTTATATGCACTTCTATTCTGCTGGAATTAAGCCTGTCTTGGCTATATCATTAAACATTTCGGTGAGGAATCGGGATAAGATGTTGGAAAGAGATATATAATATTCATTACTAAACCCGGGCCTGGGGATTTGTTGTGTTTCAGTAATTTGATTGTATTAGTAATTTCTGAGGTGGAGAATGGGGAATTCAGTCCCTCTAATTGGGAAGGGGATAATTGCGGGAGGTCTAAGGAGTTTAAAAAGGCTGAGATGGTTTCCTCAGTAGGTTTTATAATGGAGTTGTCATTTGCCAGATTGTAAAGTTTAGAGTAATAATCGCAGAATAAATCTGCTATCTGTTTTGGGTTCGATATTGGATTTTTTGTTAAAGGGTGTGTTAACGAGTGAATTTTGGATTTGGTCTGTTTATGTTTTAGTGCTCTGGCTAAGAATTCCCCTGCCTTATTACTCTGGGAGTAGGAGTTGGTTAGATTTCGCTGGGCTATCTGAGGGAGAGGTATCATCTGCCCTTTCACTGTTGTGGCCCGCAGACTCCTCGGTAGGAGGATCGGCAGCGTGAAGCTGTGCTGTGGAGGCACCGGCGCCATCTTGGGACAGCATGGAGCGGTGGTTGCCTCGGGCCTGGAAGAAGTCTGTGAGCTTCTTTGGTGGTGTCGGGCTCTTCTTCCGCTTGTTCGAACTGCCGGTGTCCATGCTGTTGTCCTCTTCCATCCTGGAGCAAAAGCGCAGGTGGGAAATGCCGGTATGAGCCGCTTTAACCTGCACTATAGCGGGAGCTCACTCACAGCGTGTCCGTTCTCTACGCTGCGTAGGCCACGCCCCCTAAATAATATGCTTTTCTGATGAACTGTGTTTTGCATGGAGATTTAGTAAAAAAACACACAAAAAATGGCACACCAGAGCAAAGAAAATACCAGGTATGGTATTTATTTTATAAAATCTATTGGGGGATATGTTTATTCTGTGCCAAAGCGTTCATCTCTGGTTTCCTTTAAATACTATTCCCCAGGGGTCTAGTCCTGGGAAAAGAGGTGAGTGGACTCACCCGGGAAACCCCTGCGCCGCACGTAGCGCGTCGCACCAAAAATGGGCGTGGTCAAGCATACTGTGGGCGTGGTCATGGGTGGGGCCAAATATACATGATCTTAGCAGTGATGTAAAAGGTCTGCCGGGGAAGTTTGAGCTCTGCCGTAGTGTATCCCCCCAAAATAGATGTAATCTGACAGCATTTCACCAAAAAGACACATAATCTGGTAGAAGTTCCTCCAAAATACAGATAATATGGCAGTGGTTCCCCCAAAATAGATAATGTGGCAGCAGCAGTTCCCCCAACATACACATAATTTGGAAGCAGTTCACCAAAATACGCGAAACCTGGCAGCGGATCACCCAACATACACGTAACACCCAAAATACATATAATCTGGCAGCAGTTCCCCAAAATACGCGTAATCTGGCAGCAGTTCCCCAAAATACGCGTAATCTGGCAGCAGCCGTTCCCCTAACATACACATACACATAATCTGGCAGCTGTTCCCCAAAATACATAACAGCGGTTCCACAAGAATGCAGATAATCTGACAGCAGTTCCCCCAAAATAGGTACCCCCAGCATAGGTAGCCAGGTCTATAGGTGTCCCCAGTATAAGTAGCCATGAGTATACTAGTCCCCAGTATATGTAGCCAGAGGTATATGTGCCTAGTATATGTAGCCAGGGGTATATATCCCCAGTATATGTAGCCAGGGGTATACGTGGCCAGTATATGTAGCCAGGGGTATATGTAGCCAGGGGTATATGTGCCCAGTATATGTAGCCAGGGGTATATGTGCCCAGTATATGTAGCCAGGGGTATATGTGCCCAGTATATGTAGCCAGGGGTATATGAGCCCAGTATATGTAGCCAGGGGTATATGTCCCAGTATATGTAGCCAGGGGTATATATGTGCCAGTATATGTAGTCAGGGGTATATGTCCCAGTATATGTAGTTAGGGGTATATGTGCCCAGTATATGTAGCCAGAGGTATATGTGCCCAGTATATTTAGTCAGGTGTATATGTGCCCAGTATATGTAGTCAGAGGTATATGTGCCCAGTATATGTAGTCAGGGGTATATGTGCCCAGTATATGTAGCCAGGGGTATATGTCCCAGTATATGTAGCCAGGAGTATATGTCCCAGTATATGTAGCCAGGGGTATATATGTGCCAGTATATGTAGTCAGGGGTATATGTCCCAGTATATGTAGTTAGGGGTATATGTGCCCAGTATATGTAGTAAGGGGTATATGTGCCCAGTATATGTAGGCAGGGGTCTATGTCCCAGTATATTTAGGCAGGGGTATATGTAGGCAGGTGTATATGTGCCCAGTATATGTAGTCAGGGGGTATATGTACCCAGTATATATGTAGTCAGAGGTATATGTGCCCAGTATATGTAGTCAGGGGTATATGTGCCCAGTATATGTAGTCAAGGGGTATATGTGCCCAGTATATGTAGTCAGGGGGTATATGTGCCCAGTATATGTAGTCAGGGGGTATATGTGCCCAGTATATGTAGTCAGGGGGTATATGTGCCCAGTATATATGTAGCCAGGGGTATATGTGCAAAGTATATGTAGCCAGGGGGTATATGTGCCCAGTATATGTAGTCAGGGGGTATATGTGCCCAGTATATATGTAGCCAGGGGTATATGTGCAAAGTATATGTAGCCAGGGGTACATGTAGCCAGGGGTATATGTCCCAGTATATGTAGTCAGGGGGTATATGTGCCCAGAATAGGTAGTCAGGTGTCCCCCAGCAGGAGGGGAGCAGCGCAGTGGAAGGAGAGCAGCGGGCGGGACTTACCTCTCCTCGTCGTTGGAACACCGGATCTGCGTGCCGCAAGTCTGGTCTGGACCAGACCAGAGCAGCGGCACGCAGATCCGGCGCCGGAATGAGGAGAGGTAAGTCCCACCCGCTGCCGGCTGCCCGCACGTTACTTCAGGAGGGGAGAGCAAGGGAACGAGAGCACCCTAAGGTGAGGGATGGGGGGGATGGCCCCCCTTCTCCACCGCTGCTCACAGCTCTCCTTCCACTGCGCTGCTCCCCTCCGAACATGGCAGGGTGAACGGCGTCCACTCTCTGGAAATAGTAAGTGGACCCGCGTCCACGCACCACTCGACCCCTGCTATTCCCTCTCCGAATCGTAGCAGGGAGATGTAATTCGTGGTCTGGCAATTGGCAGATCCCCAAATTACTCTTAGGCGCCCCGTGCAGCATAGCTCTAGAGCTATGGCTGTGCCCAGTTTCGGTGCTTGGTGCTGAGCACCGGGTGCCAAAACTAACTGATGCGCTTGTGGAGTCCATGCCTTGGTGAGTCAGAGCCATTTTTGAAGGACAAGAGGCACCTACACAATAGTGGGCAAATAGTTTAAATGTTCTGGCTGATTAGTGAATATTTACAAAGTCAATCAGCACTGAAAAGGAGGAAATTTAACCTGTATTACAATGAGGAGAATTGCATGTAGGTGATCCACAGAATATGTTTTCTCTTACCTTGCTTGGCAGTAGTTAATTCCTAATTTGTCAGTAGGTGGCAGCAGAGACCATATAATGAATTTACCTCAAAAACGAAAAGCTTGATTTTAAAGGGAACCTAAGCTGAGAAGTATATGGATTTTTCCTTTAAAAATAATACCAGTTGCCTGACTCCCCTGTTGATCCTGTGCCTCTAATACTTTTAGCCACAGCCCCTGAACAAGTATGCAGATCAGGTGCTCTGACTGAAGTCAGACTGGATTAGCTGCATGCTTGTTTCTGGTCTGTGATTCAGCCACTACTGCTGGCAAAGAGATCAGCAGGACTGCCAGGCAACTGGTATCGTTTAAAAGGAAACATCCACATCCCTCTCAGTTAAGGTTCCCTTTAAAGAGAACCTGAAGTTAGAGATATTATTATTATTGATTTATAAAGCACCAACATATTCCGTGGCGCTGTACAAAGTAAGAAACAAACATGGGGTACATAATAATACAGACAATGGTGTACACCAATATACAAGATACATAATTAGCGACAAAATACAAAAATGATACAAAATACAGAAGTGGTAATGACAGTGATAAAAGTAACATGATGAATAAAATGTATAATGATTTCCAAGACACAAAAGGGGGAGAGAGCCCTGCCCTTGTGAGCTTACAATCTAAAGTGTGCTTTCTCAACCAGAGTTCCCTGGTATTTTTCCCCATCGTAGGGGAAGTATCATGGAGCACATTATAATAGGGGGTACTTGTTACGATCTGCATCTGCTGGTAAATTCCTGCATGAACTAACTTTGCTTCACCAGCAGATGTCACCAGCCTCCTCCATGAATGTACAACCTGAACTTTCCTCTGCCCACCAGCAGAGGGCGGACTGTATAGAGATCACTCCACAGACAGGGAGGAGGCCTGGACTGTCACATGGTCTCTCAGCATGCCATTTAAGCCACACCTGTAAACTAACTAGTTGCTAGCTCTTTGTTCCTGGTCCTAGCCATCCTGCCCTGAGTTCCCTGTTTCTGGTAATTTAGTTCCTTGATTCCCTGCTGTTTTGATCTCCCGTGTTGACCTGTGCTTTGTATACCGACTATTCTTTGCCTAGCGATTACTGTACTGTTTGATCTCCTGTGTATGACCTATGCTTGCTGACTATCCGTGTGTCGCCTCCTCGATTGTTTATCCTGCATTTATATATATATCTATTGTGGTTACTATTCTGGATCCAGGGTCTGTGTGCACACAAGTTCTATACACTGGACCTACTCTGCATAACTCGCTTTATGCAGAGAGGTCCTTGTATAAACCCTGATTTTCATACCTTGTTTGCTTATTGTATATATCTGCCTGTATTATTTTGATGCAGTGTTTTGTATGTGTGTAGAATACGTTGCCTGCAAGTTGATACTGATTATTTCCGTGCATGAGGTTAATGCACAGTATTACTTTATTTTTCATTTAATAATAAATCCTTATTATTCATTTACTTCTTGTTTGTCAGTCTTTTCCTACACAGTGACATCTCTGCCTGATTGCGGGTTTGTGCGTTTGCTCCAGGTGCAGCGCACAAACTCCATGCAAATCATAACAGAAGAGCTAGCCAGAACAATTTGTCACTAGGAAAAGGTCTGAGATCCTGTTTCTCCAGCCATGATTGACATGGATTTAAAGCACCTGTCTGAATACGCTATCCTAGCAAAAAACAAAAGGAAACTTTGCTATCATACGTTTGCAGACGATTCCTATGAGGATCTGCAGCAGCTGATTTCATGGGTTCAGTCTGTGAGTAACGAAAGAACCTTTCCTTATGATTTAAAAGACTTTTTGTCAGTTTTGCATGAATGTTGTTCTGAAGCCCAACAAAATTCAGTTGCTTATTCCACAATACATGTTCCGGGTAATTTATCAGGCCCCATTAATTGTCCTTCTGCCCCTTTGAATCAAGCCAAATCCTGGCCAATAATTAACCAGATTCAATCAAGTCCCCTCATGATCTTGCTACTTCCATTAATACTGGAATCTCATTTGTTTCAGCTCTGGAAGTTGACTGGACTATTCAGCACAATAACTTCTACTCCTTGCTAGCAGAGAAAGACAAAGATGATTGTTATAAGAAATTATCAGCATATTCCCGTGAAGAGCTAATGCAAATTGTTGTGCATGTTAAATCTTTTATGCAGCAGGGCAACTCTGCAGAATCCAAAATGCAATCCTTGTTGCAGATTCTGCAAACCCTAATTGCAGTAAGAGATCCTTCTACCTCCTGGACTCAAGTTAGATCCCTGCCTGTCTATTGCAATAACTCCTCCTCAGTAATAAACCAAACCAAGCCAATTAAAACTAATCATATTCCTGTCACTTCCAAACAGACAGTTCAGTCCTGCAATTATGCTCAGGGTAATCTGCAAGTTCCCATTAAGAGTGATTGGGATCCCCCATTCAGTAGATGGGAAATTAATGCACTGAATGATGAATTAAAGTATGATTGGGAGTCATTTAATGAATTCTATTCCACAAAAGATGAGATATTTTTGGATGCATGTATGAAATCTGCTACTTCTCTGATGAACCTGAATGTTTGCAAGTCTGACTGTGTGCTTCCCTTGATTGATGAATGGAAAAAGATTTTGCATAAAAAAGATCTTTCTGAGTTTTCTGGTAGTCAGTTGGTGCAGCATTCAGCAGCCAATGTTAACCCTGTCAGTTCCAGCAATAAGTTTGTCAGCTTTGATCCAGTATTCCATCCTGAACAGATTGATCAGATGTTTGGTTACCTTAAGAGTGACTGGGATCGATTTCTTGAGTTCTATCTAGAAAAAGGTGATTCATATATAATTGCATGCATGCGTGCTGTCCAGTCTATGGTTGATCACAAGACTTGTAAATATGAATCAGGTTCTGGTCTAGTAATCGCTTGGCAAAGAATTTTGTCTCATTCTTATGATTTTCAGAGCACACCACCTGTTAATTCTGCCCCAGGCATCAAGGGAAAGACATGCTCTCTGTCCTCAGTAACCTGTTCCACGGACTTGGAATTACCTGTATCCAAAAATCATAAAAGAACTGCTCCTTTACAGACTGCGGTTAGATCCACTCCATGGTCGTTCCAGCTACCTACATCATACCTGCCCTGTTCTTCTGCACATCAGGACTTTGTTAAACTCACCCCTGCTTCCAGACTGAGTCAAAAATCTAAGTTCAAACGGAAATATTTTCCTACAGCCTCCATCCTTCCAGTTACCACCGCAAAGACTTCCATGGTTATGTTGCCGGTTCCTGCAGATCTACAGACTGTATCTTTACAGAAACATAATCCAGCTTCTCTCCAGCCAGCTGTTCTTGTTGTGCCAGTCGCCTCAGCCCTGCCTGTGCCAGTCGCCTCAGCCCTGCCTGTGCCAGTCGCCTCAGCCCTGCCTGTGCCAGTCGCCTCAGCCCTGCCTGTGCCAGTCGCCTCAGCCCTGCCTGTGCCAGTCGCCTCAGCCCTGCCTGTGCCAGTCGCCTCAGCCCTGCCTGTGCCAGTCGCCTCAGCCCTGCCTGTGCCAGTCGCCTCAGCCCTGCCTGTGCCAGTCGCCTCAGCCCTGCCTGTGCCAGTCGCCTCAGCCCTGCCTGTGCCAGTCTCCTCAGCCCTGCCTGTGCCAGTCTCCTCAGCCCTGCCTGTGCCAGTCAGCTCAGCAGTACCCATGTCTGTCGGTCCAATGTTTCCCCTTTCAGAAGATTTGGCAGTGTCCTTGTCGGTCGGCCTGGCAGTGTCCCTGTTGGTCAGTTTGGCAGTGGCCCAGTCAGACAGCTTGGCAGAACCTCTGTCAGTTGGTTCGGCAGTGGGTCCTCCAGACGTCTCAGCAGGTCTCCTGCCAGCTGCTCCGGCGAAGTCTCAGTCTGCCGTTCCAGCAGAATCATACTCCACAGCTCAGCCAAAGGCCCAGCCAGGTGCTCGATCAGTTGGTCTGCAGGTTGCTCGATCTGAGGTTCAGCTGATTGCTCTGCCAAAGGTCTTGTCAGCTATGCAGCCAGTGGTCCAGCCAGTCGCTCAGCCAAAGGTCCAGCTTTCTCGAGTCTCTGCTGATGCCCTTTGCCCTTCAACTTCTGCTAGAGCACAGACTTATGCTAAAGTTCAACCCGCACAGATGTCTGACACTCAGGCACCACAGACCCCTGTTAATGCCCTGTTTCCACAGACTCCTGCTGAGATCCAGCTCCCTCAATGCTCTGCTGAAAGAGGGCTCCCACAGTTTTCTGCTGAGGCTAAATGCACACTCATCTCTGCTGATGGCTTGTCCTCAAAAACATTTTCTGGTATTCAGTTCCCACAGATTCCTCCAGATACCCTGCATTTACAAACTGTTATCCAGTCTGCTGCTTTGCCTGCTTTATTGGAAAGTGACTTTCGGTTTATCCATCCTGATGGCCTCCAGTCTGCTGTTCCTGCTCCTGATGACCTACAGTCTGCTGTTCCTGCTCCTGATGACCTACAGTCTGCTGTTCCTGCTCCTGATGACCTACAGTCTGCTGTTCCTGCTCCTGATGACCTACAGTCTGCTGTTCCTGCTCCTGATGACCTACAGTCTGCTGTTCCTGCTCCTGATGACCTACAGTCTGCTGTTCCTGCTCCTGATGACCTACAGTCTGCTGTTCCTGCTCCTGATGACCTACAGTCTGCTGTTCCTGCTCCTGTTGCCTCCAAGTCTGCAGCTCCTGCTCCTGTTGCCTCCAAGTCTGCAGCTCCTGCTCCTGTTGCCTCCAAGTCTGCAGCTCGTGCTCCTGTTGCCTCCAAGTCTGCAGCTCCTGCTCCTGTTGCCTCCGAGTCTGCAGCTCCTGCTCCTGTTGCCTCCGAGTCTGCAGCTCCTGCTCCTGTTGCCCCCGAGTCTGCAGCTCCTGCTCCTGTTGCCCCCGAGTCTGCAGCTCCTGCTCCTGTTGCCCCCGAGTCTGCAGCTCCTGCTCCTGTTGCCCCCGAGTCTGCAGCTCCTGCTCCTGTTGCCCCCGAGTCTGCAGCTCCTGCTCCTGTTGCCCCCGAGTCTGCAGCTCCTGCTCCTGTTGCCCCCGAGTCTGCAGCTCCTGCTCCTGTTGCCCCCGAGTCTGCAGCTCCTGCTCCTGTTGCCCCCGAGTCTGCAGCTCCTGCTCCTGTTGCCCCCGAGTCTGCAGCTCCTGCTCCTGTTGCCCCCGAGTCTGCAGCTCCTGCTCCTGTTGCCTCCGAGTCTGCAGCTCCTGCTCCTGTTGCCTCCGAGTCTGCAGTTGCTGCTCCTGTTGCCTCCAAGTCTGCAGTTGCTGCTCCTGTTGTCTCCAAGTCCGCAGTTGCTGCCGATGCCCTCCCGTCTGCTGCTTCTGCCGATGCCCTCCCATCTCCTGCTGGTGCCTCTCCTGATGAGATCCTGTCTGGTGCCTCTCCTGGTGGTATCCTGCTCCTCCTGTTTATGGCCATTATGCATCCCTTCCTGATGGCATCCAGTTTTCTGATTTATTTGATGACCTCAGATGCCCTGCTCCTGTGGATGTCCAATCTATGGCTCCTTCTGGTGTCCTTCATTTTTCTGTTTCACCCAAAGGTCTTCAGAGGGACTTGCAACATGTCCTATTGCCTCTGGGTCCTTTTTTCCAGTCAGCCTGGTAATACCCGGGTTGTGGCCTCATTTGCTGACCAATTTATGGCCTGCCTCTTTGCCAGTATTTTCTGGGACCCAGGTGGGCATAAGTTCAAGTGGAGCATCCGGAGGCTGCTCCTTGAGGGGGGGGGTAATGTTACGATCTGCATCTGCTGGTAAATTCCTGCATGAACTAACTTTGCTTCACCAGCAGATGTCACCAGCCTCCTCCATGAATGTACAACCTGAACTTTCCTCTGCCCACCAGCAGAGGGCGGACTGTATAGAGATCTCTCCACAGACAGGGAGGAGGCCTGGACTGTCACATGGTCTCTCAGCATGCCATTTAAGCCACACCTGTAAACTAACTAGTTGCTAGCTCTTTGTTCCTGGTCCTAGCCATCCTGCCCTGAGTTCCCTGTTTCTGGTAATTTAGTTCCTTGATTCCCTGCTGTTTTGATCTCCCGTGTTGACCTGTGCTTTGTATACCGACTATTCTTTGCCTAGCGATTACTGTACTGTTTGATCTCCTGTGTATGACCTATGCTTGCTGACTATCCGTGTGTCGCCTCCTCGATTGTTTATCCTGCATTTATATATATATCTATTGTGGTTACTATTCTGGATCCAGGGTCTGTGTGCACACAAGTTCTATACACTGGACCTACTCTGCATAACTCGCTTTATGCAGAGAGGTCCTTGTATAAACCCTGATTTTCATACCTTGTTTGCTTATTGTATATATCTGCCTGTATTATTT
Source organism: Hyperolius riggenbachi (assembly GCF_040937935.1). Classification (NCBI taxonomy): domain Eukaryota; kingdom Metazoa; phylum Chordata; class Amphibia; order Anura; family Hyperoliidae; genus Hyperolius; species Hyperolius riggenbachi. Next base: position 30,113,578 of record NC_090651.1, on the reverse strand, counting down.
TGATGCAGTGTTTTGTATGTGTGTAGAATACGTTGCCTGCAAGTTGATACTGATTATTTCCATGCATGAGGTTAATGCACAGTATTACTTTATTTTTCATTTAATAATAAATCCTTATTATTCATTTACTTCTTGTTTGTCAGTCTTTTCCTACACAGTGACATCTCTGCCTGATTGCGGGTTTGTGCGTTTGCTCCAGGTGCAGCGCACAAACTCCATGCAAATCATAACAGTACTGTAAAAAGAAGCACGAAATTGGTGGTCAAAATAGTGTCAGTGTAATAGGGGGTAGGGAAATAAACAGCCTCACCTACTTTTAACCATTTCAGCCCGCGGGGATGAATCAGAGCAATTTTCACCTCCCATTCATTCGCTAATAACTTTATCACTACTTAACACAATTTATTGATCTATATCTTGTTTTTTTCCGCCACTAATTAGGCTTTCTTTGGGTGGTACATTTTGTTAAGAATTATTTTTTTATAAATGCATTTGAACAGGATTAATAAGAAAAGAATGGAAAAAAATCATTATTTCTCAGTTTTCGTCCATTATAGCTTTAAATTAATCCACGCTACCATAATTAAAACCTATGTATTTATTTGCCCGTTTGTCTCGGTTATGACACCATTTAAATTTTGTCCCTATCACAATGTATGGCGCCAATATTTTATTTGGAAATAAAGGTGCTTTTTTTTTTTGTTTTGCGTCCAGTTGCTCTCACCCCTGTCATCGCCAAGTGCTTTAAACGACTGGTAGCCACACACATCAAGGCCTCCATCCCAGCAAATCTAGATCAACACCAGTTTGCTTACCGAACAAATAGATCGACTGAGGATGCCATCTGTGTAGCTCTCCATGCTGTCCTCTCACACCTGGAAAAGCCTAACTCCTATGTTAGAATGCTCTTTGTTGACTACAGCTCAGCATTTAACACCATTGTACCTAGCCAGCTGACCAACAAACTCCATGCACTAGGTCTGGCTCCCTCTATATGTACTTGGTTATTGGACTTCCTTACTAATCGCCCTCAAACTGTCAGACTAGGAAAACAGACATCCTCCACCCTTACCCTGAGCACTGGCGTGCCACAGGGCTGTGTATTAAGCCCTCTCCTCTATGCACTTTTCACCCATGACTGCCAGCCTATCCATACTTCAAACGTAATTGTTAAGTTTGCAGATGATACGACTGTCATTGGGCTTATATCAGACAATGAGGAAGCTGCATACAGAGAAGAAGTTAGGAACCTGACTACATGGTGCGACATTAACAACCTGTTATTAAATACAAAGAAGACCAAAGAAATTATTCTGGACTTTAGGACCACCAAAAAGACTACTCACCTACCGCTAATGATCAATGCAAAGGCTGTGGAGAGAGTTTCCAGCTTCAAATTTTTGGGAGTCACCATCGCAGAGAACCTGTCCTGGGCTGACCATGCTTTAGCTCTAACTGGCAAAGCACAACAACGCCTCTACTTTCTGAGAAAACTAAGGAGCGCTAACCTCCCACAGAAGCTGATGGTTAATTTCTACAGATGCACTATAGAAAGCGTTCTGACCAATTGCATGATGGCCTTGTACAACAGCTGCACGAAGGCTACTAGAGAAGCCCTGCAGCGAGTTGTTAAAACAGCAGAAGCCATTATTGGCACTGAACTACCATCACTGGAACTTTTGTATAATGCTCGCAGCTTGAGAAGGGCCAAAAACATTATCAAAGACAACACTCACCCTGGAAATGCCTTGTTTGAGCTCCTTCCATCAGGTAATTGTTTTAGATCAACCCGCACACACACAAACAGACTGAAAGACAGCTTTTTCCCATCCGCCATAAACTTGATAAACTCTGAATCCTCTCTGAAATAATTAACACTGTGTACAAATTGTTTAAACATCTGTAATACCTGGCATACTTGTATAATTTCTTCTCTTCCTTGTTACTATCACTATGTTCCCTATATGCACCGTGGGGTTGTCATGAAAAGTAATGTCGTTGTGTTACACAATGACAATAAAGTGAATTGAATTGAATTGAAATCACTATTTACAAGCTTATAATTTAAAAAAATGTCTGCTGTTCCTGCTCCTGATGACCTACAGTCTGCTGTTCCTGCTCCTGATGACCTACAGTCTGCTGTTCCTGCTCCTGTTGCCTCCAAGTCTGCAGCTCCTGCTCCTGTTGCCTCCAAGTCTGCAGCTCCTGCTCCTGTTGCCTCCAAGTCTGCAGCTCCTGCTCCTGTTGCCTCCAAGTCTGCAGCTCCTGCTCCTGTTGCCTCCAAGTCTGCAGCTCCTGCTCCTGTTGCCCCCGAGTCTGCAGCTCCTGCTCCTGTTGCCCCCGAGTCTGCAGCTCCTGCTCCTGTTGCCCCCGAGTCTGCAGCTCCTGCTCCTGTTGCCCCCGAGTCTGCAGCTCCTGCTCCTGTTGCCCCCGAGTCTGCAGCTCCTGCTCCTGTTGCCCCCGAGTCTGCAGCTCCTGCTCCTGTTGCCCCCGAGTCTGCAGCTCCTGCTCCTGTTGCCCCCGAGTCTGCAGCTCCTGCTCCTGTTGCCCCCGAGTCTGCAGCTCCTGCTCCTGTTGCCCCCGAGTCTGCAGCTCCTGCTCCTGTTGCCCCCGAGTCTGCAGCTCCTGCTCCTGTTGCCTCCGAGTCTGCAGCTCCTGCTCCTGTTGCCTCCGAGTCTGCAGCTCCTGCTCCTGTTGCCTCCGAGTCTGCAGCTCCTGCTCCTGTTGCCTCCGAGTCTGCAGCTCCTGCTCCTGTTGCCTCCGAGTCTGCAGCTCCTGCTCCTGTTGCCTCCGAGTCTGCAGCTCCTGCTCCTGTTGCCTCCGAGTCTGCAGCTCCTGCTCCTGTTGCCTCCGAGTCTGCAGCTCCTGCTCCTGTTGCCTCCGAGTCTGCAGTTGCTGCTCCTGTTGCCTCCAAGTCTGCAGTTGCTGCTCCTGTTGTCTCCAAGTCCGCAGTTGCTGCCGATGCCCTCCCGTCTGCTGCTTCTGCCGATGCCCTCCCATCTCCTGCTGGTGCCTCTCCTGATGAGATCCTGTCTGGTGCCTCTCCTGGTGGTATCCTGCTCCTCCTGTTTATGGCCATTATGCATCCCTTCCTGATGGCATCCAGTTTTCTGATTTATTTGATGACCTCAGATGCCCTGCTCCTGTGGATGTCCAATCTATGGCTCCTTCTGGTGTCCTTCATTTTTCTGTTTCACCCAAAGGTCTTCAGAGGGACTTGCAACATGTCCTATTGCCTCTGGGTCCTTTTTTCCAGTCAGCCTGGTAATACCCGGGTTGTGGCCTCATTTGCTGACCAATTTATGGCCTGCCTCTTTGCCAGTATTTTCTGGGACCCAGGTGGGCATAAGTTCAAGTGGAGCATCCGGAGGCTGCTCCTTGAGGGGGGGGGTAATGTTACGATCTGCATCTGCTGGTAAATTCCTGCATGAACTAACTTTGCTTCACCAGCAGATGTCACCAGCCTCCTCCATGAATGTACAACCTGAACTTTCCTCTGCCCACCAGCAGAGGGCGGACTGTATAGAGATCTCTCCACAGACAGGGAGGAGGCCTGGACTGTCACATGGTCTCTCAGCATGCCATTTAAGCCACACCTGTAAACTAACTAGTTGCTAGCTCTTTGTTCCTGGTCCTAGCCATCCTGCCCTGAGTTCCCTGTTTCTGGTAATTTAGTTCCTTGATTCCCTGCTGTTTTGATCTCCCGTGTTGACCTGTGCTTTGTATACCGACTATTCTTTGCCTAGCGATTACTGTACTGTTTGATCTCCTGTGTATGACCTATGCTTGCTGACTATCCGTGTGTCGCCTCCTCGATTGTTTATCCTGCATTTATATATATATCTATTGTGGTTACTATTCTGGATCCAGGGTCTGTGTGCACACAAGTTCTATACACTGGACCTACTCTGCATAACTCGCTTTATGCAGAGAGGTCCTTGTATAAACCCTGATTTTCATACCTTGTTTGCTTATTGTATATATCTGCCTGTATTATTTTGATGCAGTGTTTTGTATGTGTGTAGAATACGTTGCCTGCAAGTTGATACTGATTATTTCCGTGCATGAGGTTAATGCACAGTATTACTTTATTTTTCATTTAATAATAAATCCTTATTATTCATTTACTTCTTGTTTGTCAGTCTTTTCCTACACAGTGACATCTCTGCCTGATTGCGGGTTTGTGCGTTTGCTCCAGGTGCAGCGCACAAACTCCATGCAAATCATAACAGTACTGTAAAAAGAAGCACGAAATTGGTGGTCAAAATAGTGTCAGTGTAATAGGGGGTAGGGAAATAAACAGCCTCACCTACTTTTAACCATTTCAGCCCGCGGGGATGAATCAGAGCAATTTTCACCTCCCATTCATTCGCTAATAACTTTATCACTACTTAACACAATTTATTGATCTATATCTTGTTTTTTTCCGCCACTAATTAGGCTTTCTTTGGGTGGTACATTTTGTTAAGAATTATTTTTTTATAAATGCATTTGAACAGGATTAATAAGAAAAGAATGGAAAAAAATCATTATTTCTCAGTTTTCGTCCATTATAGCTTTAAATTAATCCACGCTACCATAATTAAAACCTATGTATTTATTTGCCCGTTTGTCTCGGTTATGACACCATTTAAATTTTGTCCCTATCACAATGTATGGCGCCAATATTTTATTTGGAAATAAAGGTGCTTTTTTTTTTGTTTTGCGTCCAGTTGCTCTCACCCCTGTCATCGCCAAGTGCTTTAAACGACTGGTAGCCACACACATCAAGGCCTCCATCCCAGCAAATCTAGATCAACACCAGTTTGCTTACCGAACAAATAGATCGACTGAGGATGCCATCTGTGTAGCTCTCCATGCTGTCCTCTCACACCTGGAAAAGCCTAACTCCTATGTTAGAATGCTCTTTGTTGACTACAGCTCAGCATTTAACACCATTGTACCTAGCCAGCTGACCAACAAACTCCATGCACTAGGTCTGGCTCCCTCTATATGTACTTGGTTATTGGACTTCCTTACTAATCGCCCTCAAACTGTCAGACTAGGAAAACAGACATCCTCCACCCTTACCCTGAGCACTGGCGTGCCACAGGGCTGTGTATTAAGCCCTCTCCTCTATGCACTTTTCACCCATGACTGCCAGCCTATCCATACTTCAAACGTAATTGTTAAGTTTGCAGATGATACGACTGTCATTGGGCTTATATCAGACAATGAGGAAGCTGCATACAGAGAAGAAGCTAGGAACCTGACTACATGGTGCGACATTAACAACCTGTTATTAAATACAAAGAAGACCAAAGAAATTATTCTGGACTTTAGGACCACCAAAAAGACTACTCACCTACCGCTAATGATCAATGCAAAGGCTGTGGAGAGAGTTTCCAGCTTCAAATTTTTGGGAGTCACCATCGCAGAGAACCTGTCCTGGGCTGACCATGCTTTAGCTCTAACTGGCAAAGCACAACAACGCCTCTACTTTCTGAGAAAACTAAGGAGCGCTAACCTCCCACAGAAGCTGATGGTTAATTTCTACAGATGCACTATAGAAAGCGTTCTGACCAATTGCATGATGGCCTTGTACAACAGCTGCACGAAGGCTACTAGAGAAGCCCTGCAGCGAGTTGTTAAAACAGCAGAAGCCATTATTGGCACTGAACTACCATCACTGGAACTTTTGTATAATGCTCGCAGCTTGAGAAGGGCCAAAAACATTATCAAAGACAACACTCACCCTGGAAATGCCTTGTTTGAGCTCCTTCCATCAGGTAATTGTTTTAGATCAACCCGCACACACACAAACAGACTGAAAGACAGCTTTTTCCCATCCGCCATAAACTTGATAAACTCTGAATCCTCTCTGAAATAATTAACACTGTGTACAAATTGTTTAAACATCTGTAATACCTGGCATACTTGTATAATTTCTTCTCTTCCTTGTTACTATCACTATGTTCCCTATATGCACCGTGGGGTTGTCATGAAAAGTAATGTCGTTGTGTTACACAATGACAATAAAGTGAATTGAATTGAATTGAAATCACTATTTACAAGCTTATAATTTAAAAAAATGTTCGTAGAATACCCCCTTCAAATGAATATTTAAATAGTTCAGACCCTTAGGTAACTATTTGTTTTTTAATTGTAATTTTTTTTTCCATTAACATTTTTATTTGGGTAATATTTTGGTGTGGGAAATAAACAGTTAATTTGTAATGTTATTATATGTGTAAATTGTAATGTAAAAAATATGTAGATGTAGTTTTACTATTTGGCCACAAGATGGCCACCTTGAGTTTATTTTTTTTCTCCTTGTGCTTCTCGATCACCGGAAGCACAAGGAGGACGCGGAAAATTTTATTTGCAGAAAGACTGAAGCCTCTAGTAAGAGCGCTTCGGTTTTTCTGCTGGGGACACGGATCGGTGATCGGGATCCATGTTCCCGTTTACTGATCCCAGGGCTACCAGGGGACAGCACGGGGGCGCGCGCGGGAGCGCACCGCAGCGCGGCACCGCAGTAGAGCAGCCGCCTTGACGTGAGGATCACGTCCGGGCGGCAGAAATGGTTAAAGTGGATCCGAGGTGAACTTTTACTCATTGCATAATTGTGTTCCTTTCCTACTGTTTATAGGGCATTCCTCAAGCCAAATACTTTTTTGATTTGTTTAAATACTCTAATTTCCTATAAACGAAATAAACCACGCCCACAGGTTTTCAGAGAGCCTTGGCAGTAGCAAGGGCTCATGGGAGCTCAGTCTGGGCAAGAGGAGGAGGTGTTATTAGCCATTGATTTCAGAGGTAGAGGGGAGGAGGGAGGAGGAGGGGGGATTAGGCTGAGTGGTGAAGTGGCAGATAAGCCTGCCTCTGTGTAATGTTTACAAACAACATGGATGCTGTCATTGTATCACAGGAAGATAAAACAGAAAGGACCGGCACCGCTGTCTTGTATCAAAGCTCTTTTAATAGCACCAAAGTGGCAGCAGTGACAGACTGCTGTTTCGGTTTACACCTTTATCAAACTGCTCAAAGCCATAAAAATTGTGACAAGACAAACACCTTTAAATACCCCCTTCCTGTATGGGAGGGGCCCCAGAGCGGACCTGAGAGGGAACTTCAATGGTAATATGCAAATATGCTCATGTTTCATGCACACTGAAAAAAAGTGTAATACCTGAATTAGCTTGTACACCACACCCCCAAGCTGGGATGTATGGATGATCACTTCCAAAAAAGGGAAACACTTTCTCCTCCTGTCCCTCCTCCAGCCAGCCACTCACAGCTGTGCAGGCAGTGCTCTGACAACTTCCAGGTCAACCCGGAAGTAGTCAACACATTATGGTCATTGGAGTGATCAGGTTGCAGTATTACCAAAAGTGGCCACAAGATGGCTCACTAAAGGTCGGTGCGACATTAAAGTTGCACCCTGCAGTAAAAAATGAAAAGTTCAAGATTAAGCCACAAGATGTCAGTGTGTGCAAAAATTCTAATGCAGTCAATAATTCGCATAGACAATGAATTTAAGTATATTTTAAGTGCGACAAAAACGTCGCATCAAGAATACAAAAAGCAGTGTTGTTCTCCTACCTGGTTCGCTGAGGGTGGACATTAAAAGCAAAATCTGGAAGAAGAGCATAAAATAAACATATGAAAACGTGATTTACTCAGGAGGTTCTGATGTCACTAGATACAAAAACTAAGATCATATTCGCGGTTTAAACCACCCACTCCAAAAGTATTCAGTTTCCTGATCCAAAAGGCCTCCTTTTTAAGTAAGGCCTTGTCCCTATCCGAGCCCCTCCAAGTATCCGGGACCCCATCGATTGCCATTATGCGCAATTGTGACACTGCATGTTTATGCAAATGAAAATGTTGCGCTACCGCCAAAGTGCAATTCGGGTCGCGTATATTCGATTTATGCGACGAGAAACGCTCCTTAAGTCGCTGAGTGGTTTTGCCTACATAGCCAAAACCACATGGGCATTTAATCATATATACGACGTACCGAGAGAAGTACCGAGAGTACGGGCAGAAGGGGCATGTACCCTTGTTTATCATGCCACATGTGTGGACATGTTATCAGGGGGGACACTTTCTGCCATCCCTCAACGGGTGTCCCCTTTAAAATACGTGGCCGATACGATTGTAACTCTCGGCACGTCGTATATATGATTAAATGCCCATGTGGTTTTGGCTATGTAGGCAAAACCACTCAGCGACTTAAGGAGCGTTTCTCGTCGCATAAATCGAATATACGCGACCCGAATTGCACTTTGGCGGTAGCGCAACATTTTCATTTGCATAAACATGCAGTGTCACAATTGCGCATAATGGCAATCGATGGGGTCCCGGATACTTGGAGGGGCTCGGATAGGGACAAGGCCTTACTTAAAAAGGAGGCCTTTTGGATCAGGAAACTGAATACTTTTGGAGTGGGTGGTTTAAACCGCGAATATGATCTTAGTTTTTGTATCTAGTGACATCAGAACCTCCTGAGTAAATCACGTTTTCATATGTTTATTTTATGCTCTTCTTCCAGATTTTGCTTTTAATGTCCACCCTCAGCGAACCAGGTAGGAGAACAACACTGCTTTTTGTATTCTTGATGCGACGTTTTTGTCGCACTTAAAATATACTTAAATTCATTGTCTATGCGAATTATTGACTGCATTAGAATTTTTGCACACACTGACATCTTGTGGCTTAATCTTGAACTTTTCATTTTTTACTGCAGGGTGCAACTTTAATGTCGCACCGACCTTTAGTGAGCCATCTTGTGGCCACTTTTGGTAATACTGCAACCTGATCACTCCAATGACCATAATGTGTTGACTACTTCCGGGTTGACCTGGAAGTTGTCAGAGCACTGCCTGCACAGCTGTGAGTGGCTGGCTGGAGGAGGGACAGGAGGAGAAAGTGTTTCCCTTTTTTGGAAGTGATCATCCATACATCCCAGCTTGGGGGTGTGGTGTACAAGCTAATTCAGGTATTACACTTTTTTTCAGTGTGCATGAAACATGAGCATATTTGCATATTACCATTGAAGTTCCCTCTCAGGTCCGCTCTGGGGCCCCTCCCATACAGGAAGGGGGTATTTAAAGGTGTTTGTCTTGTCACAATTTTTATGGCTTTGAGCAGTTTGATAAAGGTGTAAACCGAAACAGCAGTCTGTCACTGCTGCCACTTTGGTGCTATTAAAAGAGCTTTGATACAAGACAGCGGTGCCGGTCCTTTCTGTTTTATCTGGACTGCACTTCCCAGGAGGCACTGGGGAGAGACCTTGGGCACGCTGCATACTCTTTTTTGGAAACGGTGCTCCCTCTCTTTTGTTTATTGTATCACAGGAAGAAATAATCATTTTCTATTAAAGCTGTTTGCAGCTAGATTTGCTATGTAAAATATCTAAACTTTAGATAAGATATATAGACAAGTTACTTGTTATAGTTAGTTTTTCATCACGGATCCGCTTTAAAGACCATGCCTCCTGCAAAATAAATACAAGGGTTCCTCGAGATCAAAAAATTGTTTGCAGGGGTTCATTGAGATCCAAAAGTTATTTGCAGGGTTCCTCCAGGGTAAAAAGGTTGAGAAAGGCTGATCTAAAGGGACATACGGCGGCTGACTTTTTTTATTTTATTTTAAACAATACCACTTGCCCGGCTACCCTGCTGATCCTCTGCCTCTAATGCTGGGAATACACGGTTCATGTTTGAGCCAGATGGGTCGATAGATAATTTCCGACATAGCTGATCTCCGGCCCAAACTGTGTATTCCCAGCATTAGGCCTCTTTCAGGCAGGAAGCTGAACTGCGTGATTGCCGAGCAGTTAAAGAGACACTGAAGCGAAAAAAAAATTATGATATTATGATTTGTATGTGTAGTACAGCTAAGAAATAAAACATTAAGATCAGATACATCAGTCTAATTGTTTCCAGTACAGGAAGAGTTAAGAAACTCCAGTTGTTATCTCTATGCAAACAAGCCATTAAGCTCTACGACTTTCAAAGTCATGGAGAGGGCTGTTTTCTGACTTTTATTATCTCAGCTGTTCCTGAACTATTTACTTTTTCTCTGCTAGAGGAGATGTCAATACTTCACAGACTGCTCTAAAAGACTCATTTTGAATGCTGAGTGTTGTGTAATCTGCACATATTATAGAATGATGCAATGTTAGAAAAAACACTAAATACCTGAAAATAAAAATATGAGAATATATTCTTTGCTGCTAATCTTCTAGTAATTATTCATAGCAGTGGCGTACCTAGGGCATTTGACACCCGGTGCTAGGTATTGAAAGACACCCCCCCCCACCCATGGTCCACCACCTGCGGCGCGCTTAGCGCGCCGCGGCGAAAAAATGGGCGTGGCTATGACCGGATGGGGCGGAGCTAATTTAAAAGTGCACCCAAGTTTTAGTCAACCTTTCTCCAGAAAATTCACATCATTGCGCAGCTTTTCTCCAGAAAATACACAAAATGTCAGAAGCTTTCAACATAAAATACACGTAATGCGAGAACATTTCACCAGACATTACACGTTATGTGAGCAGATTTCACAAGAAAATACATTCAATCATGTCGGCAGATTTGACCAGAAAAAAATCATTCAATCTTGCGGTAGATTTGACCAGAACATACACAATGTCAGCACCAGATTTCACCACAAAATACACAATATCGGTAGTTAAACTGACCACAAAATACACAATGACGGTAGTTAAACTGACCACAAAATACACAATGACGGTAGTTAAACTGACCACAAAATACACAATGACGGTAGTTAAACTGACCACAAAATACACAATGTCGGCAGTTAATCTGACCACAAAATACACAATGTCGGTAGCAGATCTGACCACAAAATACACAATATCGGTAGCAGATTTGAGTGTTGGCAAGCTGATAGCCTGGTGGGTAGGTGGTTAAGGGTGAGCAGCCTGATTGCCTAGTGGGTAGGTGGGCAGCCTGCTGGGTAGCAGTGGTGGGTAGGGGGGCAGCAGTGGTGGGTAGGTGGGCAGCCTGCTGAGTAGCCTGGTGGGTAGGGGGGCAGCAGTGGTGGGTAGGTGGGCAGCCTGCTGGGTAGCAGTGGTGGGTAGGTGGGCAGCCTGCTGGGTAGCAGTGGTGGGTAGGTGGGCAGCAGTGGTGGGTAGGTGGGCAGCCTGCTGGGTAGCCTGGTGGGTAGGTGGGCAGCCTGCTGGGTAGCAGTGGTGGGTAGGTGGGCAGCAGTGGTGGGTAGGTGGGCAGCCTGCTTGGTAGCCTGGTGGGTAGGTGGGCAGCCTGCTGGGTAGCCTGGTGGGTAGGTGGGCAGCAGTGGTGGGTAGGTGGGCAGCAGTGGTGCGTAGGTGGGTAGCAGTGGTGGGTAGCCTGGTGGGTAGATGGGCAGCCTGCTGGGTAGCCTGGTGGGTAGGAGGGCAGCAGTGGTGGGTAGCCTGCTGGGTAGCCTGGTGGGTAGGTGGGCAGCAGTGGTGGGTAGGTGGGCAGCAGCGGTGGGTAGGTGGGCAGCAGTGGTGGGTAGCAGTGGTGGGTAGGTGGGCAGCAGTGGTGGGTAGCCTGGTGGGTAGATGGGCAGCCTGCTGGGTAGCCTGGTGGGTAGGAGGGCAGCAGTGGTGGGTAGGTGGGCGGCAGCGGTGGGTAGGTGGGCAGCAGCGGTGGGTAGGTGGGCAGCAGTGGTGGGTAGCCTGGTGGGTAGGTGGGCAGCCTGCTGGGTAGCCTGGGGGGTAGGTGGGCAGCAGTGGTGGGTAGCCTGGTGGGTAGGTGGGCAGCAGTGGTGGGTAGGTGGGCAGCAGCGGTGGGTAGGTGGGCAGCAGTGGTGGATAGGTAGGGCAGCAGTGGTGGATAGGTAGGGCAGCAGTGGTGGATAGGTAGGGCAGCAGTGGTGGGTAGGTGGGCAGCAGTGGTGGGTAGGTGGGCAGCAGTGGTGGGTAGCCTGCTGGGTAGCCTGGCGGGTAGGTAGGCAGCAGTGGTGGGTAGATGGGCAGCCTGCTGGGTAGCCTGGTGGGTAGGTGGGCAGCAGTGGTGGGTAGGTGGGCAGCAGTGGTGGGTAGGTGGGCAGCAGTGGTGGGTAGCCTGCTGGGTAGGTGGGCAGCAGTGGTGGGTAGGTGGGCAGCAGTGGTGGGTAGCCTGCTGGGTAGCCTGGTGGTTAGGTGGGCAGCAGCGGTGGGTAGGTGGGCAGCAGCGGTGGGTAGGTGGGCAGCAGCGGTGGGTAGGTGGGCAGCAGTGGTGGGTAGGTGGGCAGCAGTGGTGGGTAGCCTGCTGGGTAGCCTGGTGGTTAGGTGGGCAGCAGTGGTGGGTAGGTGGGCAGCAGCGGTGGGTAGGTGGGCAGCAGCGGTGGTTAGGTGGGCAGCAGTGGTGGGCAGCAGTGGTGGGTAGGTGGGCAGCAGTGGTGGGTAGCCTGCTGGGTAGGTGGGCAGCAGTGGTGGGTAGGTGGGCAGCAGTGGTGGGTAGGTGGGCAGCAGCGGTGGGTAGCCTGCTGGGTAGCCTGGTGGGTAGGTGGGCAGCAGCGGTGGGTAGGTGGGCAGCAGCGGTGGGTAGGTGGGCAGCCGTGGTGGGTAGCCTGCTAGCAGTGGTGGGCAGGTGGGCAGCAGCGGTGGGCAGGTGGGCAGCAGCGGTGGGTAGCCTGCTGGGTAGCCTGGTGGGTAGGTGGGCAGCAGTGGTGGGTAGGTGGTGGGCAGCAGCGGTGGGTAGGTGGGCAGCAGCGGTGGGTGGCCGGGCCGGTGCACCTGTAAAAGAAAAAAAAACCATTCACTTACCTGCAGATGAAACCTCTCTTCCGAATCCCAGGCAGCCTCCGCAGCTCCTCTTGAATGTCCCGCGCCGTCTCCTGCTGCGTCATCAGTGCAGGGCTACGGGAAGATGGCCACCGAAGCCCGCACTGGAGACAAAAATAGACGGCAAGATGGCGTCGGCGGCCATCTTGCCGTCTATTTTTGTCTCCAGTGCGGGCTTCGGCGGCCATCTTCCCGTAGCCCTGCTCGGGTAAACTGAGGGCGGCTAACAGCCGCCCTGTCGCTGCCCGTTGCCGGCGCCCGTGGAGGGGAAGCGCCGAAGGAGGGGACCCAGGTGAGGGAGATGTGGGGGGGTATTTCCCCCCTCCCCGCCGACGCTGCCACCCCTCCTTCAGCGCTGCTTCCCCTCCTGTGTCATCAAGGCTTCTGGGGAGGCCTTGATGACAGCCCCCCTGGAGCTGACACCCGGAGCGGAGCGCTCCTGGCCGCCCCATGGTAGGGACGCCACTGATTCATAGTACACAACCAATTCATTATATCATATTTTTTTTTCCGCTTCAGTGTCTCTTTAAGTCTCAGTCTCCCGTCTGCTGAACACCAGTACAATCGTGCAGCTGAATTGTGGCGTTAGTGACAAGACGCGTGTCAAAGGTTTGAGAAAGAGATACAGGGAGCACACATGTGGAGGGGACAGGAAATAACTGTGTACAGCACACAGGAACTGGGGATGAGAGAGAGAGAAGCAGCCGCCCGGCAGTATATCGGCTCCAATAGAGTGAGGAGTACAGATGGTCAATCAGTTGCAAATAAGTTCTACTTGCATTCACATTTCTTGTACATTGTATGCAGCTTGAACATGGACCAATCACAACTGATAAAAAGTTATCATGATTGGTCCAATTTCGAGCTGCTTACAATTTACCGTACTTCAAATTTGAATGCAAGTAGAATTTTTTTCATCTCATTGACCATCTCTAGTGAAGAGTGGGACGGGATGGCTCCTCCTCCTGGCTGTCTCCTTTGTCTGTCAAATGTTACCGCATTACGTGTTTACTAGTTACTGACCGCTGCTGGTGTTACATAAACCTGTTTTTTTTTGTCTGAAGCCGAACCTTTCTCAGGTACAAGCTAAGCTCACAGAGGGGCAACTAAACAAGAGTAGAAATGGTCAGCAGGATACTGAAAATCCCAGCTTGCCTGCAAAGTTAAAGCGAATTGTATGGAGCTTAACATTGGCCAATCAGATGCACTTACTGATAATCTTGGTTGGGCCCAATTTCAAGTTGCATGCAATCTGCATTCAATTTGCATGCTAGCCGCCATTTTTAGCATCTCATTGACCCTTCCATGTGCAGCCCCCTCTTCCATGTGTAACATCCATGTACAGCAGCCTCCTTCTCCCATTCCATGTGCAGCCCCCTATTCTTTGTGTAACACCCATGTGCAGCAACCCCCTCCCATTCCATGTGCAGCCCCCTCTTTCATGTGTAACATTAATGTACAGCAGCCTCCTTCTTCCATTCCATGTACAGCCCTCTCCCCATTGGTAACATCCATACACAGCAGCTCCTCCCATTCCAAGTGCAGCCCCCTCTTCCATGTGTATCATCCGTGTACATCAGCCTTCTTCTTCCATTCCATGTGCATCATCCATGTACAGCAGCCTCCTTCTTCCATTCCATGTGCAGCCCTCTCTTCCTTGTGTAATACACATGGGCAGCAGCTCCTCCCATTCCATGTGTAGCTCCCTCTTTCATGTGTAACATTAATGTACAGCAGTCTCCTTCTCCTATTCCATGTGCAGCCCCCTCTTCCTTGTGTAACACCCATGTGCAGTAGCTCCTCCCATTCCATGTGCAGCCCCCTCTTCCATGTGCAGCCCCCTCTTCCTTATTTAACACCCATGTGCAGTAGCCCCCTCCCATTCCATGTGTCCAAGTCTCTCTTTGGGAGGCAAATCCCTCTGTCCCATGTTTTCCTTGTTTGCCCCTCTTTCAGAACTCATGTACAGATCTATGTAAATATATGTCTTTTTCTAGTAAAATATGTTTTTAAATGACTCTAAACTTTATCTCCATCATTTAAATTGAAATATTTCTTATTTTAAAATGTTAATATGAGGGAACACTAATGATGATCGAAAGGACCAGGGTTGTTAGAATGCTATAACTGCATCTTTTGCTTATGAAACGCTTTCTGGTATATGTGACTAGGGTTTTGGCAGAGGCAGAGGTGTGGCAGGGGTGTATCTTAAAGGTGTCCCTCTTTCTTGTCTCAAAAAGTTGGGAGGTATGGCCCCCTATTCCATGTGTAACATCTACAGGTATGTGCAGCAGCCCCTCTCTTTCATCTACAGCTTCCTTAGACAGCAGCTCCCCTTTCCATATGCAGAAACCCCTCTTGCATATACAGGAAACTCTCTTCCACATTCAGAAACCCCTCTTTCACATGTAGGAAATGCTCTTCCATTTATAGGAACCCCTCTTCCATATGCAGGAACCCCTCTTTCATATGCAGGGAGCTCTCTTCCATATGCAGGAACCCCTCTTCCATGTGCAGGAACCTCTCTTCCATGTGCCGGAAACTCTCTTCCATATGCAGGAAGCTCTTTTACATATGCAGGAAGCTCTCTTACATATGCAGGAAACTCTCTTCCATATGCAGGAACCCCTCTTCCATATGCAGGAACCCCTCTTCTACTTGCCGGAAACTCTCTTCCATATGCAGGAACCCCTCTTCCATATGCAGGAACCCCTCTTCCATGTGCAGGAACCTCTCTTCCATGTGCCGGAAACTCTCTTCCATATGCAGGAAACTCTCTTCCATATGCAGGAACCCCTCTTCCATATGCAGGAACACCTCTTCCATATGCAGGAACCCCTCTTCCATATGCAGGAAACCCTCTTCCATATGCAGGAACCCCTCTTCCATATGCAGGAAACCCTCTTCCATATGCAGGAATCCCTCTTCTACATGCAGGAAACTCTCTTCCATATGCAGGAAGCTCTCTTCCATATGCAGGAACCCCTCTTCCATGTCCAGGAAGTGGAACCCCTCTTCCATGTGCAGGAACCCCTTGTTCAAATGCAGCAACTCCTCTTCCATATACAGGAACCCCTCTTCCGTATGCAGGAACCCTTCACCAGATGTCCCTCCTGGCCTGCAGGTAGCTGTCCAAGCCTCAGGCCTATAGTATAGGGCCTTTCCAGAATCCAATCCCTGCCCTCGTACCTGAGAAATGCAGACAATATGTAACTTTACTTCTGTTCTTCCTTCCTCTGCTCTTTGCATATTCCCAGACACCTCTGAGTTACTGCGATCCATCCATATTAGTGTTTTATTGTTTACATTTGTTTGTAAGCCGACAGTCCTGTCCAAGCATCCATGAAATACTGCAGCAAACAGACACCATTAATGCTCCAACTATGAATACTGAAGATGGAGGCAGAACATTTCCATAAAGCTGGAAATATAACAGCGGATTGCTGCAAATGCTCAATAGAGACAATCAAAAAAAGGATTAGGATGAAATGGGGCCCAAGGCAAATTGGTAATTTTGTCTCTCAATTATAGACTTTCTGGCAAGCTGAGGTAGGAGAGGGGTTAAAAAAGGGTAGGAGCCAGGCATACATTAAATAACATAGCAAGGAAAAAAGGGTGTGGGGTAAAGCTGAAATTTCAAAATATCGTTTATAATCTAACCCTACTCTCACACTGAACCCTCCCCTCTCCAATGCATAACCCCCAGACTCCCTTTCTGACACCTAACCCAGACCCCCACCCTTCCTGACGCCTAACCCTAAGGCACCCTTCCTGACGATTAACCCCAACCCCCCCTACCTGACGCCTAACCCTAAAACTCCCCTTTCTGACACCTAACCCTAAGACCCCCTTCCTGACGCCTAACCCTAAAACCCCCCTTTCTGATGCCTAACTCTAAGATCCCCCTTCCTGACGCCTAACCCCCAAACCCCACTTCCTGTCGCCTAACCCCAAGACACCCCTTCCTGATGCCTAACCCGAAAACCCTCCTTTTTGACGCCTAACCTTAAAACCCCACTTCCTGACTCCTAACCTTAACACCTCCTTCCTGATGCCTAACCCTAAATTTCCCCTTCCTGATGCCTAACACTAAGACCCCTTCCTGATGCCTAACCCTAAGACCCTCCTTCCTGGCACCTAACCCTAAAACCACACTTTCTGATGCCTAACCCTAAGTCCCGCCTTCTTGATGCCTAAAAACTAAGACCCCCCTTCCTGACGCCTAACTCTAAAACCTTCCTTTCTGATGCCTAACCGTGAAACCCGAAAAAACACACCTGAATTACAATATCAAAAACACTAGATAAACCTTTTTGGGAGATTGGTTAATGTTAAAATGTAGCTTTTAATAGATTCGGGTTAAAAATAAATAGTTTGAACAGATTATACTACCCCTTAGTGCAAAAAGTGATAAATTGGGTTAGTGATAAAGGTCATTTGTCTGTCAGACTCTCCTCCAAACTCACAATGCATGTATATTAACAACCCCACACACAACCCTACATGTTTCGTTTCCTTAATTGGAAATTTCGTCAGGGGTGACCAAAGTGCAAAGTGCCTAAAGTGCTAAAGTATATACATTATAAAACATCACCTAGACTGGTGTTTTTTTTTTCCATCAATACATTTTTATTGAGATTAATAAAGATTGATATACATATTAACATATAAACAGGCGGAACGATACTTGGTGATACATAGTCATGAGTAAACAGGTAGCAAAAGGACTGAACCATCTAACTTGTCTACATGTCAACTTATACGTTTACTTATCAATTCTGGTGTTTTCTCGACCTCATGGGTAACCAGAAAGCAAGTACTCAGGTGAATACCTGATAGAACCAGTTGGCCAGCAGGCCTCTATCAGATATCTTTAAGGAAGGTAGAGCAATATAGAGAGCCAGAAGAGTAAACAAATCGAAGACTATTATTAAGACATGTGTAAATGGGTGATACCGCCAAGAAAATCTAGTTTTCGAACAATAAACCATAATATCATAAAACAGCTGATATTAATCAGATTTTTAACCTTCTAAAACTATCAGATATTAACTTACAGTTGTTTATACCTAATACTCAGATGGAGGTAAGAGGGGAGTGGTGTATGCAGGAATCAGTGTTTTCCTTATATGGGAAGAATTGGTGCCTTGATCTGAGAACCCGTAATGCACGTTTTAACCAAGCCACTCTGGTGGTATAGTATATATATCTCCCTTGAGCCCTAGTCTAGGTCTGATTTTACTTTCCCTGAGTATGTTCAGTCTAGTGGTGGCTAATAGTTGATTGGTATTGAACTCATCTGTGGAGTTCCAGTTAGTTAAGATCATGTGTAATGCGCTGAGAATTATGTGGCCTATGAGGTGTTTGCAAGAGCTTGGTAGCTCTGAAGCGCCTATAAATAGCAAAGCTAATTTAGGGTGGAGTTTAAAGTTATGTAGAAAAGCTTTTTGAATAAACCATTCTACTGTATTCCATAATCGGCCAACTATTGGGCACTCCCATAGCATATGCATATAAGTTCCGAGGCCTCTATTAATTTCCAGCATGTTGGAGGTGTGTTGGGTGAGAATGACGCTATTTGTCTTGGGGTCCTGTGCCATCTAAATAAAATTTTCCTGGAGATTTCCCAATGAGTGTTGCATTTGGATATTTTGGAGACTACTCTGTTTGCTATAGTTAAGTTATTGACTGTAATATTGCAGCCTAAATCTGCAGACCATATTAGGGCGTATTTGTTCAGCGGGGAGGTTTGTTCTAGGCAGAGATAGTTATACCATATAGAGATGCCGCCTGAAAATGGGCCTTTGCAATTTAACATTGTTATGATGGAGGGGCTGAGAGTCGGAGTGGTGATTTTTAGAGATTTAAACAGATGGAAGATTCTATGGTATGTATACAGTTGAGATTGCGGTAGAGGGAATTGGCTGGTTAGTTTTGCAAAGGTCTTGATTTGTGTCTCGTCTATAATGTCTTGCAGGTGTTCAATACCAGCATCTCTCCAAGTTCTCAGATCAAGGTTAGGAGTAAAATGTTCGAGGACCTCTATTGGAGTTGGGATGGACTGGTGTTTTTAACCTCCCTGGTGGTAAGCCCAAGCTGAGCTCGGGCTATGCCGCGCAGGAGGATTTCTTTGGCTCTACTGGGGCGATTCGCCCCATTCAAAGTGCTGTGCGCGCAGCCAGCACTTTGCTAGCCGCGCGCACACCTTGATCGCCGCCACTCTGCGGCGATCGGCCGCACGCAGCGGCGAAAGAGGGCCCCCCCCCGCCAGAGCCCTGCGCTGCCCGGACCAATGAGTTCCGGGCAGCGCTATGGGCTGGATCGGGTGTGCCTGACGTCAGGACGTCGGCTGACGTCCATGACGTCATCCCGATCGTCGCCATGGCGACAGGAGAAGCCAAACAGGGGAACGCGTTATATACGCGTTCCCCTGTTTGCTATTGATGCCGGCGACGATCGCACTAGAGGGACACATGCGCCCTCTAGTGGTGATTCATGTAGCTACCACTCTGGTAGCTTTACATGAAACAAAAAAAAAAATTAAAAAAAAAAAAGGATTTTTGCCAATTTGGCAAAAAAAAATTAACCGCCAGGGAGGTTAACCTTGAAACCCCTCTTCCTGCTTCACAAATAACGTTCATTTAAAAAAACTATACATTTCTGAAACAATACATTTCGAAATGATAATTTACAAAGTGAATTTCAAAATAATCATTTAAAACACAAGACAGGGGCGTAACAAGGTCTCACCGGGCCCCCCTGCAGAAATACTAAGCGGGTCCCCCCCTCAGGGCCCGCTTGAGGCCGTTTTGGGGGGCTGGAGGGGTCACAGTATGAGGGGAAAGCCATGCTGCACTTCGGCGGGGTGGGGGACGGTCCCCCCGCTCCCTCACCTCGGGCTCTCCCCTCTGCGCTCCCCTCCAGCGTTTAATAGTTTGTGTATGCAGGTGGTGGGCAGCGGCAGATACATACCTTCCGTGCGCTCCAGCGTAAGAGACAAAGTTAAAGGAAAGGAAAGTTAACAGTGAACACATCAAGTACAACCTGGGCCCCTCTGCTCCAAGGGCCCCATAGCAGCTGCAATGGCTGCTATGGCCAGGGGTGTTTCTAGCCACTTTGTCACTCCAGGCAAGAAAACCTGTGGCGCCCCCCCCCCCCCCCCCTCCACACTCAAATCTCAGGGCCAGCCAGGGGAGAGTGGGGCATATAATATCAAGAGGGGGCACGCTACTCACTATGAGGCAGTGGCGTACCTAGGGTATTTGGCACCCGGTGCTGATTATCCACAGTCACCACCCCCCCCCCCAATAATTGGGGCTTCGTTGCGCGAAAAATGTGTGTGGTCATAGACCAAAATGTGGGTGTGGTCACGGGTGGAGACAAGTTTACATGAACTTAGCAATGGTGGGACATTAGATTAGGACAGTGGTGGCGAAAAGTCACTTATCAATCGCAAAGTGCCAACAGCAATTTAAACTAAATACAAACATTTTAACTCATACATGAACATTATGGAAAATCCAAGTTGAAAATAAACTGTGAAGATAAACAATTTCATCCATCCTACTCCTGAAAAATGTATTTTTTTTAGAACCCCCCAGTTTTATTTTCTGTTTTAAAAAGCTAAAAAAAAGTAGGTTTAATGCTATTGTCTCATATGATGATGATTCTGCTTTTCCCATAGTCTCGCAGTTAGCAATCATGAGGCCCCCAACAAGACAAATTCAGCAATCTTGAGGCCCTCAACAAATCATGAGGCCCCCAACAAGACAAATTCAGCAATCATGAGGCCACCAACAAGACAAATTCAGCAATCTTGAGGCCCCCAATAAATCATGAGTCCCCCAACAAGACAAATTCAGCAATCATGAGGCCCCGAGCAAGACAAATTCAGCAATCTTAAGGCCCCCAACAAATCATGAGGCCCCCAACAAGACAAATTCAGCAATCATGAGGCCACCAACAAGACAAATCCAGTAACCATGAGGCCCCCAACAAGACAAATTCAGCAGTCATGAGGCACATAAATAGACAGCATTTCACATAAATGGGCAGAATGCCCCCTTAATATGGTAGACACCTCTCACCTGGCTTCTGAATTCTCCTCTACTGGCTGCTGTGCCTGGCTGGCAATACTATTTTTGTCTGGATTGGGGATGATGTGTGGGCTGGAAGGCCTGCTGTGGCCTGACTGGCGGTGATGCTGTGGCTGGGCTGGCTGGCGGCGAAGCTGTGGCTGGGCTGGCTGGTTGAAGTAAATGCTGGCCTGACTGGTGGTGATGCTGTGGCCTTTTTGCCAGTGATTCTGGGCTGGTTGGCCTAGATAGTTTAGGTAGTGAGAGGTGCCCCCTAGTTTAGGTAGTGCCAGGAGCCCCCCAGTTTAGGTAGTGACAGGGCCCCCAGTTTAGGTAGTGACAGGAGCCCCCAGTGTATGTAGTGACAGGTGCCCCCCAGTTTAGGTAGTGACAGGAGCCCCCAGTTTAGGTAGTGACAGGTGCCCCCCAGTTCAGGTAGTGACAGGAGCTCCCAGTTCAGTTAGTGACTGGCGACCCCCAGTGTGTGTAGTGACATGAACCCCCAGTTTAGATAGTGACAGGGACCCCCAGTTTAGATAGTGACAGGGACCCCCCGGTTAGATAGTGACAGCGACCCCCCGGTTAGATAGTGACAGCGACCCCCCGGTTAGATAGTGACAGCGACCCCCAGGTTAGATAGTGACAGCGACCCCCAGGTTAGATAGTGACAGCAACCCCCCAGGTTAGATAGTGACAGGGACCCCCAGGTTAGATAGTGACAGGGACCCCCCAGGTTAGATAGCGACAGGGACCCCCCAGGTTAGATAGTGACAGGGACCCCCCAGGTTAGATAGTGACAGGGACCCCCAGGTTAGATAGAGACAGCGACTCCCAGGTTAGATAGAGACAGCGTCCCCCAGGTTAGATAGAGACAGCGACCCCCAGGTTAGATAGTGACAGCGACCCCCAGGTTAGAGACAGCGACCCCCAGGTTAGATAGTGACAGCGACCCCCAGATTAGATAGTGACAGCGACCCCCAGGTTAGATAATGACAGCGACCCCCAGGTTAGAGACAGCAACCCCCAGGTTAGATAGTGACAGGGACCCCCCAGGTTAGATAGTGACAGGGACCCCCAGGTTAGATAGAGACAGTGACCCCCCAGGTTAGAGACAGTGACCCCCAGGTTAGATAGTGACAGCGACCCCCAGGTTAGATAGTGACAGCGACCCCCAGGTTAGATAGTGACAGCAACCCCCCAGGTTAGATAGTGACAGGGACCCCCAGGTTAGATAGTGACAGGGACCCCCCAGGTTAGATAGCGACAGGGACCCCCCAGGTTAGATAGTGACAGGGACCCCCCAGGTTAGATAGTGACAGGGACCCCCAGGTTAGATAGAGACAGCGTCCCCCAGGTTAGATAGAGACAGCGACCCCCAGGTTAGATAGTGACAGCGACCCCCAGGTTAGATAGTGACAGCGACCCCCAGGTTAGATAGTGACAGCGACCCCCAGATTAGATAGTGACAGCGACCCCCAGGTTAGATAGTGACAGCGACCCCCAGGTTAGAGACAGCAACCCCCAGGTTAGATAGTGACAGGGACCGCCCAGGTTAGATAGTGACAGGGACCCCCAGGTTAGATAGAGACAGTGATCCCCCAGGTTAGAGACAGCGACCCCCAGGTTAGATAGTGACAGGGACCCCCCCAGGTTAGATAGTGACAGGGACCCCCCCAGGTTAGATAGTGACAGGGACCCCCCCAGGTTAGATAGCGACAGGTGCCCCTCGGAATCAGGGCTAGCCAGGAATCCGGATGCATATAAAAAAATCATCATGAGCAGCAGATCTGCAGATCTTGGCACTCACTGTGAGGTGTGTTGCCTCTGATAGTTTGTGCGCACACTGCGCAGTCAGGTGTAGCCGGCCGACGGTAGCACTGGTGACTGGTCCCTGCGTCGCAACACGTGTGACAGGCGGGGGGCGGAGTTAGGGGCGGCGCCGACGTGTAAACGAACTAGCGTGCGGAGGCCGCACGCTAGTCTGCACAGAGAGGGAGAGGGGGCGGGGAGAGGGGGCGGACCAGTAGGCGGCGGCACCGCACATATGAACTAATGTGCGTGCTGCTTGCTCAGAGACTCAGGAGAGGAAGGGGGCGGACCAGTAGGCGGCGCCGGGCACAGGCTGAGCTGCCTGTCACAGCCGGCGCCGACCTGGCTGGCTGAAAGAAGAAAAAAAAAATTAAACAAACGCACAGAGCGGCGACTTGGCGAGAAGGCGCCCACTTAGACCCACGGCGCCATAGGCAAAAATTTATAGTTGCCTAGTGACTCAGACGCCCCTGGCTATGGCTATTGCTACACCCCTTATTTTACAACCAAGAAGTTTTGCATGAAGCATGATACCATTTATTGGCAAACTTACAAGAATAAGAGTAAGCAATATTTTGGCTATATAGCTTTCATCGGGCTTCAATCCTGTTTGCTCACAAGATGATGGAACAGACATCTATATACATGCAACATCAAAAGGGGATACATAGATTTTTTTCAAGCATAAATACAGTACATGTCATTAGACAAAGACAAATAACATTTATATTGTGCTTTTCTCCTGGGGGACTCAAAGCGCAAGAGCTGCAGCCACTAGATCACGCTCTATAGGCATTAGCAGTGTAAAGGGGCCCATACACTCAGCCGATTTTCTGGCCGACCGATCGATCCAGATCGATCGATCGATTGCAAATCGGTTAGCCAATCGACCGATCGATGGCCGATTTCGATCGATTTCGATGGATTTCCATCGAACTGGCAGGGTGGAAAATTTAGGTCGATCTGATGAGATTGCTTATATTTTTGCATTGGCCTGAATGGAAATCTGATGGCAAAAAAATGCCATCATATCGAATTTCAATAGATTTCAAACTGAAATCTGTTGGAATTCTATCCTGGTAAAAAATGTTCTAAAAACACATCAGATAGATCATCAGATGCATTTCTTATCTATCTGCTGCCAATCTGACGAGTGTATGGGCACCTTTAGGGAGTCTTGCCCAAGGTCTCCTACTGGATAGGTGCTGGCTTACTGAACAGGAAGAGCTGAGATTCAAACCCAGGTCTCCTGTGTCAGAGGCGGAGCCCTTAACCATTACACTATCCAGCCATGGGCTTGATTCACAAAGGCGGCTAACTTATAGCACGGTTGCACTAGCGTTTTGCGCGCGCTATAACGCGTGTAATGGTTTTCGTGAGAAATAGCGAATTTTCACACGCAAACGCAAATTTTTCACATGAAAACTGCCTCGTTATAATAACGTGCACAAAACGCTAGCGCGACCGTGCTATGAGTTAGCAAGGCTTTGTGAATCAAGCCCATTAAGTGTAACAGAACATCTAAATGAGGTGATGTTGCATGTACAGTATATAGATCTTAGTCTGACTGAGCATCTGTGGAATGTGCTGGAAAGAAAAATGTGATCCATGGAGGTCTCACCTTACAACTTACAGGACTTAAAGGATCTTCTGCTATCATCTTGGCGCCAGATATCACAGGACACCTCAGAGGTCTTCTGGAGTCCATTCCTTGTATGGTCAGAGCTGTTTTGGAAGCACCTTACCACCTCCATTGACCTCACACTTTGGCCCACCATTGGCAACCCATGGTGATGGCCACACACTCGACCCTATCCAACCTCACCAACTCTTTCCTCCCATTGTCTGATTATAACTAGCTCAAATTCAACATCCTTCCATCCAATCCCTACACATTCCCACAACAGACTTCTACACACAAGTTCAGAAACATTTGCAACATCAACCTCCAAACACTATCAACCTCTCTGCATCCTCCATATTCACTCTAACCTTCTTTTACTGACCCAGAGCTAGCACCTGATCATTATCACAACACCTTAACCTTAGCCATTAACTTGGCTCCCTACTTCATGGTCTACCATTGCTGGGCCCATCGACAACCCTGGCTTAACGAGGCGATCTAACTACTAAAAGGTCGCTCCGGTGTTGGTGAAAAAATTATTTGCCTAAGCACTTCCAGAGGCTTTACACACCCTCAGACAGGCCCTCTCAACAGCCAAACATTCACACTTTTCTTCACTAAGCGCCTCACAGTCCCACAACCCAAAACTACTCTTTGCTACCTTCAACTCCCTCCTCCGCCTGCCACTCCCTGCATCTCTGCTGAGGACTTTGATCAGAAAAAGCTTTACCCAGCAGACTCCTCTCTCCATACAAACCACAAACTTTATATCCTTACTAACTTTCTTCTCACCACTATCTGAACTCATTGACTGTGTTTTCTCTCATCTGTAAATCACTTCCTACTACTTGCCCACTAGGCCCCATGCCCTCCCACCTCATTGCTCACCTTTCCTCTACCATCTCATCTGTCAAAGCCTCCCTCTTCAACCTTTCACTAACCAAAGACATCTTTCCATCCACACTCAAACAAGCCCTTTGGCCTTGTTCACATTGCGTTCTGCTCGCGTGTCCGTTCGCGGTGGGCGTTTTTCCCCACATTTTTTAAAGCGTTTTCTGGCGATTTTCTGCACGTTCGCTTGTTTTAGTGGGCGTTTTTTTTGTAAGCGCTTTTGCAGAGCGCTTACGTCTTTTGATCCGGAAAAAAAATCCGGAGACAATAAATATATGTATATATATTTTTATATGTATTTTTTTTAAAAACGCTGACGCAATATGAGAGATTACCTGCACATAGTATTCAAAATCTCTTGGCCCTCATACTACATAGATGTGGTAAAATTAGTTTATGATTGGCCAATCAAAATTGGAGGTGTGTACACACCACAAAGCCTGGAACACAACTTTAGTTTTGATTGTCCGATTAACACAATGGGCCTGATTCACAAAGCGGTGATAACTCAGTTATCACGCCTAAAAGACTTTAGGCGTGATAACCTTTGCACTAGCAAAGTTATCACCGCTTTGTGCTCTAACTCGCGCGAAGCTCCCGCGCGCAAAGTTTTGCGTGCGTACGCGCGCGCAAAGTCCCATAGGGCTTAATGGGCACTTCGCGCGAAGCACGGTGTGCTGCGCGCGTAACGCGTGCAAAACTTTGCGCGCGGGAGTTCGCGCGAATTCCTTCAGATCACGCCTAAACTAAGTTTAGGCGTGATAAAGGGCTTTACACAGGCGTGCAAAGTGTTTGCACCGCTTTGTGAATCAGGCCCATTCTGTTCATAGTGTTCAAAATCTGTTGACCCTTATATTGCATGGAGGTGGCAAAATTGGCCAATCAAAATTGAATGTGTGTACCAGGCTTAAGGTATTAGGCTGTCATATACCCACACTCATTTTTCTATTTCATCTGAAAGGGCGCAATGCCAGGAACTTATCAGCACCCCCAAGGTCAGCTTTATACTTTTTTGCTCCTAGGCCAAGTATGTTGGAGTTCCCTGTCCATGTGCAGCAGAGCCCCTCCCATTCCCCAAGTAGCCCCTATTTTATGTGTAACATTCCTAGAGCTGCAGCCCCTCTGTTTCATGAACCGCTCCCTTGGGCAACAGCTTTCCTTTTCATGCATTACTCCCCATTTGCAGCCTCCTCTTTCATATGCACCAGCCCCTATTTCACAACCAGGTGCCTCCTTGTGCTGCAGCCGCCCAAGACCCAGGCCTTGGTGGCCTATCCAGAAATCGGCCCTGAGTAACCCCTCATTACTAGAATGGGGACACTGTAATAGGGGCGCTACAATATGGGCAGTAAAATGGGCCACTATATGAGAGTGACCACTGAGAATACTGGGGAATTCAATGGAGTCTTTACGACAATAACACATAATTTCACACATAAAATCAGAAAAAGCAGGGTGGCCTTTCTGGGACTTGTCACTAGAAGATATAAATATGTGAAGAGAGATTCTCACTGCTGATTTGCGGCGCCCTCTGTCTGCACGGCTGCCCCTGGGTCATATATTGACAGTATTTTCCTTTTGTTGCGGCTCTGCTCTGTGTGGCACAATGGGCTGAAATTAAAGAGTACATCCGCAATGTCTTGAAAAGCGACCTTTGGCCCCTCGCTGATTTTTGTGCCGGTTTTTATCAGCCTTTTATTGGCGTTCGTTTTTCTTTTCAGATTACCCCGGACCTCTCTACAAAGCAGCGTCACCTCTGCAGTGTGATGAGTTCACAAAGGCTGGCCTAGCTTCACAGGGCGAATAAAACTATCTGCTACAAGGCCTTCCAGGAAGGTCAGAGCAGCCGAAGTGGATGTGTGCAGAGAATGTCCAGGTGACTTATAGGAGTCACTGTTACATGGCTGAAAATCAAGGGATGTAGTCATGGGTTTTGGCCACCAGAGGATGCTATAAGCTTCCACAAAAGCAAAGGTAGCAGAAATACTAAAACATGAAAGAGTTCAGTAAGTGATAATATTTAACAGTCAGTTCTGAGCAAAAATATTATAAAAGGTTTGACAAGGTGTGTAGAGATACTTGTCCCTATTCCAAAAAACCTCACGTCATTTGTTTCCTTGTTCCCGCCCTATAAATGCTGAGTATAACAGCCTTTTTTTGTGGGAGGTTACTGTAGTTCCCAATGAAAGCAGAACATTTCAGAAGGCGCCCACTGAAATAGCGGTATTGAGGGGAAATTTGGGCGCCCATAGTGCCAGATAATTAGCGGGCTCTGGGTCGCCACAGGCACCCAAATAACGCTTCAATGCCACGACTTCAATGGGCAGCTATGGAAGCGCCTGAAAAAGGTTGGACCGGGGGAAGGGGAGGAGCTGGTGAGGGGGACGGCCTTGGTTATGGTTAGGCGTCAGATAGGGTGTTTGTGTGTGAGAAGGCGAGCGGTTAGGGTAGGCAACAGAAAGGGTGTTTGTGTGAGGGAAGGAAGGTTAGTTAGGTGTCAGGTACAGTGTTTGTGTGTAGGGGGGCGGCTAGGGCAAGCAGTGGCAGCTACAGCTTCAAAAAATGTTTAGGGGGGGGGGGGTGCAACGATGGCTCGCTGGTGGGGCCCATTTGGGTGATCAAAATCCATGTTTGTATGGCAAGCTTTAGATTTTTTTGCCTTACTCCGGTGATAAAATTAAGGCTAACTAGTTCAGCACTGATAGGGACCAAATGTAAACATCACAAACAGAAGTCTGAGGTTTTGAGCAGAGCAGATTGTCCATGTGCTATTATTGAAGAAAAGTTACCTACTGATGTACTTGGCTAGGTTCCTTGCATGTTTTAATCCTTTCATGCTAGAAAGCTGCTCCTGTGTGGACAGATCACAGACCAATCATTCCAGCCCCCAGCCTGTGTTTGATGACTCTACAAGCAAGGGGAGAGAGAAAAGACAAGAGGGAGAGAAATATCGTGTGTGTGATTCCTTATCTCAGTGGCTAAGCATTGCTTGAGACTAAAGTTACTATATTAGTGCTATCCTGATTCAAAACTTTCTGTCTGTAAAATACAAGCTCTAGTTTATTGGCTAATTTAAAACCCAAATTGACCAGCTGCATAGATGTACAGAGCACAATACACGTAGACCATTTTATGGCTAGCTGCCCCAGGTTTACACTATGTTTTTAATTGTTAGTTGCGAGTTAGGTCTCTTCCGTGAGGACCTCAACGTGTTGGCAGAGTCTCGTACTGAATGTATCTGGGTGCAAACTGTTTTTGGAAGCTAACGTCCTGCTTTCGTTGCACCTGTTTTGAATGCAAGTTGTTTAATCTGCCCGTATATTGGGCTCTGCACATCTATGCAGCTGGTCAACTCCGATGCAGCCTGCATTTGGAAGTGCTGCCATTTCCTCCTGTTGTATCTCTCCCATACCAACTTCAGCTATCATATCATCCCCCATACCAACTGTTCTACAACCAGAATAGACATCTTGGGGGTCAGCTATCCGGAACCTCTCCACCTCACAGGAAGTCCAGCCTTCTTGTGTTTCTGATAAAACCACCAGTACAACCATCATCTAATGCATACATATCAAACTCATGCCTGCACTACAAATGTGGTGCGCAGAGCCATCAGATTTGACCTGCAAGTGGTTTCCCCACTTTGCATTTGGTTTGGTCCACTCTAGACCATCTGAGAAGCTATATTGGAAGTAAAGCCCTAGATCACCCGGGAAGCCATATGGGGGAGAGAGTAAGCACTAGACACCATGGAACTGTATGGTGGAGGGAGAAGGGGAACTAGACACCAGGGAACTGTAAAGGGGAGGGAGGGGGGGGGCACTAGACTGCAGATAACTGTATAGGGGTGGGAGGGGGTCACTAGACACCAGGGAAATGTGTAGGGGAGGGAGGGAAGATGACTTAACACCAGGGAACTGTACAGGGGTGGGAGGAGGCATAAGGCTCCTGAGAACTTTATAAGGGAGGGAGGTGCCCACTAGACATTGAGTTTAGCCTATGACTTAGCCCCAGTGTTCAGTTTCGTCCCACTTTATTTTGGGGCTTGACACCCCTGCTCTAACGGGAGTTAGCTCTGTCCAAGTTGAATACTGTGTTGCTGAAATATTTTGTTAATGCAGCACCTTACCATCTGTGTCTGAGATTCAGGACAGGTTACTACACTTGTATATTCACGGTGGCTGCTCTGTGAGCTTCTAAATTTATGTTTGTTTTAGAGAATTCATAGGCGATCTTCTTCTTTTTAATTTTTCACGTACGCGCTCCCTTATCAACACATAGCTATTCCGCACCAGCACCTGGCTAATTTTCTACGTATTGTAAAAATCCGCCCCTCGAGCCCAGCTCTCAATATTCCTATAAATATATTTAATCGCTCGTTTTGCTTCCACGGCTCCTGACAGGTCTAATGTTTTATCCGTTACAACTCCCAGGTCCCTCCGCTCCGGAAACATCAATATCTGAGCTTGGAAATCCAATCCGACTCATGTGTCTCTATTTTTCCCCTCTCCTGGAACCGAGCATCTGTTTGGTAGCTGATGAGTTCTGCATATTTTCCAAGTCTCCTTTAACCTTGAAATGTGGACACTGTACAAACGAATTTATTTCTCTGTTACAATTTCCTGTGTAATGAAATAATTAACGCGCCCTTGAAAAATCATTGGGCCCTCGTTCAGGTGAATACAACGGCTGGCATTATGGCACCAATGATTAGATGTGTTCTGTCGTGTCCATAACAACACCCGCGTGGCTTTGTAGTGAAAGCCGTGAACGCTGGATGGAAGGGGATAAGAAGATGGTCTGGTATTGGACAGTGGCGTAGCTATGCATTATGGGCTTCATAGCACCATTTTCATGGGACCATCATATCTAGGCACTCTTGAGCAACGCCACCTGCCCCTACCCTATGAAGAGGAGGGGACAGGGGCGTAACTAGAAATCACTGGGCCCCCCTGCGAATATTTGGATGGGCCCCCCCCCCCCCATAGGTGCCAATTAATCGTAATGGGGCAGCATTTCACTGTAAATTAATTGTCAAGTGGGCAGCATTTTACCAGACAATCGTAATGTGGGCCAGAAAATCGTAATGTGGGCAGAGTTCACCAGAAAATCGTAATGTGGGCCTTTAGAAAATCATAATGTGGGCAGAGTTCACCAGAAAATCGTAATGTGGGCACCAGTCACCAGAAAATTGTAACGTGGACAGCATTCACCAGACAATCGTAATGTGGGCAGCGTTCACCAGAAAATCATAATGTGGGCAGAGTTCACCAGAAAATCATAATGTGGGCAGAGTTCACCAGAAAATCGTAACGTGAGCAGCAGTCACCAGAGAATTGTAACGTGGACAGCATTCACCAGACAATCGTAATGTGGGCAGCGTTCACCAGAATATCGTAATGTGGGCAGAGTTCACCAGAAAATCGTAATGTGGGCAGAGTTCACCAGAAAATCGTAATTTGGGCACCAGTCACCAGAAAATCGTAACGTGAGCAGCAGTCACCAGAAAATTGTAACGTGGACAGCATACACCAGACAATCGTAATGTGGGCAGCGTTCACCAGAATATCGTAATGTGGGACAGAAAATCGTAATGTGGGCAGAGTTCACCAGAAAATCGTAATGTGGGCAGCGTTCACCAGAAAATTGTAACATGGACAGCATTCACCAGACAATCGTAACGTGGGCAGTGTTCAACAGAAAATCGTAATGTGGGCCAGAAAATCGTAATGTGGGCAGCAGTCAGCCACCAGAATATCATAATGTGGGCAGCACACACCAGAAAATCCTAATGTGGGCAGCAGTCACCAGAAAATCCTTATGTGGGCAGCAGTCACCAGAAAATCCTTATGTGGGCAGCAGTCACCAGAAAATCGCAATGTGTGCAGCAGTCACCAGAAAATCGCAATGTGGGCAGCAGTCACCAGAAAATCCTAATGTGGGCAGCATACACCAGAAAATCGTAATGTGGGCAGCAGACACCAGAAAATCGCAATGTGGGCAGCAGACACCTGAAAATCGCAATGTGGGCAGCAGACACCTGAAAATCGTAATGTGGGCAGCAGACACCTGAAAATCGCAATGTGGGCAGCAGTGACCAGAAAATCGCAATGAGGGCAGCAGTGACCAGAAAATCGTAATGTGGGCAGCAGACACCTGAAAATCGTAATGTGGGCATCAGACACCTGAAAATCGTAATGTGGGCAGCAGACACCTGAAAATCGTAATGTGGGCAGCAGACACCTGAAAATCGCAATGTGGGCAGCAGTGACCAGAAAATCGCAATGTGGGCAGCAGTGACCAGAAAATCGTAATGTGGGCAGCAGACACCTGAAAATCGCAATGTGGGCAGCAGACATCAGAAAATCGTAATGTGGGCAGCAGACACCAGAAAATCGCAATGTGGGCAGCAGACACCAGAAAATCATAATGTGGGCAGCAGACACCTGAAAATCGTAATGTGGGCAGCAGGCACCTGAAAATCGTAATATGGGCAGCAGACACCAGAAAATCGTAATGTGGGCAGCAGACACCTGAAAATCGTAATGTGGGCAGCAGACACCTGAAAATCGTAATGTGGGCAGCAGACACCAGAAAATCGCAATGTGGGCAGCAGTGACCAGAAAATCGCAATGTGGGCAGCAGACACCAGAAAATCGCAATGAGGGCAGCAGTGACCAGAAAATCGTAATGTGGGCAGCAGACACCTGAAAATCGCAATGTGGGCAGCAGACACCAGAAAATCGCAATGTGGGCAGCAGACACCTGAAAATCGTAATGTAGGCAGCAGACACCTGAAAATCGTAATGTGGGCAGCAGACACCTGAAAATCGTAATGTGGGCAGCAGACACCAGAAAATCGCAAAGTGGGCAGCAGTGACCAGAAAATCGCAATGTGGGCAGCAGTGACCAGAAAATCGCAATGTGGGCAGCAGTGACCAGAAAATCGCAATGAGGGCAGCAGTGACCAGAAAATCGCAATGTAGGCAGCAGACACCAGAAAATCGTAATGTGGGCAGCAGTGACCAGAAAATCGTAATGTGTGCAGCAGTGACCAGAAAATCGTAATGTGTGCAGCAGTCACCAGAAAATCGTAATGTGGGCAGCAGACACCTGAAAATCGTAATGTGGGCAGCAGTCACCAGAAAATCGTAATGTGGGCAGCAGACAACTGAAAATCGTAATGTGGGCAGCAGACACCTGAAAATCACAATGTAGGCAGCAGACACTAGAAAAAAAAATGCACCTGTTAAAAAAAAACAATTCACTTACCTGGCAGAAGTCTTCTCCTCTCCCGGCATCTGGCTCGCAGCTCCCCGAGTCCTCTTGCAGCACATCTCCCGCGCTGACAGGCAGAGTGCAGGGCTACGGCAAGATGGCTGCCGAAGCCCTGTACTAGAGACACAAATAGTCTCCAGTGTAGGGCTTCTTCGGCGGCCATCTTGCCGTAGCCCTGCTCTGCCTGCCGGAGACTATGCAGGCTGCTGGAGCGGGGCAGCGGGGAATGAACTGGCGCAGCGTCTATTAGACGCTGCGACCAGTTGAGCACCTTGCTGGGGGGTCCAGAGCAGCGCTCCCCCCACGCACCGTGAGCGGGCCCCAGAGCAGCCCCGGGCCCCCCTGCGGCTGAGGGGGTCGCATCCCCGGTAGGTACGCCGGTGGGAGTGGATTGGGTAATTTACATATTCATGCAATGCACACCGTGTATAGTCCATGAGCACTGAGACAAAGTCAGAGGGTGAAGCAACAAAGCAAAGGTAGTAGTGAATACATCAAGTACCATCTGGGCCCCCTCTTCTTAAGGGCCCCATAGCGGTTGCTATGGCTGCTATGGCTATTGCTATGCCCCTGGTATTGGATGATTTTCAGTATCACTTACAGCTGCCTTTTCGCTTTTTGCTTTATGTTTTTTTTTCAGTGTTACCTTTATTTGGTGTTGCTTCCACTCTGTGGGTTTCTCTGTGTCACTCAGAGTTGATGTTGGTCCTTCCATTTTGTAGTTTTCTCAATGTCACCCGTAGTTGGTGTCGGTTCTTCTATCCATTGGGTTTTTTAGTGCCACAGTAGATGTTGGTTCTTCCATTCTGTTGTTTTTTTAGTCACAATAGATGTTGGTTCTTCCATTTTTTGTGTCATGGGATGAGGAAGGAGGAAACTTTTTCCAAACTGGCTACACAGGGCAAAAAAAACCTTACAGAGTTTCTAACTTCTCCCTATGGGGTTGATTCACTAAAAGGTGCTATTTCATAGCCCGTGCACTAATTCATAATGGGTGTACGGCGTAATGCTGCGTGCGCTATCGGCATAATGCCACAAGCGCTATCAGTATGTACGGTAGAGTGCAATGTTGAGCAAAGCTTATATAGGCAAACAGCTGACAAATGTAAACATTACACGCATAAACTTCTATGCGCTTAAACCAATGCACGCTATAAGTTTTAATGCGCGTAAATGATGCACGTAATTTATGTAACGCTATAGTGTTATTCAATAGCACTGTTTAGTGAATCAACGCACTAGGCTTGATTCACAAAAGAGTGTTAACTGATAGCACGGCTGTGCTATGCAGTTAACACGCGAGGTGATGCGCGCAGCTTTTGCGTGCGCAAAGGCTTACGCCAGCGTGCTAACTAGTGTAATCGTGCGCAAACTTTTTTTTTTTTTTTTTTTTTAGCACGCAGGCGTAAACTTCGTGTGGTTAAATAGACTTTGATTTTATGGCTGGCAATCCCGCTTTAACCTCTTGAGGACCGCGGTCTTAAACCCCCCTAGTGACCAGGCCATTTTTTACTAATTAGGCCACTGCAGCTTTAAGGCCTAGCTGCAGGGCCACACAATTCATCACACAAGTGATTCTACCCCCTTTTCTGCCCACCAACAGAACTTGGTGGGCTATGATCGCTCCCAGGGTGTTTATTTTATTTTATTTTATTTTTCATAAATATTTTATTTTTTTGAATAAATAAGGGCATTTCATTATTAATTTTATAACCCACCCTCTCTTCCTCCCGCCGGCAGCGAATGACAGCGATCGGCTGTCGTAGGGTTCAGCCTATGACAGCCGTGGGGGTGTCACATGGCTGTCCACAGTACAGCGCTGCCTTAGATCGCAGTTCTGTACAGTGTTATTAGATGGCGGTTTCACCATCTAACAGTCTCCTAATGATTGATTTGATCATAATGATTTTTTAAATATCTTTTCGGCGGTTTCGCCGTCTAACAGCGGAGCTCCGTCATTCAAGCGGGGATGTGCAGGGCCGGTTCTAGTACCAATGGGACCCCTGGGCAAAATGAACCCAGGGGGCCACCCAACAGAAATCGTCCTTCCCCAATCATAAAGCAGCATTAGGGCCCCTTTGTTGCAGCCATATTTCCCAACAGGGCAACTGAGCTGGCTGTGACCCCTCCCCACTTACCCCCAACTTAACTGTGGTCCTCAGGGCCCTGCAATGACTTATTGTCCCTCCCTGTCTCAGCAGGCATGCTCCTCTGTCACCCACGCCTGCAAGGACAGGTGAAATGCTACTCTGCCGAAGATGTGGCAGGGCAGCACAGTTACGTTGGTGGGGAGACACCTGGGGGGCCTCTGCAGGCTCTGAGGCCCTGGAGCCATTGCCCCCTTTGCCTCTATGGTAGCGCCGGCCCTGGGGATGTGCAATCTCCACTCCTAGCACTTCCCGCCAATTGGCGTGGAGTGGTCCTGGGGCTGCCGCGCTGCTCATGCTGATCGGCTTGGAGCAGTCATTGAGCAGTTAAGAACTTATGCCACAAATAGACCCACAATAGTTGCAGTGACAGGGGGGAACTTTGGTGGGCTGCATTCTGTAGAATTACTAGGCCTACTCTTCATCCTCCAGAGAAGCTGGGGGCCAAACGTAGCCCCTGAGTCCGAAAAAGTCATATTTTGCTCTTTCTGTGCCCAGAGGCCCTTCTGATGGGTAATATAGTTAATCATGACATTTGCTTGTTTATCAGGGACACTGGCCTCCGTTATGGGAAACTACAAATCATCTTTAGCTTCTGGCTAGCCAGTCTAACAAAATATTTAATTCACACAAATTATATGAACTCTTAAATGTCAGACCGGCTGTTGGAGGAAAGGAGCGCAATGTTCTAAAAAAAATGCTTTCTGTTTGCTTCTGTTCAGCTAATAAATGTACTTAATGCTTAGAAGACATATAAAACTCAAATGCTCTTCAGCGTTCCAGGTATTTACCACCAGACATTGGATGATGAAACATAACCATTTTATGTCATAAAAATAATTCCTGTACTGGATGTTCTGAATCCTGGAAACGTTTTCAGTGATGATGACAAACATTCCTAAATATTGTTTCCTGTTTTCTTAAAGGGATTTTATGCTGTCAAGGAAAGATGAACAAATATTCCAATTTGTGATGCATCTTGCTGGCACCTGTGACATATTTAAGAATGTAAATCGGGAAACAGGAAAAAAGGGCACTGGCTGCTAGTGGACAAAAAGGGCGCCGTCATAGACGCTAATGCATTTATCGTTAATACGGCACCCAAAGCAGAGAAAAGGACGCCTAATCAATATCATTAAAAACATTAGAACTTTAAAGTTTTTGAAGTATGTTGTCATTTTAGAAGCTTGCAACGTTATAGTTTGTGTCATAATATTTTGTTTGTATGTACAGATTTCACGTTATCAACAGGGGCGTAACTAGACATCACTGGGCCCCCCTGCAAAACTTTGGATGGGCCCCCCCACCCCCCTCGCTTTCTGCACAGGAAAACTGAGGACCAATGTGTTTTCCCCATGCAGATAAAAACACTTAGACTTAAAGGAAACGTCAGGCAATCTATGCTACCCCCAGATCTACTTACCCGGGGCTTCCTCCAGCCCCTTGCAACCGACAAGTAGTGTTGGGCGAACATCTAGATGTTCGGGTTCGGGCCGAACAGGCCAAACATGGCCGCGATGTTCGGGTGTTCGACCCAAAGTCGGAACATAATGGAAGTCAATGGGGACCCGAACTTTTGTGCTTTGTAAAGCCTCCTTACATGCTACATACCCCAAATTTACAGGGTATGTGCACCTTGGGAGTGGGTACAAGAGGAAAAAAATTTTAGCAAAAAGAGCTTATAGTTTTTGAGAAAATCGATTTTAAAGTTTCAAAGGGAAAACTGTCTTTTAAATGCGGGAAATGTCTGTTTTCTTTGCACAGGTAACATGCTTTTTGTCGGCATGCAGTCATAAATGTAATACATATAAGAGGTTCCAGGAAAAGGGACCGGTAATGCTAACCCAGCAGCAGCACACGTGATGGAACAGGAGGAGGGTGGCGCAGGAGGAGAAGGCCACGCTTTGTGAGACACAACAACCCAGGCCTTGCATGAGGACAAGAAGCGTGCGGATAGCATGCTTTGTACCGCCATGCAGTCATAAATGTAATAAAGATAAGTGGTTCAATAAACAGGGACCACGCGACAACGCTAACCCAGCAGCAGCAGACGTGATGGAACAGGAGGAGACGCAGGAGGAGAAGGCCACGCTTTGTGAGACACAACAACCCAGGCCTTGCATGAGGACAAGAAGCGTGCGGATAGCATGCTTTGTACCGCCATGCAGTCATAAATGTAATAAAGATAAGTGGTTCAATAAACAGGGACCACGCGGCAACGCTAACCCAGCAGCAGCAGACGTGATGGAACAGGAGGAGGCGCAGGAGGAGAAGGCCACGCTTTGTGAGACACAACAACCCAGGCCTTGCATGAGGACAAGAAGCGTGCGGATAGCATGCTTTGTACCGCCATGCAGTCATAAATGTAATAAAGATAAGTGGTTCAATAAACAGGGACCACGCGGCAACGCTAACCCAGCAGCAGCAGACGTGATGGAACAGGAGGAGGCGCAGGAGGAGAAGGCCACGCTTTGTGAGACACAACAACCCAGGCCTTGCATGAGGTACCGCCATGCAGTCATAAATGTAATAAAGATAAGTGGTTCAATAAACAGGGACCACGCGGCAACGCTAACCCAGCAGCAGCAGACGTGATGGAACAGGAGGAGGCGCAGGAGGAGAAGGCCACGCTTTGTGAGACACAACAACCCAGGCCTTGCATGAGGTACCGCCATGCAGTCATAAATGTAATAAAGATAAGTGGTTCAATAAACAGGGACCACGCGGCAACGCTAACCCAGCAGCAGCAGACGTGATGGAACAGGAGGAGGCGCAGGAGGAGAAGGCCACGCTTTGTGAGACACAACAACCCAGGCCTTGCATGAGGACAAGAAGCGTGCGGATTGCATGCTTTGTACCGCCATGCAGTCATAAATGTAATAAAGATAAGTGGTTCAATAAACAGGGACCACGCGGCAACGCTAACCCAGCAGCAGCAGACGTGATGGAACAGGAGGAGGCGCAGGAGGAGAAGGCCACGCTTTGTGAGACACAACAACCCAGGCCTTGCATGAGGACAAGAAGCGTGCGGATAGCATGCTTTGTACCGCCATGCAGTCATAAATGTAATAAAGATAAGTGGTTCAATAAACAGGGACCACGCGGCAACGCTAACCCAGCAGCAGCAGACGTGATGGAACAGGAGGAGGCGCAGGAGGAGAAGGCCACGCTTTGTGAGACACAACAACCCAGGCCTTGCATGAGGACAAGAAGCGTGCGGATAGCATGCTTTGTACCGCCATGCAGTCATAAATGTAATAAAGATAAGAGGTTCCATAAACAGGGAACGGCAACGCTAACCCAGCAGCAGCAGCAGCACACGTGATGGAACAGGAGCAGGCGCAGGAGGAGAAGGCCATGCTTTTTGAGACACAACAACCCAGGCCTTGCATGAGGACAAAAAGCGTGCGGATAGCATGCTTTGTACCGCCATGCAGTCATAAATGTAATAAAGATAAGTGGTTCAATAAACAGGGACCACGCGGCAACGCTAACCCAGCAGCAGCAGACGTGATGGAACAGGAGGAGGCGCAGGAGGAGAAGGCCATGCTTTTTGAGACACAACAACCCAGGCCTTGCATGAGGACAAAAAGCATGCGGATATAGCAGCAATGCTTTTTGCCGCCATGCAGTCATAAATGTAATACAGATGAGAGGTTCAATAAACAGGGACCGGAAACGCTACACCATCCCAGATGTTCATTGGTCATGTTACTTGGTTGGGGTCCTGGAGTGTTGCGTAGTCATTTCCAATCCAGGATTGATTCATTTTAATTTGAGTCAGACGGTCTGCATTTTCTGTGGAGAGGCGGATACGCCGATCTGTGACGATGCCTCCGGCAGCACTGAAACAGCGTTCCGACATAACGCTGGCTGCCGGGCAAGCCAGCACCTCTATTGTGTACATTGCCAGTTCGTGCCAGGTGTCTAGCTTCGATACCCAATAGTTGAAGGGTGCAGATGGATTGTTCGACACAGCTACGTCATCTGACATGTAGTCCTTGACCATCTTCTCCAGGCGATCGGTGTTGGAGGTGGATCTGCACGCTTGCTGTTCAGTGGGCTGCTGCTGCATGGGTGTCAGAAAATTTTCCCACTCCAAGGACACTGCCGATACCATTCCCTTTTGGGCACTAGCTGCGGCTTGCGTTGTTTGCTGCCCTCCTGGTCGTCCTGGGTTTGCGGAAGTCAGTCTGTCGGCATACAACTGGCTAGAGGAGGGGGAGGATGTCAATCTCCTCTCTAAAGTCTCCACAAGGGCCTGCTGGTATTCTTCCATTTTGACCTGTCTGACTCTTTCTTCAAGCAGTTTTGGAACATTGTGTTTGTACCGTGGATCCAGAAGGGTATAAACCCAGTAATTGGTGTTGTCCAGAATGCGCACAATGCGTGGGTCGCGTTCAATGCAGTCTAGCATGAATTGAGCCATGTGTGCCAGAGTCCTACCAGAATCCTCATCATCCTCTTGTGAGCGTTGTGATAGTTGTTGTGATGCATCATAGTCGTCCTGGTCTTCCTCCTGGTCTGCTTCTGCTGACCATTCGCGCTGAATTGTGGAAGTCCAACGTGCACCGCTCTGGCCCTCGTCAGTGGTGGCATGAAATTCCTGCTCCAACTCCAGCTGTTCCTCCTCCTCTTCTTCGTCATAGCTGCTGGGGCCAGCGTTCCCTGAGGCGGATGGCTTGATGTTGGTACCATCACGCTGATCGTTTTCTCCTTCAGATTCCCCCAGTTGCATCATGACAGCTGTTTCCTTGATTTTCAACATTGACCTCTTCAGTAAACACAGCAGTGGTATGGTAATGCTGACTGAAGAGTTGTCACTGCTCACAAGCAATGTGGATTGCTCAAAATTTTGGAGGACTTGGCAGAGGTCCAACATGTTGGCCCAATCGGATCCACAGAAGCTTGGCAGCTGTCCGGATGCGCCTCGGTACTGCGCCGTCATGTACTGGACCACTGCACTCTTCTGCTCACAAAAGCGTGCTAGCATGTGCAGCGTAGAATTCCAGCGCGTAGGGACATCACACAGCAAGCAATGGTGGGGGAGATTGAAGCGCTCCTGCATCTTGGCGAGTGCCCCCGAAGCAGTACTGGAATTTCTACAATGTTTGGCCACTCGACGCACCTTCAACAGAAGATCGGCCACGCCTGGGTATGTCCTCAGGAACCGCTGAACTACTAGGTTCATCACGTGCGCCAGGCAAGGGATGTGTGTCAGCTTAGCCAACCTTAAAGCGCGAATGAGATTACTCCCATTATCACACACAACCATGCCCGGTTTCAGGTCCAGCGGTGCCAGCCACAAATCCGTCTGTTCCTTTATTCCCTTCCAAATTTCCTCCCCTGTGTGCTGCTTATCCCCAAGGCAGATCAGCTTCAGCAACGCTTGCTGACGCATGCCAACAGCTGTGCTGCACTGCTTCCACGATCCTACTGCTGCTGGGTTAGCGTTTCCGGATGAGGTACAGCTTTGAGATGCGTTGGAGGAGAAGGAGTCAGAGAGGTAGGTGCTGCTGTTGTTATCCAGTGGGAGGGACGGCGGTGCAGCTGTTTGCGGCGTGGGCAACACCCGCGCCGTAGCAGGTGAGGAATCGCTGCCAGGCTCCACAAGGTTCACCCAGTGCGCGGTAAGGGAGATGTATCGACCCTGTCTGAACGCACTAGTCCAAGTGTCAGTGGTGAGGTGAACCTTGCAGGCAACGGCATTCTTCAAGCTTCGGGTTATTTTGCTGACCACGTGCTCATGCAACTCAGGCACTGCAGAGCGCGCAAAGTGGTAGCGGCTGGGAACCACGTAACGTGGGATGGCCACTGACATCATGCCCTTGAAGCTGTTTGTCTCCACCACTCGATATGGCAGCATTTCGCAGGCCAGAAGCTTGGCTATGCTGGCTGTTACTGCCACGGCCCGGGGGTCATTTGCTGGCAATTTCCTCTTGCGCTCAAACATCTCCGACACAGACAACTGAACCGTAGCGCTGCACACGGAAGGGCTGTTGGTTGTCGTGTTTGATGAACACTGGGAGACCTCAGGAGCACTACTCCGGAAAGTGACAGTGTCAGCGTCGTCTGATGTTTGTGAATGTTGTGAACCACGCAATGGCTGGGCTACTGCTGCTGCTGAGGCGGGTCTGGTGGTGAGTCTGGTGAACCCAAGGGAGGCAGTGTTGCTGGTACCCTGTCCTGCCGCGTTTGCCCACAGAGTGGGATGTTTGGATAGCATGTGGCGGCTCATGCTGGTGGTGGAGAGGTTGTTAATACTTTTCCCCCTGCTCAGGCGGGTCTTGCACACCTTGCAAATCGCCATGGTAACATCCTCAGTGCAGTCTTCAAAGAAAGCCCAGACTTTGGAGCACCTGCCTCCTTGCTGGCGATTTCTGTTTGCTCCTCTTTTGCCTCTCACTTGAACTTCAACGCTTGTGGTGCCTGAAATTGCGTGCCGCCTACCTTGTGGCACAAGGCGAACTCGTGCAGCAGTGGGTTCTTCAACAGACTCATCTGTGCTGCTGCTACGACGACGATGTTCACGTTCACAAACAAAATCTGGGTCTATGTCCACATTGTCCATACCCTCCTCTTCCATCTCCTCAAACTCGTCATATGTCATTGTGGGGGGCCGCTGCCGTGGAGTAGAGCTCCCCAGAACAACCTCTGCGCAGCTCACTCCAACGTCGTCTTCCAGATCTTGTCGGCCGACCTCCTGCAATTGCAACCCCTCCTGCCCAACTTGCTCTGGGATTTGGGTTTCCGAGTCCTCCTCGGACTCGCCTTGTATTTCAGTGCGCGGTGCATTTCCCACAGTTAATGGTTGTGAATCCGGGCACAACATTTCTGGCTGTTCCTACATTGACCTTTGAAAGGTGGAAGTTTGTTGGGCTGGGAATAGCTCCTGCGAATACCCCATTGTGTCCTGAGGTAATTCATCGGACTGGTTATCTGGCAGTTGTGTGCGTGGTGTCGCTGCCGGTTGTGTCAGCTTTGTGCCCACTGGCTCCTTGTAACTGGCTGAGGACTCGGACCTCGTGCGTGATGTGCTGGTGCTGCTTAACCCACTGCTGGACGCTTGAGAGGTCATCCAAGTAATTATCTGGTCCTGTTCTTTTGGATCTGTGAGGGTTGTTGTCCTGGACAACATGGGCGGTATTGAGTGGGTTTTCTTGGGTGCTCCCCTGTGGCCTGTACGTGAACCGTCAGGGGAAACACCTCTTCCCTTGCCCCTTCCTCTTTCACCGGATTTCTTCCTCATTTCACTTATCCTTACAGTACACGCTGACTGGCAGCAGTACAGTGGCAGTACAGAAATGCTATACAGTACCACTATTCCCAGCAGCGACACAGAGCACAATGCTATACAGTGGCGGGTGAGCGGTGTACCACTATTCCCAGCAGCGACACAGAGCACAATGCTATACAGTGGCAGGTGAGCGGTGTACTACTGTTCCCAGGCCCAGCAGACACAGAGTGGAAGTAAACACAATGCTATATAGTCTGACTGAGCGGTGTACACAGAGTGGCAGTACACACAATGCTATATAGTCTGGCTGAGCGGTGTACACAGAGTGGCAGTACACACAATGATATATAGTCTGGCTGAGCCGTGTACACAGAGTGGCAGTACACACAATGCTATATAGTCTGGCTGAGCGGTGTACACAGAGTGTCAGTAAACAATGCTATATATAGCGTGGCTGAGCGAGGTACACAGTGGCAGTACACACAATGCTATATAGTCAGGCTGAGCCGTGTACACAGAGTGTCAGTAAACAATGGTATATAGTCTGGCTGAGCGGTGTACACAGAGTGTCAGTAAACAATGGTATATAGTCTGGCTGAGCGGTGTACACAGAGTGGCAGTAAACACAATGCTATATATAGCGTGGCTGAGCGAGGTGCACAGTGGCAGTACACACAATGCTATATAGTCTGGCTGAGCGGTGTACACAGAGTGTCAGTAAACAATGCTATATATAGCGTGGCTGAGCGAGGTACACAGTGGCAGTACACACAATGCTATATAGTCAGGCTGAGCCGTGTACACAGAGTGTCAGTAAACAATGGTATATAGTCTGGCTGAGCGGTGTACACAGAGTGTCAGTAAACAATGGTATATAGTCTGGCTGAGCGGTGTACACAGAGTGGCAGTAAACACAATGCTATATATAGCGTGGCTGAGCGAGGTGCACAGTGGCAGTACACACAATGCTATATAGTCAGGCTGAGCCGTGTACACAGAGTGTCAGTAAACAATGGTATATAGTCTGGCTGAGCGGTGTACACAGAGTGTCAGTAAACAATGGTATATAGTCTGGCTGAGCGGTGTACACAGAGTGGCAGTAAACACAATGCTATATATAGCATGGCTGAGCGAGGTGCACAGTGGCAGTACACACAATGCTATATAGTCAGGCTAAGCCGTGTACACAGAGTGGCAGTAAACACAATGCTATATATAGCGTGGCTGAGCGAGGTGCACAGTGGCAGTACACACAATGCTATATAGTCAGGCTGAGCCGTGTACACAGAGTGTCAGAAAACACAATGCTATATATAGCGTGGCTGAGCGAGGTGCACAGTGGCAGTACACACAATGCTATATAGTCTGGCTGAGCGGTGTACACAGAGTGTCAGTAAACAATGCTATATATAGCGTGGCTGAGCGAGGTACACAGTGGCAGTACACACAATGCTGTATAGTCAGGCTGAGCCGTGTACACAGAGTGTCAGTAAACAATGGTATATAGTCTGGCTGAGCGGTGTACACAGAGTGTCAGTAAACAATGGTATATAGTCTGGCTGAGCGGTGTACACAGAGTGGCAGTAAACACAATGCTATATATAGCGTGGCTGAGCGAGGTGCACAGTGGCAGTACACACAATGCTATATAGTCAGGCTGAGCCGTGTACACAGAGTGTCAGTAAACAATGGTATATAGTCTGGCTGAGCGGTGTACACAGAGTGTCAGTAAACAATGGTATATAGTCTGGCTGAGCGGTGTACACAGAGTGGCAGTAAACACAATGCTATATATAGCGTGGCTGAGCGAGGTGCATTGTGGCAGTACACACAATGCTATATAGTCAGGCTGAGCCGTGTACACAGAGTGTCAGAAAACACAATGCTATATATAGCGTGGCTGAGCGAGGTGCACAGTGGCAGTACACACAATGCTATATAGTCTGGCTGAGCGGTGTACACAGAGTGTCAGTAAACAATGCTATATATAGCGTGGCTGAGCGAGGTACACAGTGGCAGTACACACAATGCTGTATAGTCAGGCTGAGCCGTGTACACAGAGTGTCAGTAAACAATGGTATATAGTCTGGCTGAGCGGTGTACACAGAGTGT
This sequence comes from Hyperolius riggenbachi, assembly GCF_040937935.1. Classification (NCBI taxonomy): domain Eukaryota; kingdom Metazoa; phylum Chordata; class Amphibia; order Anura; family Hyperoliidae; genus Hyperolius; species Hyperolius riggenbachi. Next base: position 30,069,639 of record NC_090651.1, on the reverse strand, counting down.
CAGTAAACAATGGTATATAGTCTGGCTGAGCGGTGTACACAGAGTGGCAGTAAACACAATGCTATATATAGCGTGGCTGAGCGAGGTGCACAGTGGCAGTACACACAATGCTATATAGTCAGGCTGAGCCGTGTACACAGAGTGTCAGTAAACAATGGTATATAGTCTGGCTGAGCGGTGTACACAGAGTGTCAGTAAACAATGGTATATAGTCTGGCTGAGCGGTGTACACAGAGTGGCAGTAAACACAATGCTATATATAGCGTGGCTGAGCGAGGTGCATTGTGGCAGTACACACAATGCTATATAGTCAGGCTAAGCCGTGTACACAGAGTGGCAGTAAACACAATGCTATATATAGCGTGGCTGAGCGAGGTGCACAGTGGCAGTACACACAATGCTATATAGTCAGGCTGAGCCGTGTACACAGAGTGTCAGTAAACAATGGTATATAGTCTGGCTGAGCGGTGTACACAGAGTGTCAGTAAACAATGGTATATAGTCTGGCTGAGCGGTGTACACAGAGTGGCAGTAAACACAATGCTATATATAGCGTGGCTGAGCGAGGTGCACAGTGGCAGTACACACAATGCTATATAGTCAGGCTAAGCCGTGTACACAGAGTGTCAGAAAACACAATGCTATATATAGCGTGGCTGAGCGAGGTGCACAGTGGCAGTACACACAATGCTATATAGCCAGGCTAAGCCGTGTACACAGAGTGTCAGAAAACACAATGCTATATATAGCGTGGCTGAGCGAGGTACACAGTGGCAGTAAACAATGCTATATATATAGTGTGGCTGAGCGAGCGGTGTACTACTGTTCCCAGCAGCGACACACAATGACTGGGGGGGACCCTGGCTAGCGTGGCTGGAGAGCGAACTACCCTGCCTGCCTACCCAAAGCTAAACCCACAGAGAAATGGCGGAGATATGACGTGGTTCGGGTATTTATTTACCCGAATCACGTGACCGTTCGGCCAATCAGAGCGCGTTCGGGCCCGAACCACGTGACCCGTTCGGCCAATCACAGCGCTAGCCGAACGTTCGGGGAACGTTCGGCCATGCGCTCTTAGTTCGGCCATGTGGCCGAACGGTTTGGCCGAGCACCGTCAGGTGTTCGGCCGAACTCGAACATCACCCGAACAGGGTGATGTTCTGCAGAACCCGAACAGTGGCGAACACTGTTCGCCCAACACTACCGACAAGTTCCTTGTTGCAGCTCTGCTTCCAGTACATACATACACACACAGCCGTATTATTTTACTACATGAGAGCACATGCTATATAGAGGAACAACAATGACATGCTGAACATAAGATATAGTATTCACTGAAACTTTGGCAAAACATTCAGAATGTCACTGATTGATACTGTTATTACAAGAACTTGGACTCAGTATGAGACAAAAAGCTCTCAATGAAGCAGCAACAGTAAAGGTGGCCATACACTGGTCGATTTGCCATCAGATTCGACCAACAGATAGATCCCTCTCTGATCGAATCTGATCAGAGAGGGATCGTATGGCTACCTTTACAGCAAACAGATTGTGAACCGATTTCAGCCTGAAACCGTTCACAATCTGTTGTGGTGGTACTGCTGCTGCTGCCCCCGCCCGCCCGCATACATTACCTGCTCCGCCGGCGCGACTGCAGTCTCCCGGTCACCGCTGCTCTGTCTGCGCTCTGGTCTCCGGCCCCGGCATGCCTCACTTCTTCTAGCCCGGCAGGAAGTTTAAACAGTAGAGGGCGCTCTACTGTTTAAACTTCCTGCCGGGCGAGAAGAAGTGAGGCATGCCGGGGCCGGAGACCAGAGCGCAGACAGAGCAGCGGTGACCGGGAGACTGGAGTCGCGCCGGCGGAGCAGGTAATGTATGCGGGCTCTATTGCGTCGGTCGTCGGGCACTCGAACGCCGCTAGCGATGCGCTCTTTACCCGCGGGCGATCGACGGTTATTTTCCGCACGGCACGATCGACGGGATCGGACGAAATGGATCGAAATTCGGCATGTAGCGTGAACGATTGGCAGCAGATTCGATCCCAGTGATCGAATCTGCTGTCGAAACGGGCGCAAATCGGGCCAGTGTATGGCCTGCTTAAGACATCAATCTCCACTCCACTGTGTTGTAAAAGTAATCAGAGCCATAAGGTCATTAGCCTGTATGTGATACGAATCTAGGAATCCTTTCGGAGTGATTGCTGAAAAGGGAAAGTCGACAACTTATTTTCAAACTGTGACTCCTTTGTTTGTAAGGTTGTACATGAAGTCATCAGAACTTTGCAGCAGTGAGAGACAGATGTTTTTTTACAAACCCTAGGGAGCAGGGACAGTGTACAAATTCCAAAGTGTGTATGAGTCCTTATCTGTGTTGTGGACACACGCAGTCAATATCACAATGGTGTGAGAGCAGAATACGTTTTTTCTCTCCATGCCCTTAGCTGTCAGTCTCTCAAACTTTTCCCCGCACGGGCCCCCTGTGGCTTCTGAGACCCCCTGTGGAGGCATCCCTTGCAGGGTCTATTGTAACGCCCCTGGTTATCAAATGTTTCTGCAGGGGGAGTGGTTAGGGTTAGGCACCACCCAGGGTTTGGTTAGGGTTAGTTAGGCACCTCCAGGGGGTTAGGGCTAGGCACTTCCAGGGGGGGGGGGTTAGGAGCCACAGGGGGGGTGGTGGTTAGTGTTAGGCACCATTGGGGGGGGGGGGCGGTTAGGGTATCAAGAAAAAAAGGTCACCGGCTGAGGGTGGACGAAAAGGGCGCCACCATAGATTCTACTGCAATTATCGTTATTACGGCGAAAAAAGCAGAAAAAAGGGCGTTGCGATACATATCGTTAACAACATTAGAACATTAAAGTTTTTGAAGTATGTTATCGTTTTAGAAGTTTGTATCATTATAGTTTTTTTTTGTACAGATTTTACGTTATCAAAGATATTATCGTTTCTATGTTTAAAAGGGTGTTTCTGCAGAAGGAGTGGTTAGGGTTAGGCACCACCAGGGGGAGTGGTTAGGGTTAGGCACCACCCAGGCGGCTGTAAGTTTTAAGCAACACCAAGGGAGGTGGTTAGGGTTAGGCACCACCAGCAGGGTGGTTAGGGTTAGGCACCACCGTGGGGGTGGTTAGTTTTAAGCACCACCAGGGGAGGGTTCTGTGTGAGAGTAGGGTTGGGTTACGCTGTATTGTTGAATTACGTAAGGATTTTGAATGTTAATATCTTTTCATTATTATTTTACATCTGTTTTTCAACTGTATTTATTGTTAACTAAGTTTGACAACGATGTTTATTGTTATCAGATTTTGTTATCCACTGGCGCCATTTCATTATCCAGCCGGGCCTTTTTTTCGCATGGTTAGGGTTAGGCACCACCAGGAGAGGGCTCTGTGTGAGAGTAGGGTTAGGTTTAGCTGTATTGTTGAATTACATAATGATTTTTTTAAAAATATCTTTTCGGTTTCATCTCCTGTCTGTTTTAAAACGGTATTTATCGATAACCAATTTTGTTAATGATGTTTATCGTTATGGAGATTTCGTTATGCACCGGTGCCAATTAGTTTTCCAGCCAGCCCCTTTTTTCATGCACCCGTAAATCGGAGTGCATCATTTTGCAATCATTTTACAATGGGAAACACATAAGCAATATTATCCATAAAGTTATATTCAGTATAGTTCATCTTCAAGGGCCACCTGTAAAAAAAATATCCTTTTCCCTGTAGCCAAACCTCTAATGGGCTGTGGCTGAGCTCCCTTAGAACTGGGCTTACATTTTCACAGGACCATCAGAAGAGTAAACATACAGAGCTTATAATATACTTATTTAAATATAATGCTTATTATATAATTCTTCTTAAACAATTAATCATATAAGAAATAATTGCATATTAAATCTTAATAATATAAAATCATTTTCTATATATTAGCCTTTTTTATGAATAAATATAATATCTTCAACCGGCAGAGGTCACTATCTCATCATAAATAACAATCTATTAATAATATTCATTTTATAAGTCTATGAAACCGCCAGGTGGCATCATTTGTCCTAAGTACGGGGCAACCTTACAAAGTTCAGTATTTACAGAATTGTTTCATAGTCAAAACATGGCATTATATTCTAGCTTACAAGTTAAAACAATGTTATAAAAGTTTTACTTTCTCTAACTATCACTGACAGAATCCAGCATTAAATGTAATTCAAAGTATTAAATTATATTATAGGTTTTAACAATAATTATTCCTTTTTTTTAGAAGGACTGTATTGATTATTAATATTTATATATATATACATACACATATGACAGCTTTTCCTGCATAAATAAAACCGCTAGAATTCTGATAAAGTGAAATAATCAGTGTCACTTCCTAGACATGGGCATAGCTAATGCCATGGCAATTAGCTTGCCAACAGTAGCATAACTACAACTCATGGGGACCCACATGCAAAACTTTGATGAGGCTCCCAATTTTCACAACCCTTTCTTTGCCTCTTCTTGGTGCCCTTTACAGACAGTTTAGGGGCCCGTCTTACAAGGGTCATGAAACAAGAGTGGCCATTATGATCTTCATACCCATAACAAGTGTAGCCACAAAAACACCTGATCTGAAGTATAGTCCTTTGTATCAGGTATAAGGGTTCCCCGAAACATCTCAGGCCACTCCCCTCTAGTTACGCCTCCTCCCGCGGTTACGCCTCTAGTTGTGCTACATCAAGTTGCCAGATGTACAATGGGATATTTCCAGTCTGCTGAAACTTTCCACTCAACCAAGTGGGTAAAGTAATTCTTTAATAGCTTCTTTGTCGGGGGCACTGCTAAGGTTTTTGTGGCCCCTAGTGGCAAATCATTTGTGGCCCTCCCAGTCAGAGGCCCCTTCTCCCGCCATAATAGTAGGTAGCTATAGGTGCTCTCCCCAAATAGATAGCCCTTCAGTTTAGGTAAATAGCCAAAGCTGCACCCCCCTCCCAGTATAGGTAGCCACCTCCAGTATCAGTAACCAAGGTGTACCCCCAGTATAAATAGCCACCCTTTGTATAGGTTGCCAAGGCATCCCCCCAGTATAGAATTTCTTCCAATACTCTCTCGTCTCTCACCTTTCCAGGCCTATAGCAGGACCTCCATGCCGGTGCCAACCTCGTGCAGGTACACCACCCCTGCACAACCACAGTAACTAGCACAAATGGAGACGGCACACAAAAGGCTTCAGTATTGCAATGTATTGAAAAGCATGCAGAGGCACACATGACATGTTTCGGGCGGAGCCCTTCCTCAGGTGTGGAAGGGCTCCGCCCGAAACATATTGTGTGTGCCTCTGCATGCTGTTCAATACAGTTCAATACTGAAGCCTTTTGTGTGCTGTCTCCATTTGTGCTAACCCCCCCAGTATAGATAGTACCCATAGGGCTTTGTGTCAGCAGGGGTATGTAGCTTCCTGCTGTCCCCCCATACAAAACTCTCACAGATCTGCAGCAGATCAGCGGCAACCCAAAGAGAGGAGGGTAATGCAGAGTAACCGTGCACAGCACTTCAAATGCAGGAAACAAGCAGTGATCTGACCTTACTTTTTATGTCTGAAGTGCACTAGGCCGCTCTCCCTCTGTTCACATTGCCGCTGATCTGTGGTCTGTGTGTGAGAGAGGGGGAAGCAGCGGCGGCCATACAAGTCACAGACAGGGCGGCCCTGGCAGCATGGGGGGTCCCTGCTGTGGGTGAAGACCCCAAGTGATTGCTTGGTTGGCTTGGACCAAGCAGCATCCCCTGAGAATTGTTAGCCTATGCTGCAGGTGTGATCTTAGAACCCCAGGTACTTCAGACGCACTCCCCAGGGGAGTAACTATAGGGCAGCAGCTCTAGCAATTGCAGGGGAGCCCAGAGCTTTGGGGAGCCCCCAACTACTAACCTTCCCTTCCTTCAATAAATGGTTTCATCCTTCAGATCAAGAGATTTTGTGGCTACACTGGTTATGGGTGTGGGGATTATGATGATCCTTGTGAGATGGGCCTCTAGGCTGTGAGGGTCAAGGGGAGGTAAGGGAAAGGGCGTAAACATTGGGGACCCCACCAAAGTGTTGCTAGGTTGCCCTAGAATTTGTCATTACGCACCTGGAATTCTCGCCACCTAGTGGAAGTTACCCAAAGAAGTCGATATTCACGAGGAAGTGGATATTTCTAACAAGATTCATCACAAAATGTTGTTGTGTCTCCAACACTTGGGAAGTTATATCACAATTTGTTTTGTTCTATCGTTCATTTATACAGTGATTTACTTTATCTTCATAACAAACATGACAATAATTCTGCGGTTTTAGTGAATCGTTAGTTACCGCGCCGTTTATCCACCGGTTGAGCTACAGGAACTCATAATTCAGCGCTGCCACCCCGGTTATTGATAGAGGTCATCGCTCATGATGATTTGATTAGAAATGGCTGGGGACACATGAACGCCGCGAGCGAACGCCTCACATCCGGCTCCGCAGAGCCCCGGTGTGACATAAACGGTACTTCTGTCGGTACTGTATCACCCGTGGTATTTTCACTAGATAATCAGCAATATTTCACCTTCCCCATCTGGCTGAGCCTCCGCCTGATACTATCTAACATTTCAGATGTTTTGACAGCTGTATCAGGCGCACTCCTCTCCCTCTCCCCTCTCCTCTTTTGTTTGCCCAATCGATTTAAATGCTTTTCACTTTCTCATTTTCCTCTCTGCTATTCTCCAGCACACTTTGCTTTTCTTTTTTTCTTTTTTCCTTTTTTTTTTTTACCCCTCTCCATTAAATCCGAAGAGGCTTCATCAATAACTTATGGGCTGCGGGGTCCGGAGATCTGAAGGTGAAATTAGAGGCAAGAGGATGAAGCCGCTTCAATTAAACAAACAAAGAGGGCCAGACAGACATTTTCTGTGTTTTACTTTTCAGAATGAAATGCCACTGCCGCCTGAATAAATATTACAGGACAGATTCGCTTCTTACTTACAACTTAGAGCGGAATATAACCCAGAATTTCTTCTTTGCTCTAAAAGATTATTTACAGCATATAATATACTAACACAATTTCTTTTTTAGTAAAACAGCATTCGAAGGGTTACATCACAGGGCTGACTCTTTCTTCTGCAGGGAGAATCCGCATCCAAACTGCTTATAATCTTATCTTGTATACACATTCTTTACTTAATATATATGTGTAAACATTCTCTGGCTGTGCAGGACTTCAGCTGATGAGTGCTGAAGTGAAAAACAGATCAGAAATAACTGCTGGCAGCATTTACAACAGAATGACAACAGTTACGAATAAAATGCACCAGCAGCTTTCAAAGTAAATTAACTGAACTTTGGGAAGTTATAATATCTAAATGAATATTAATACTTGTGCGCAAAAGCAAATATGATCATTGTGTGGGTTATAAAAAGTAGGAAAACACATTTTTGATGAAAATTGTCAGAGTTTTAAACCGCTTTAAAGAGACTCTGAAGTGAGAATAAATCTCGCTTCAGAGCTCATAGTTAGCAGGGGCACGTGTGCCCCTGCTAAACCTCCGCTATCGCGCCGCTAAACGGGGGTCCCTTACCTCACAAATCCCTTCCGAGCAGCCGGGGATCTCTTCCGGATTGAGGCAGGGCTAACCGCCGCAGCCCTACCCCACGCACATCTGTCAGCGCGTATCTCCGCCTCTCCCCCTCTCAGTCTTCCTTCACTGAGAGGGGCGGGGGAGAGGCGGCGATGCGCCGCTGATAGACGCGACTAGAGGCAGGGCTGCAGCCGTTAGCCCAGCCTCTAGGAGCAGCAAAATCTACGACCAATTTGGTCGTTGATTTTGCGGAGGGGGGGGGGGGGGGGTTTGGGGGTGAAGGGACCCCCGTTTAGCCGCGGGATAGCGGCGTTTTAGCAGGGGCACACGTGCCCCTGCTAACTATGAGCTCTGAAGCGAGAATTACTCTCGCTTCAGTGTCTCTTTAAATGCAATGAAAGGGTCCTCATTGGACAAGCCCTATACGGTACTCAAATAAAAGTTATAACTTTGTTGATCGTTCCTAAAATAATAAGATAAAATGTTTCCAAATAGCTGCAGGCTATTATGTTTCGCACAGTCTTGCACCAAATCAGATGCAACAAGAGGGGGTCTTTGTCAGGGCCGGTTCTAATAACAATGGGGCCCCAAGGCAAAATGAACCCAGGGGCCCCGCTGACAGACACCCCCCTTTCCCCAACCATAAAGCAGCATTGGGGGACCTTTGTTGCAGCTATATTTCCCCATAGGGCCCCTGAGCCAGCTGCGCCCTCTTCCCACTCTCCCCCAACTTAACTGTGCTCCCCAGGGTCCTGCAATGTCCTTGACAGAGTAGCAACTCTCCCTTCCCATCTGGCGTGCTCCTCTGTAGTGCCCACTGGGACAGGTGAGATGCTACTTTTTCAAATATGTGGCAGGGGAGGACAGTTATGTTGGTGGGGAGACACCTTGGAGGCCCCTGTAGGCTATGGGGCCCTGGGGCAATTGCCCCCTTTGCCTCTATGGTAGCGTCGGCTCTGGTCTTTGTTCACCCCCCTTACCCTTAAAGTGTACCCGAGTCAAAGCACGGGTACAAAATCACCCCCCCTACGTAACTATGCTCCCTGGAGCCCATGCTGAGTCTTCAGCCGAGTAGTGCCTTTCCTGTTCTGGAGGGTGTGCTCTTCTGTCAGTCCATGACTCCATGCACACCTTTGTCCACGCAGGGGCACCTCCCCTTCCTTTCCTGACCAGTGGCATTTTGTCATATAAGGAGTTCACTGAGCCATGGATCCTCAGAGGAGTGTGTCTGCTGGCACAGGCAAGATACTGCTTAGCCAAAATCTCATTGGGGGCCCTGGGGACCATAGTTAGTTGTGGTGGTGGGGGTGGGGGGGGGGGGTTGACCTGGGGGACCACTGCAGCTGGCTCAGGACCCTGGGGCAATTTCCTTGGTTGCCTCTATGGTAGCGTTGGCCATGTGTGGGCTAATATTGTTCATAGGGTGGAGCCTCCAAACTGCTGGGGAATGCCAGCCTGCATGCAGGACGAGGGGGGGAATCACTCGTGTGCTGTGTTGTGCGGCCCTGCAGCTTAGCCTTAAAGCTGCAGTGACCAATTACGTAAAAAATAGCCTGGTCTTTAGGGCATTTTTTTTAACAAGTTTAAATTATCACCTAGGAGAAAACTCAGGAGAAAAAGGGAATTGCAATGCATATGCCAGAATTGGTAATTACATAGAAAAAAAGAAACACAATGAATAAAATGTATAACAATTTCCAAGACACAAAAGGGTGAGAGAGCCCTGTCCTTGCAAGCTTACAATCTGAAGGAATGGGTGGAACAAGAGGTGGAGAGAAAGAGAAATGGATCAGGCCCTATATGTCTAACATTAAATCTCTACATTCCACATACAAATACAAAAGGACTATTTATTTCGATCTAAATATGAAATGGACTATCCTGCTTTTAAACCCATTACAAGCTCCAATAGAGTTATCTCGTTTGAGATAAGTGCACTGCTTTTGACTTCAGTCATCAGAACTCGTGCTGTAAATTATTTAAATGCGTTGATCACTCTCTGCTAGCAGAAAATATAGAATCTCAAAGCAGAAGTGCTCTGTTATCATCTCACACTGCCCCTAGTGATAATTGGCCATAAATGCACATTACAGCAGTACTAATTAGAAGCAAGGAAATGTAACAAGTAAGAAATGTGCTAAAAAAAAATGGCCTGGAGCACTTGCAAGCCTCTCTTAATAAATTGGCTGCTAAAGGGTGAACAGCAGTGTCCTTTTATGTATCACTGGACTTCAGTACTGTTGGAGAACAATGCCATTTTCTTCCTCCTTCAACATTTTACAAGATTGTTTTTCATGGCGCTCCTGAAATATGTATGGGAAGCCGTTACTTATCTGGTTTAGCGAGTTGAGTTCTCTCCATTACAACCATCATAGCCTAGGCATATTTATGGTAATTCGCTGGAATCTATAGCCGCCTGTTTCATTTAAATGAATGCAGTGACACTTAGCCCTGGCTATAGGAAAGATTCCCCCCCCCCCCTTGTAACTACGAGGCAAGCAATATATTTATGATGGGCTATTCATTTTATGATCGCACTAAACTATACTTTGATTTATCCCCCTGCAGTAAAGACGGATGCGAACGCCAGCGGAGGGGGCCTTCCGCCGCGTGACAAATAGGCTGTATTTTCATAGTTTACAGGAAATGACTCCAATTAGAGGCTAATGAATAAACATAATAACAAGCAGGCTCTGCGGCCACAAAGTTTAAAGGAGAAATATTACCTTAAGAAATACCGCTGCTTTCAATTTCCATTTTTGCGGGGGAAAAAATTAAAGTGTGAAGTTCTGATCTGATCTACACAGGGGAAGTTTAAACTACGACTGCAATGACACACATTGATTTACCAGGTCGACCACTATTTGCATGTTTTCATTTTCATGTGATAAGCAATTGTGTTTCCCTTGTCCTCTACAGCCATTCTGAGTTGGGTGATTTGTTTACATTCACTGATTGATTCAAAACTTCTTGTTTACATTTGATAGTTAATTAGCGCTTGAGTACTTCTAGTATAAAAAGTAGAGCCTGCCATGTCAGGTTCTGTCTTAAGGTGGCCATACACTGGTCGATTTGCCATCTGATCGACCAAAAGATAGATCCCTCTCTGATCGAATCTGATCAGAGAGGGATCGTATGGCTGCCTTTATTGCAAACAGATTGTGAATCGATTTCACTATGAAACCGATTCACAATCTGTGGAACTGCCGCTACTTATGTTAAGAATACAAATAAAAAGAATTCTTCAAAAGCACCTTGTAGTTTTTGAGAAAAATTTTAAAAATACAAAGGAAAAATGTTTTTCAAACTGTCATTTTTTTAAGTTTAAAAAACATTTTTCCTTTGCATTTTTCTCAAAAACGACAGTCTTTTTCAAAAAGTCTTTTTTTTTTTTTTTACTTTATCCACTATTCTTCTTAACATATGTAGCAATTTTTAATTGGTGTTTGCCAAAATGGGGCAGGCCGTGACACAGGCAGAGGTCTTCAAAGAGCTTCAGAGGACTTTAGAGACATGGTCGCAACTGCATTGCCGAGAAGGGGGTGGAGCGTCTCCTGTACAGCCAATCAGGTAAGTAATTAACCCCTAGACCTGTCAGGCATGGACTCACCCCCTCAGCGCTTGGCAGTGTGGACGCCGCTCTCGGGTCTGAGCTCGCCGGAACCCCGAAATTCCGGTCCGCGTCAGCTGTCAATGCCGGCGGCCGTTCCAGCCGCAGGTCGTCATTGCAGGGCAGGGCAACGCGCTCACGCACGGAGCGTCAGGCCCTTTATGCCCTGAGGAGGAGGCTGGCTTGACTCGCTCTGCTGAGTCACTCTCCGCCCCTTGTTGATGTCATCTGGGGGGTGGGGGCTCCTGGCCTGACAGTCTGCATTTAAGCAGCAGACTGCCAGTACTCCTCGTCCGCTGTAGCGATCACACTCTGTGCTAGCTCTCGGATCCACAGTATACTTATATATTGGTTACGCCAATATATAAGTACTGGAAGAAACATACCATTGTTATTTACCTGTGCCTTTGATCTTTTGCCTGTTTTTTGACTCTGAGTTTCTCTGATCCTTTTGTACCGCTGCCTTCTGATTTCCCGTTGCCTACCTTGCTGTGCCCTCGTTTACTCTCTTGCCTATCGTCTCTGTACCTCGTATCTCTGATCTCTGTTGCCGAACCCCGGTTAGCCCTCAGACTCCGCCTCTGCCTCCTGATTCTGTACCTCGTATTTCTGATACCCTGTTGCCGAACCTTGCCTGTCAACCTTCCCCGCCAGCGGGCCCTTGCCGCTGGACGGCAGTCTGTACTCTGTGGGCCCTCGCCACAGAGCAATTAGCCATTTACTGTTTGCACCAATCATTACACTCCTCTTTGGGTGGACAGAGGTTAGTAAATATATCGGATTATCGGTGAGACTGCAGATCACTTATAATCAGGTATATCTGTATTTCTGGCGATACTGCAGATCTCCAGAGATCAGACACTCTCTGTCCTCACTAATTGTTACGGAACGTGACAGTACAGCGGACCATATAACATGGAAGCCCTGGTCCAGCAGGTTAATACTCTGACGACAGTCGTAGCTCAAATGGACCAGACCATTAAAGACCAGCAGGTCCAGCTCAATCGACTAACAGAGATTGTGCAAAACTTGCAGGCACCAGGTGTTCCCGCTCCTAAAGCACCTGTCGAACCGAAGATGCCGCTGCCCATACCGTTTTCAGGGGAACGTTCTGATTTCCGAAACTTTAGAGATCGCTGTCAGTCATATTTTCTGATGCGTCCCATTTCATCTGGTTCTGAATTACAAAAAGTCACGCTAATAAAGACCCTCTTACAGGGCAACTCGCAGACCTGGGCCTACAGCTTACCCTTAGGTCATGAGGCCCTTACCTCTGTTGAGAAATTTTTTGAAGCCATGGCGGTGGTATATGATGATCCAGATATTTCTGCCACGGCTGAGATGAAATTGAAAAGACTCAGACAGGGTCAGAACTCTGTTGAGACTTATGCCGCGGAGTTCCGCAAGTGGTCATTCTCCACTAGGTGGGAGGCACAGTCTCTCCTAGATAGGTTTCTGACTGGATTAGCTGACTCCGTATCTGAGTTAATGTTAAGTCATCCTGAGCCCAGAACCCTGGATGAGGCCATAAGTCTTGCTATTAAAATTGATCGCAGGGTACGTTTTCACAAGTCATCTAGACAGCGACCCATTATGCGACTTCAGTCTCCTATGAGCCTTCCCAGTTCCTCTTCCTCTGAAGAGCCCATGCAACTGGGCCACTCCAAATTATCTGAAACAGAGAAGTTAAGAAGAAGAAAGGAGGGTTTATGTCTATACTGTGGGGAGAAAGGTCATATTGCGTCTGTTTGTACCAGGAAGGCGGAAAACTTCTCCGCCTAGGGTTAGTCGGAGGTACTACCCTGGGCGAGAATTCGGTACCTCCCAGAGATAAGGTCTTATTACCCATTTCCATTTCCTGGAATAAACAAGACAATTTACTGCAGGCTTTTATTGACACAGGCGCTGCAGCCAATTTTATGGATTCTAATCTGGCTATAAAAATGGGCATACCAGTCATTCCTTTAGAGAAGCATATCATAGTCACAGCCATTGACGATTCACCGTTACAGGATAGTTTGCCCGTCTCCATCACACCTGAGTTAACTTGTACTGTGGGGGTGCTACACTGTGAAAAGATTTGATTCTATCTCATTAGTATGCCATCCTGCCCTATTATTTTAGGCCTGCCATGGCTACGTCTGCATTCCCCACAAATTGATTGGGCCTCTGGGCAACTACTGGCCTGGTCACCCTACTGTCAGAAGCACTGTATTTCCCAAATCTCCCTCCACTCTACTCACCTAGAGCTTCAGGGCCTTCCTCAGCCGTATGTATCTTATGCCGATGTGTTTTGTCCCCGGTCTGCTGATTCACTACCACCTCACAGACCGTATGACTGCCCGATTGAACTCAGACCTGGAACCATGCCTCCCAGGGGTCACCTTTATAACCTCTCTGGTCCCGAGAAAGTGGCCATGAGAGAATACATCCGGGAGAATTTGGAGAAGGGGTTCATTCGACCTTCTAGGTCACCCGCTGGGGCAGGGTTCTTCTTTGTGAAGAAAAAAGATGGTGGGCTACGCCCTTGTATTGACTACAGAGCTCTCAACGCAATCACGATTAAAAATCGTTATCCGCTCCCTCTGATTGACGATCTCTTTAATCAGGTCACAGGTGCCCAGATATTTACTAAGTTGGATCTTAGAGGAGCCTACAATTTGGTCAGAATTAGACAGGGGGACGAATGGAAGACAGCGTTCAACACTCAGGACGGGCATTACGAATATACGGTCATGCCTTTTGGTCTGTGTAATGCCCCCGCTGTCTTCCAAGAGCTGGTTAATGACATTTTCAGGGACGTGGTGGGGAGGTTTGTGGTCGTTTATTTAGACGACATCCTGATTTTTTCTCATGATATCAAAGAACATCGGTCACAGGTTCAGTATGTATTGCTCAAATTACGTGAGAATTCATTATATGCCAAATTAGAAAAATGTTTATTTGAGGTCACGGAGGTTCCATTTTTAGGTTATATAATTTCTAGCTCCGGGTTATCGATGGATAACAGCAAAGTCACGGCTGTATTAAACTGGCCTCAACCGATTGGGCTGAAGGCCTTACAACGTTTTTTGGGTTTTTCTAATTATTACAGAAAATTCATAAAAGGGTATGCCGCTTTGATAGCTCCTCTTACTGATATGACAAAAAAAGGGGCTAACACCGTCAATTGGTCTTCCGAGGCCATCTCCGCGTTTCAAAGCCTTAAGACAGCCTTCTGTTCCGCCCCCATTCTGCATCACGTCGATTCTTCCAGGCCGTTTATCGTGGAGGTAGACGCATCTGAGATTGGTGTTGGGGCAGTCTTGTCACAATACACCGGGTCACAGGGAAGACTTCATCCCTGCGCTTTTTTTTCGAAAAAATTTTCTGAGGCAGAAAAGAATTATGATATCGGGAATAGGGAATTGCTTGCTGTGAAGTTGGCTTTTGAGGAGTGGCGACACTGGCTTGAGGGGGCGGAACATGTAATCACAGTGTATACGGACCATAAGAATTTGGAGTATCTGAAGGGGGCTAAGAGATTAAATCCTAGACAGGCACGGTGGTCTTTATTCTTTTCCAGGTTTGATTTCATTATCACGTTTAAACCTGGAAGTAAAAATGTCAAAGCAGATGCTCTCTCCCGATGCTTTGACATAGAATCAGTACTGCCCTCTGAACCAGATCCAATTTTATCTGAGAAAGTGGTGTTGGCTAGTATAGACTCTAAGGAGGATCTTGCTTCTGTTCTTCTTCCTCATCAACCAGACAGTCCAGCAGGGAAACCGCCTGATCTCATGTTTGTGCCTTTACAGTTTAGATTACAAGTATTGCAGCTGTTTCATTCATCTAAACTGGCAGGTCATCCTGGAGTAGCCAGAACCAGAGAATTGTTATCTAGAAGTGTCTGGTGGCCCAACTGGAGGAATGACGTTGAGGAGTTTGTTGTCTCTTGTACAGTATGCTCACGGAGCAAACCCTCACGAATATCCCCAGTAGGTACCCTCCAACCCCTACCCATACCCTCCGAACCCTGGACTCATATATCCATGGATTTCGTAGGGGAATTACCTTCTTCAGATGGTTACACGGTAATTTGGGTTATTGTTGATCGATTTTCTAAAATGGCTCATTTCGTCCCTTTGAGAAAATTTCCTTCCGCCAAGGAACTGGCAGATCTTTTCGTGATCCACATCCTTCGCCTTCATGGGGTCCCGGATAATATATTATCTGACAGGGGGGTGCAGTTTGTCTCAGAATTTTGGAAGGAATTTTGCAGAGTACTGGGGATCACGCTCTCATTTTCGTCTGGGTATCACCCTCAGACCAATGGTCAGACAGAGAGGGTGAACCAGTCACTGGAACAATATCTCCGGTGTTACGTGGCAGACAATCAAACGGAATGGGTCCAATACTTACCGTACTCCGAATTTGCTCACAACAATCTTCGGAGCTCTTCCTCAGGGTTTTCACCTTTTCAGATTGTTAATGGGAGATCTCCAAGGTTTTCCCCCCTCCCTGTCAGTTCCTCCCCTTTCCCTGCTCTGGAAACCTGGCAGGAAACACTAAGATCTCGGTGGAAGGAAGTAAATGCCAATTTAAAAAAGACAGTTTCTCTCCAGAAACTACAGGCTGACCGAAGGCGCTCACCTGAGTGGGAATTCTCTCCCGGAGATCTTGTCTGGATTTCCACTCGGCATATCGCTTTGCGGCAGCCATCAGCTAAACTTGGGCCTAAATTCGTGGGTCCATATCCTGTAGCAAAAAAGGTCAATAAAGTAACTTATCAGTTAACGTTACCCCAATCTATGCGTGGGGTAAGAACGTTTCATGTGTCTTTATTGAAACCCGCGGTGCATGTGGACTCTGGTCCGCCTCCTGTTATTGTAGACGGTGAGCCTGAGTATGAGGTTGAGAGAATCCTAGATTCTCGTTTTGTTAGGAAGTCTCTCCAGTATCTGGTTCATTGGAGAGGATACGGTCCTGAGGAGAGATCCTGGGTACCAGCACATAATTTCCATGCACAGGAACTCATACATGAATTTCACGATTCCCATCCTGATAGACCCTCATTAGCGCGTTCGGAGACCACGCCTCAGGGGAGGGGTAATGTCAGGCATGGACTCACCCCCTCAGCGCTTGGCAGTGTGGACGCCGCTCTCGGGTCTGAGCTCGCCGGAACCCCGAAATTCCGGTCCGCGTCAGCTGTCAATGCCGGCGGCCGTTCCAGCCGCAGGTCGTCATTGCAGGGCAGGGCAACGCGCTCACGCACGGAGCGTCAGGCCCTTTATGCCCTGAGGAGGAGGCTGGCTTGACTCGCTCTGCTGAGTCACTCTCCGCCCCTTGTTGATGTCATCTGGGGGGTGGGGGCTCCTGGCCTGACAGTCTGCATTTAAGCAGCAGACTGCCAGTACTCCTCGTCCGCTGTAGCGATCACACTCTGTGCTAGCTCTCCGATCCACAGTATACTTATATATTGGTTACGCCAATATATAAGTACTGGAAGAAACATACCATTGTTATTTACCTGTGCCTTTGATCTTTTGCCTGTTTTTTGACTCTGAGTTTCTCTGATCCTTTTGTACCGCTGCCTTCTGATTTCCCGTTGCCTACCTTGCTGTGCCCTCGTTTACTCTCTTGCCTATCGTCTCTGTACCTCGTATCTCTGATCTCTGTTGCCGAACCCCGGTTAGCCCTCAGACTCCGCCTCTGCCTCCTGATTCTGTACCTCGTATTTCTGATACCCTGTTGCCGAACCTTGCCTGTCAACCTTCCCCGCCAGCGGGCCCTTGCCGCTGGACGGCAGTCTGTACTCTGTGGGCCCTCGCCACAGAGCAATTAGCCATTTACTGTTTGCACCAATCATTACACTCCTCTTTGGGTGGACAGAGGTTAGTAAATATATCGGATTATCGGTGAGACTGCAGATCACTTATAATCAGGTATATCTGTATTTCTGGCGATACTGCAGATCTCCAGAGATCAGACACTCTCTGTCCTCACTAATTGTTACGGAACGTGACAAGACCCCTCTAATCCTGCAACATTAAGACAGAGCCTGACATAACGCACTGTATTTTATACTAAAGGTACTATTTAAAGAGTACCTGTAACCACTAACAGCAGAGTATTAAAAAAATCATTCAGGGCACCCATTTTAAGTTGATTATCCAATTTTCAGCCTCACAAATGCTTCTTATAACTATGTATTGCTGTCTGTTGGTATGTAGCTGTGCCCCTAGTGATGTTAAGGCTATGCTATGATCTCACGCAGCCTTCTCCCCCAGAGTCCTCTGGGAGATGTTCCTGCTCAGGTAGGAATGGGAAGGCACATATCTCATATAACTTTACAAAAGTATTAAGATTTCATTTAGAAGAATGTATTCAAGTAAGTATTTCCTTGACATTCCCTTGGTGCCCTTCATGCCTTAGGGCTCATGAATTTGTAGTTTTTACCGCCCAAGGCCAACTATCACTAGCCTACCCCCCCCCCCCCAAAACACACACACTTTCCCCACAGTGAAAGGATTGACGTCAGGGATTCGATTGTAAGATCCTCAGTGGATAGTTGGTGACATATGGCAGGGATTAAAATGTAAATTCTTCTGAGGACAGCTAGTGACCTGACGGCAGGGATTAGATTGTTAGCTCCTGTGAGTACAGCTAGTGACATGACGGCAGGAATGGATTAGACTGTAAACTCTTCTGAGGACAGCTGACATGACAGCAGGGATGGATTAGACTGTAAACTCTTCTGAGGACACAGCTAGTGACATGATGCCATGGCAGGGATTAGATTGTAAACTCCTCTGAGTACAGTTAGTGATATGAGTGCAGGGATTTGTAAAGTCAGATGAGGACAGCTAATAACATGATGGCAGGGATTAGATTGTAAGCTCCTCTGAGTACAGTTAGTGATATGAGTGCAGGGATTTTATTGTAAACTCAGCCGAGGACAGCTAATAACATGATGGCAGGGATTAGATTGTACGCTCTTCAGAGGACACAGCTAATGACATGATGGCATGGCAGGGATTAGTACAGCTACTGACATGAGAGCAGGGATTTTATTGTAAACTCAGCTGAGGACAGCCAGTAGCATGCTTTATGACTTCCCCTCGCTTGTCATCCTAGGAAGTGGGGGTGGGCAGTGCAAAATTAATATTTCCTACAAAACATTGCAGAACACAATTGGCATCCCATGCATACTTTATGCCATAAACTCTGTCTCCTCTCCTGACTTGCTGCAACTCCAAGCCCCTGTCACTGCCCTTTACCACTCACCATGAGGAGGCAGCCTGCAGTTTCCTTTCTCCATCATGGATCTTTGTTGGACACCTTATGTCACTGCCTGTGCTCTGGGTTGTCTAAGCATTCTCTCGCCCTCCCTCATCTCCAGCAGCGCGTTGGTGGAGTCAGACTCGGTGTTGCCAAATGCTGCATCAGGGCCCAGGGAAGTCACATGACCAGGCTGTGAGCAGAGCTGCATGCAGGGCAACGTGTTGTGTAAGTAGTTGCCTGCTGGCCGCTGCTCTCACTCGCTCACCTAGTGTGATCGCTGCCTGCCCTGCCGGGAATCTCTTTCAACCCCAGGTTAGGGCATGCGGGTGATGCGGCGGTGGTGCCACTTGTGAGAGTCACTACGTGCAGCTGCCAGCCAGACTGGTCCAGTCTCCCCGCAGCCGCCTGCTGTTATCTGCAATTGTCTGTGAAAAATGCAATACCGTGCAAAGAAGGATGGCTGTGGAAGGACCGGGTCTGGCTGCAGCAGCTGCCTCAAGCCTCCGTCATTGGTTTGTTTAATGGGCCACGGGCGGCCTGGAGCAACAGTAGCAGGACTGGAGGAGACCCAGAAGAGTGCAGGTGGTGTCAGGTTGTTTTTTTACACTTGCACTTATACATGTTTACTGCCCCTCAGCCGCCCCTGATTTAGATAATGATCTGGCGCCCTAGGCCATGGCCTATGCGGCCTTGAAGAAGCGTGACCATCATGATCTTCACACCCATAATGGCTGTAGCCACAAAATTACCTGATCTGAAGTATTGGTCCCCTGTATCAGAGGAAAGGAGGGTTAGTAGGTGAGGCCCCCCCACAGTCCTGGGTCGATCCTGCTCCCCTCTAGTTATGCCCCTAGACCAGCGATGGTGAACCTATGGCACACGTGCCAGACTCGGCATGCATAGCCAAATCTGCTGGCACGCCATCGCTGCTGCGCTATGTCCTGTCCGATTGCATGAACTGGCCGCGGCCGCAGCCAGTTCATAGCCCGCAGCCCCGCTCCAGCCTGCATAGTCTTCCGACAGGCAGAACAGGGCTACGGGAAGATGGCGTCCGTAGCCCTGTACTGGAGACTATTTGTGTCTCCAGTACAGGGCTTTGGGCGCCATCTTTCTGTAGCCCTGCTCTGCCTGCTGGAAGACTATTGCATTCAGCGCGGGAGATATGCAGGGGGAGCTGCGCACCAGAGGCCAGCCGGGAGAGGAGACTTCTGTCAGGTGAGTAAATTCCTTATTTTGCAGGTGAAATGTTGCCCACTGCGTTATTTTCTGCTGAAATGTTGCCCACTGCATTACTTTCTGCTGAAATGTTGCCCACTGCATTATTTTCTGCTGAAATGTTGCCCACTGTTTTATTTTTTGCTGAAATGTTGCCCACTGCGTTACTTTCTGCTGAAATGTTGCCCACTGCATTATTTTCTGCTGAAATGTTGCCCACTGTGTTATTTTCTGCTGAAATGTTGCCCACATTGCGTTATTTTCTGCTGAAATGTTGCCCACTGCGTTACTTTCTGCTGAAATGTTGCCCACTGCATTATTTTCTGCTGAAATGTTGCCCACTGCATTATTTTCTGCTGAAATGTTGCCCACTGCATTATTTTCTGCTGAAATGTTGCCCACTGCATTATTTTCTGCTGAAATGTTGCCCACTGCGTTACTTTCTGCTGAAATGTTGCCCACTGCGTTACTTTCTGCTGAAATGTTGCCCACTGCATTATTTTCTGCTGAAATGTTGCCCACCGCATTATTTTCTGCTGAAATGTTGCCCACATTGCGTTTATTTTCTGGTGTCTGGGGTAACTGTTGCTGCATTTATTATTTAATGGTCATAGTTGGCTATATTTGCTGCTTTGGGGTTACGGCGGATATACTAATAAATAGTATCACACAGTTTCTGAACACCCATGATGCGAATCCTCGTTTCACCACATCATGGCGGAAACACTGCTTTCTTATGCCTCGCTGTTACATCATTACGTTAGCTCCGCCTATACAATGTCATGGCCATGCCCATTTTTTCGGCGCACCGTAAACACCCCCCCTCCCCTGTCCAAGGTTGAACCCAGAAAAATCTGGTCACTGTAGGTTTGAGGGTCTGGTATTTGTCATCTCTTATGTTCTGAGGATGGGGGGGGGGGGGGGGTCATTTTGTTCAAATTGGCGTGTTGGCACTTTACGAGAGACAAGAGACTTTTGAGTTGAAGTTTGGGCACTCGGTTTTGAAAAGATTTGCCACCACTGTCCTAGACATATGTATTCACTGCTTATTATGTCCTGATTTTCCTGCGATTCATTTTTTGGGAGAATTATTTGTCACACCAGCCCCCCTATTGACAGTCGATATATTTATACCCATATGGGGGAGTTGTACGCAGGAAGTCTGTCGTTTTTTTTATTGTTTTGATTGCTGCTTCTGGATTGTTTATACTATTGAATTAAATGAAGATTATTTCGTGGACTGGGTGGCAGGCTGAATATAAGAAAAAGGTTGCTGAATATGGAAAAGAAGCCGAGAAATGGTAAAGGGAGGCTGCAAATAGGAAGCAAGATATGGAAGAGGGGATCTGATGTTCAGGGGAGCTGTACATTAAAGAGAGTAAAGAGCCCTTTTCCACTAGCTGCGTTTTTGCCAAAAACACAAAACGCATGCGTTTGCTGATTCTTAAAGGACTTCCGAGGCCAAAATTAATAAAATCACACTATACCTTTTTTTTGCAGAATCCACGGAGGACGTCCTGCCCGTCCTCCGCTCTGTTCCGCCATCAATGCACGTCTTATTGTTCCCCTACGGCTCGGCCCGACCCCACCGAACGGGTCGCATGGATGCCACCTCTAATATGGCCGCCGCCTTGCTCCGCGGCTGCGCAGTACGCTTTGTCGCTAGCGCGACTGCGCAGCCTATTGCCCGCCTCCCGCCGCGTACTAGGTCCCGGCATGCTCCCCAAGCGTACATCGGGCGGGCGCACACAGGCTGCGCAGTCGCGCTAGCGACAAAGCGTACTGCGCAGCCGCGGAGCAAGGCGGCGGCCATATTAGAGGTGGCATCCATGCGACCCGTTCGGTGGGGTCGGGCCGAGCCGTAGGGGAACAATAAGACGAGCATTGATGGCGGAACAGAGCGGAGGACGGGCAGGACGTCCTCCGTGGATTCTGCAAAAAAAAAAGGTATAGTGTGATTTTATTAATTTTGGCCTCGGAAGTCCTTTAAGTGCAGCCTGTTTAAAATAACAATTTTGGGTTGCCTTTTCCTCTGCTGCGTTCCGATTTTTAAAAAAAACGCAAACACATATCCGTGCGATTATGATGCGTTTTGAGCAGGGCCGGATTTACCATAAGGCACTCTAGGCACGTGCCTACAGGCGCCTGATGTAGGAAAGGCGGCTCACTCCCCTCTCCTAGTGCCTCCCTCCTTCTCAGTGCAGAGTCCCGAGCAGAGTGTAAATGAGAGGTTACTCACCCCGATCTCGGGATTCCACTGACCACATTTCTCTTCAGTTGGGGGCACCTCTAGCTACCTAATAATGAGGGTATCTCTGGCTATACTAAGGGACACCTGTAGCTACCTATGACGGGCAAGGGAACGGGCAAGCACACTTGTGGTGCAGTTCGATTGGGGTTTGTAGGTTCATGGAGGGCAAAGTTTAGGGTGTCTCCAGACATGTGTGCCTATAGGCTCCTATGATGTAAATCCGGGCCTGGTTTTGAGTTTCAATGTAAAGTATAGGAACACATGAAAAACGCATAGAAATGCGTTTGCGTTTTGTTTTGCTTTAACCACTAGTGTCTATTTTCAAAAATCAAAAACTCCAAAAGAAAAAGGGAAAACCTATCTGAGCCATAAATAATATCTCCAGGACAATCTGAATCTCAATGGTTCAAATCCATAATCTTTATTAGCAAACAGACAAAATTTATAAAAACAATTAAAATCAATCTCCAGGTACGTGTCAAAGGTTATCGGCACTATCCACCTCTGGAATACATTTGATTAAATCACACTAAAATAGTATACAATTCATAGGGCAGGATGCCACATATTGTGCATTATTGTGCAAATAACAATCCTTACCAAATAAAGTGCTTCTGTGCATACAAAATTAAGTCAAAAATCAAAATAAGTGCTGTGCGCATGCCCGCGTCCACGCCCAACAGCGTGGGTGCACGCATACACACAACATGTGCAGATCCTACAAAATGTTATAAATAGATGGACACTACTTGTGTCCCAAGTGTCTACTCTCCCACAAAACACTAGACTGCGCTGAAAACGAACTGTGCTAAACAACCCTCATACTTTGCACATCAAACCCTCATACAAAAAATGCACATCAAAATAGTTCAAAAAGCGTTTTGCAGTGGAAAAGGACCCAAATTGCTGTACATGGATGTTACCCAGCAGAGGGGGCAGTACATGGAATAGGAGGACGGTGTTGTACATGGATAGGGAACAACAAGAAGGTTGTATACGCTATACAGTATAAACCCGGGCTTGTATGCAGTAAGAATTATGCCGTTTTTTGGTTTAGAATAGGCCTACTGATCATTATCTATGTAAAAACTGCTACAACTACCTATAGTAGCTTCTAGATGGGTGGCTTTTCTGTACTGTGCCAGCAGATGGCACTAGAGGACACCATATCCAACATGTGGATCTGGCTCTCCTTCCTATGTTTGGAATGAATAGGCATGCATTGCTCTTTACTGAAATGCAAAGATTCAGTCCAACACATTTCCTTTCTCTACTCTTTCCCTCCCATCTTTTACTGGAAATACTTTACAAAACCCTGGTATTGTTATTATTGGCAATCTATTAGGTAGTGCTGTAG
The DNA here is from genome assembly GCF_040937935.1 of Hyperolius riggenbachi. NCBI lineage: Eukaryota > Metazoa > Chordata > Amphibia > Anura > Hyperoliidae > Hyperolius > Hyperolius riggenbachi. Next base: position 30,046,381 of record NC_090651.1, on the reverse strand, counting down.
AATATATATTCTTTATGCATTTATATAGCTCTGACATTTTGACTAGTCCAACTCTCTTTAACCCTCCTGGCGGTTTATAACAATCCACCAGGGGGCAGCAAAGCCGTTTTTAAATTAATCTCGCTACATTATAGCCGCTGCTCGGCGGCATCCCCCCAGCCCCTGCGATCGGAGATCAGGAGATCCCGTTCAAAGAACATGATCTCCTGGAGGGCTTCCCCCGTCGCCATTGCGACGGGGCGGGATGACGTCACCGAAGTCCTCGACGTCGCAACGTCAAAGGGGACTCCGATCTACCCCTCAGCGCTGCCTGCCACTGATTGGCCAGGCAGCGCTCGGGGTCTGGATGGGGGGGGGGCGGCTGCGGCACGACGGATAGCGGCGGATCGTCGGGTAGCGGCGGCGATCGGATTGTACACGCAGCTAGCAAAGTGCTAGCTGCGTGTAGCAAAAAAAAAAATTATGCTAATCGACCCAGTGGGGCCTGAGCGGTGCCTTCTGGCGGCATAGCCCGTGCTCAGCTCGGGTTTACCGCCAGGAAGGTTAAAGGATACCCGAGGTGACATGTGACATGATGGGATAGACATGTGTATGTACAGTGCCAAGCACACTAATAACTATGCTGTGTTCCTTTTTTTCTTTCTCTGCCTGAAAGAGTTAAATATCAGGTATGTAAGTGGCTGACTCAGTCCTGGCTCAGACAGGAAGTGACTACAGTGTGACCCTCACTGATAAGAAATTCCAACTATAAAACATTTTCCTAGCAGAAAATGGCTAGGAAAAAGAGCAGGGAAGTGATAAAAAGGGTCAATAGTTCATACATTTTAGCTCTGGCATACTTCAATGAATGTGTCATTGAGCAAAAACAATAAAACAGTTAAATCGTAAAAAGTAGATTTAAACATAAAATAAAACTGTGATATACCTTAAAAAAGTCATTTTTAGGAGAAGTAAGATAGATACAACTGTTTATTTCATTCATATATTTTCGCCTCTGGTGTCCTTTAAGAGAAGCTCACAAATGAATGTCCTCACAGTAGTTATTATCTAATGTCTCTACATTTTTTTAGGAGGGGGGGGGGGGGGGGGGAAGAAAAGGGAACTTTACCAAAACATAGTAGTAGGGGAAGGAAAAAAATCAAGATGTAAAGTGAGAAGTTAAAAAATAAAAGAGAGATAAAAAAATCATTGATTCTTGACTTCATCCATGTTGTTTGATCCACCATGAGCCTGCAAGGCAGCATCTTTACTGGTGGCGGCAGGCATGAAATCAATGGACAGCACCATCTGCTCTTATCTATAAACACACCCACTTACAATGTGATAGGAATTGCTCCCTCTCTCGCTCTTTAAAGTGGATGCGAGATGAACTTTTACACATTGCATAATTATGTTCCTTTCCTATTGTTTATAGGGCATTCCTCAAGCCAAATACTTTTTTGCTTTTGTTTTAATACTCTAATTCCCTATAAACTAAACAAGCCTCGCCCACAGGTTTTCAGAGAGCCAAGGCATTTTCAGACAGTAGCAAGGGCTCATGGGAGCTCAGTCTGGGCAGGAGGAGGGGGAGGTGTTACTAGCCAGAGATTTCAGAGGCATAGGGGAGGGGGGAGGAGGAGAGGGGATTAGGTTTCTTTGCATAAGATGCAGATAAGCGTGCCTCTGTGTAATGTTTACAAACAACATGGCTGCTGTCACTGTATCACAGGAAGAAATAATCATATTCTATTAAAGCTGTTTGCAGCTAGATTTGCTGTTTGTAACTATCTAACATTTAGATAAGATATATAGACAAGTTACTTGTTACAGTTAGTTTTTCATCTCAGATCCACTTTAAAGATATATTGTGCAAATGTGTATATATATATATATATATATATATATATATATATATATATATATATATATATATATAGTTACATAGTTACATAGTTAATTGGGATGAAAAAAGACATATGTCCATCGAGTTTTATATATATATATATATATATATATATTTTTTTTTATATAGATATACATACATACATACATACATACACACAAAGGGAGATAGTGCTTACTTGGCAGTTGGCAACAACAGTTATCTCCCACAATGCAATGAGCTACACAGGAAACTATTAAGGCCATGGCATGACATCAAGCTGTTGTTGGAGCAGTATCAGACACACAGACATCCCCTGATGAACTATTCAAGAAAGAGTGAAGATTTATTGTGGGAAAGGGGGGTATTGGCTACTGATTGGTACACAATTCAATTTTGCATTCAAGTTCCTCTAAAGTCCTGACCTGCAGTATTTTTTAGGATATTGGGGAAAAGCATCTGTTCCAGACTGGCAGACTCTGCAAGCACCTCAATGGACCATTGGAGCGGATCTTGCACTGTCCACTCCGGCTGGCCATTTGCGATCTGGCCCCAGGGTGGACCGAGCCTTAACCTACCAATGTGTTCTTGGGATTGGTAGTAAGCTGGGAGTACACTTTGCAGAATTGCATGCATTGCTCCCAGTCATACTCCTGAGTGCCAGAGACAAGACAAATAACATTTTTATCGCGCTTTTCTCCTGGCGGACTCAAAGCGCCAGAGCAGCAGCCACTAGGGCGTGCTCTATAGGCAGTAGCAGTGTTATGGAGACTTGCCTAAGGTCTCCTACTGAATAGGTGCTGGCTTACTGAACAGGCAGAGCCGAGATTCGAACCCAGGTCTCCTGTGTCAGAGGCAGAGGCCTTAACCATTACACCATCCAGCCACCACCCAGATTGGTGAGAGATTGGTGAGGGATTGTCCCATTACATATTGTCGGCAGCTGTGCGATCAATCTTCGTTGTCAGTCTGTTCACCGTAGTTCCTGCGTATGCTAACGGGAGCAGATTAGACGGGATTGGCACGCTCTGTCGCATTAACCTTCTTCCTCTGACGATCCAGCAACCGGTCTTTGTTGTCCGTCTGCACCTGTACTTCCTGCATACGCTAACGGGACGGGATCGCGGGGCTGGATTGTCACATTGGCAAGTCTCCACACTGCCAGAGGGAACCTCCCTCCACACATGGGGAGAACATAAACCTCTATGGAGATGGTGTCCTGGTTGAGATTTGAATCAGGAACTCAAGTACTGCAAACTGAGAGGGCCAACACTTCTGTTATATTAAATGTGCTGACTTGGAACACCAACACTGGTCATTGAAAAGCCCAAACAAACTGTTCTTAGTGAGCTTTCAAATCAGAGCACAAGCGATGGGGAATACATATATAAAAATGACTCGCAGTAAGCCGCGTAACTTGGGGATACTTTCATTTAATGCTTTGTGGCCTTCTTTAAACTATACGCTGTGTCTGCTGAGGCGTAGATCTAGACGTCCCGTGGAGAAAATGTCACTGACGTGTGTCTGAAATAAGTTTCCTCCACATCGTTCAGAAAGACAGCCGGTTCTAGCCATAAACTAGCGGGCGTAGTCTGAGCTAAAACAATTTACTGCACAAATTTGGCAGTTGCAACCTGCAGCAGAAAGGTCAGCGGTAACACCGAGAGTATTTACCTGTGCCGTACGGCAAACAACAGGCTGGGCTATTTTGCCAGTGACCCTCGGTAATGAAATGTTTGCTTGAGTGGTTTATCCCAATGTAAAGGTTAGACATGCCTTCCCAAAGGTTGTTCTCTCTCTCAAACTATGCTCAGTGTTTAGGATTCCAGAGTCTGCTGGCCCCCGAGGGGAGCGCTGGCCATCTGTGGAAATGCATTTGATTACGCCTGCACCAATAAAAATACACACAAACAAATACGCTTATTGTGCAGCGGGGCCGTCAGATCAGTGAGATTTTTGATAATAGGCTGCTGCGAACATCTCTAATGCTGAATACTCATCACCCGATGGAGGAAGATGGATCCAGCGCCTTGACGATGAGCAAACCATCTTTCGTCTGGTGGGTATGCGCAACGTTATGCAATGTTACACAACGGGGGCGAATGGGAAGTCAGGAGATCACAGTACTTTGTGCAGTTGCTGGGAATCTTAAAGATCCGATCTGCCGTGAAGGTCATTATTGCCGCGCATCGCTAAATGTCATTTGCGTGACCGCGCGCCTGTATCCACATCGCGAGTTTGCAGAAACGATTGCACGTCGCCCAAACTATCGCCGGTCATCAGGAAAATGGCGTTGCTGGTACTGAACTTTAAGATCCTTTTGCAAGATTTATTCTTTTAGGAATAGGTACTCATTTATCCAGATGGTTAAGGTGATGGATGAGGTGCTAGTACTTCCAAGAGAGAGAGAGAGAGAGAGCATAATGAACAACATTGCTTATTTACAATATTTCCCACAGTGCAATGAGGTTCACAGACAGGAAACTGTCAGCACCATGGTCATGACATCACACTGTGGGAGGGGTTTCACCACAATATCAGCCATACAGATGTCCCTGATTATCTATTTGAGAAAAGGTAAAGATTTCTCATGGGAAATGGAGTATCAGTGACTGATTCCAATCAGTAGCCGATACTCCCTTTCCCTGAGAAATCTTTACTTTTTATGGAATAGATCATCAGGGATGTCTGTATGGCTGTTATTGTGGAGAAACCCCTCCCACAGTGTGATGTCATGACCATGGTGCTGACAGTTTCCTGTCTGTGAACCTCATTGCACTGTGGGAAAAAATGGCTTTTTCCAACTGCCAAGCAAGCCCTATCTCCCTCTGTGTATAGAACTCTCAGTAACGAACATTCCGTACAGGTCACCTGGCAGAATGAAAGATGTCACCATCTGTGATACATTTCAGAATGTAAATCAGGGAGAGGAACGATTTTACAATGGGCAAACACTGACTAAATAATCTATAAATGAATATTGTAAAAAATAAGCAATTCTATTCATGGTGTTGTTTTCACTACAGTTCCCCTTTAAGTGTTGTCTTGGGGACCTTCTACTGACACGGCTCTCCTCTGCAGAGCGGAGTCACAGGAATAGATCACTGTAAGCCCCTCTGAAGTGTACTATAATCACCTTCTTCTTAGCGACACATTTCAGGATGCCATTAACATGAAGTATTTACCTGAGTGTCACCTTGCCAATAGCTGCGATCTCATAACGGCAAAGAGAGGCAATGATAATAATATCAGTAATGTGTAACGTACATTTGCCGTGATATAGGCTTTCTAATAGCGCAGGCAATAGAGCATAAATTGAAAAGCTGCTGCAAGCGAGACTTGATTGCAGAATGTTGTGCAGAGGAAGCAAAAACAAAAACACACACAAAATGGATGAACTCAGCCGCCACTTCCACCCCAAGACTCGGGGGACAGGGGGATATTGCTGGGTTGGTTAATAGGCTGTTTGTGGAGGGATAAAGCCGTATATAGCCAAAGAGATACATGGAGGGAGAGTGATCTGCAGACATTGTACTGCCTGTGAAGACGGTCTATTCTACTACAGAATACTAAACATACAGGAGCAGGTGGTACAGGAAAGGAGAGGCATAGCTAGGGTTTTCAGCGCACGTGGACAAAGACAGTTTCGCCCCTCTCTGGACAGTCTTGCGCAATAAATAAGGGGTGTTGCCATGCATCAGAATTTGGGCATGGTCACGGGTGGAACCAAATGTACAAATGCTATTTAAACAGCCAGATGTGCCCACTCCCCCAGTTGAGATAGCCAGCTATCCCCCATTTTAGGTAGCTCCAAGAGAAAAGATTGCGCTCCAAAGAATGATATAATCACCACCACCAGGGTTTCGTAGCTAGTACAAAGTCACCGTCTCTTTTTTACACCAAAATCAGCCAAAAGCACTGCGCTCCAAAATCACATAACCCCCACTACAGAGGTAATACGGATCAAGCCTGGGAATAAATCAGAAAACGCACATAGTGCTGAATATCATTTGGATTAAAGGACCCTTCCACCACAGTCTGCAGTCTGCACTCCACCGGGATGTGCCCACAGGTGGGAGTAATAGTAACACCACCCCCCTCTGGTAATACATTCACCGTCCGGATGCTTTAAATCTTGCATATCAGTACTCAAAGTACTAAGCTCCAGTTCCTAATGTCAGCCGCATCACTGTGCTCCTGTGAGAAAACGCGGAAAAGCCGCCGCAAGTACTCAGAGTAAGGCGGCTGATTCCGCGTCCAACATGGCAGCTTGCGCGCAGAGACCTGCATTCGCCGCCTTGACAGAGCATGGAGAAACCGCCGCATGCTCAGTGAACAGGGGGGCGGATTCGCCTCCGACACGGCAGGTAACGCATAGGCCTACTTCTGTCAGTACTGCTGAACGCGGAGAAAACACCGCATGCTCGGACGGCAATGCGGCGGATTCCGCATCCAAAACTGCAGAAGCATTACAACACATGTCTGGTGTGGCTGGGACTGATAGTCCCCACAGGTTCAGAAGGACGCACGCGCGCGCAGAGACACAGAGCATTTATGACAGCCAGAGGGGTGTCAGCTGACCAGGCCGGTCAGCTGACAATTTTATCAGTTTTCATTGGTCCAGCACTTAGGGGAGGCGCAGGAGAGCGCTGGTGTATATATACTGGGTGCTGGTCATTTCTCTGGTGTCTGGCGTTGCGATCACTACGTGGTAGCACTCAGACCTTGTAAGTATCTGTGTTTATTAGACCAGTTTCCTAGGTGTTGATGATCAAGGACCTCACACCTTAGTCTAGGAATTCTGTGATTATCTGTGTTATTATCTAGACCAGTTTCCAAGGTGTTGATGACCAAGGAACTCACACCTTAGTCTAGGGATTCTGTACCATCTGTATTGATATTATTTATCTAGACTAGTTCCAGGGGTGTTGAGGATCTAGGAGCTCACACCCAAGTCTAGGCATTGTTGATTATCTGTTATGACCTTCTGCCTTCCTGACCATTCTCCTGATCTCTGATTTTGTACTTCGCTATATCTGATATTCTGTTGCCTAACCCTGCCTGTCTTAGGTTTCTGACTCTGTCTTCTGTCTCTGTACCTGATCTGTCAGTCTGTTGCCGACCTGGCCTGTCCGACCTCGAGAACTATTTTCCCTGTTGGGAGATAGTTCACTGACCTGTCAGTGACACTTCACCATTGGTGTCACTCACGCTCTGATCCTTCCTACTCTCAGCCTGGCTCCGCCCCTTGGGGAGCCTCAGGCCATTGGAAGGAATCTGTTCTCTAGGCAGTACCTCCTACTGCCTTGCACCCACTGTATGGGTGCTCTCCTCAAAGTATTACTGTTGCACCAAACACTCATATATTACTCAGGTGTCCAGAGGTTAGAGATATATGTGATTATCGGTGATACTGCAGATCATCTATAATCGGGTATATATCTGCATTCTCGGTGATACTGCAGATCACCGGTAATCAGACCCTCTCTGTGTTAAACCGATCGTTACAGTTCCACAATCACTTAACCCCCACTACAGAGGTAAACAGATGCACCCTAGGAATAAGTCAAAAGCCGCACATAGTGCTGAATATCGCTTAGATTAAGGGACCCATCCACCACAATCTGCACTCCACCGGGATGTGCACACAAATGGTAGTAGTAATCTTGCCACCCCACTTTGGGTATGCACTTACCATCCAGAAGCTTTCACTACAACGTATCAGTACTCAGGGTACTAGACTCCGATTCCCATCAGGTCTTGCAGATATAAATCTCCAACTCCAGAGGTCCAATGAAAAAAGTTAACTTTATTCCAGTAAAAAACTCCCATCAAAAAATAGTATTGTAGAGGATCAGCTTAGTACTTGTGGCAACAAACAACAGCGGCTTCACCGCGGAATACAGCCAGCTTTCGCCGTGCACAGCTTCACCTCTAACCTGACGTCAGCGTGTCTCCAGGCTCCTCCCTACGCGTTTTGTGCTTTTTCTGATTTATTTCCAGGGTTGACCCATATTACCTCTGTGATGGGGGTTATGTGATTTAGGAGCACAGTGCTTTTGACCCTTTAGATAGTTAGATGTGCCCCATTTAGATAGCCAAATGTGTAATAACAGCAAAAGACTCACTGGTTTCAACATTCCAGCGATGACATCATTTCTCCTCAGCAGAGCACCCAACGTCCTCTTCTTGGTAATAGCGGTGGCTCTTGTCACATGACACCACTGTTACTTAGGAGAAAGAGGCTGGGCACACTGAAGAAGAGAGGTGATGTCATCGCCAGAACATTGAAGCTGTTGAGTCTTCTGCTGTTGTTAATGTTTTCCGCACTTCTCTGCAGAGGGAGAGAGGGAGGGAGAGAAGCAGGGCACTATGGGCAGCCAGTAAGCCGCCTCTCCTGCACGTGGGTGTGCGGAGGCTGCACTGAGCACCCTCACAGTGCTGCGCCCAGGTACATATGTTCCCCTTGCCCCCCATAGCTACGCCTCTGCAGGAAAGAGAGGAAGCTGATGAGGGCAGGGACTTCAAAATGCATTTTCTATTCTTGTTTTTAGTAACTGGTATATACTCCAGGATAGAGAGATTTGTTGACCGAGCTCAAAAATATTTCAGTTTTAAAGGCAAGCTGAAGTGAGGGGGATATGGAGGTTGCCATATTTATTTCCTTTTAAGCAACACCAGTTGCCTGGCTTTTCTGCTGATCCTCTGCCTCTAATACTTTTAGCCATACACCCTGAACAAGCATGCAGGTCAGGTGTTTGACTAAAGTCTGACTGGATTAGCTGCCTGCTAAAGTCAGGTGTGTGATTCAGGAACTACTTCAGCCAAAGAAATCAGCAGGATGGCTAATATCTGGAGGAGGGAACGTGGAAGGGGGGCCCCAGGTGGTGTATGTGTGTGTGTGTGGGGGGGGGGTCTTGCCCCCCTCCCCGTCACTGTGTGCCCGCTGCTCCCCCTTCCAGGCTACCTATACTGGTGACACCTATAGTTAACTACCTATACTGGGGACATCTATAGCTGTATACCTATACTGGAGGAACCTACGTGGCTACCTTATACTGGGGGAACCTACCTAGCTAACCTATACTGGGCAACCTACCTGGCTAAGCAATACTGGGGGAACCTACCTGGCTAACCTATACTGAGGGAACCCACCTGGCTAACCTAAACTGGGGGAACCTACCTGGCTAACCTATACTGGGGGAATGTACCTGGCTACCTAATACTGGGGAACCTCCCTGGCTAACCTATACTGTGGGAACTTACCTGGCCATCCTATACTGGGGGAAACGACCTGGCTACCTTTTACTGGGGGAAAGTACCTGGCTAACCTATACTGGGGGAACCTACCTGGTTAACCTATTCTGGGGGAACCTACCTGGCTACCTTATGCTGGGGGAATCTACCTGACTAACCTATACTGTGGGAACCTACCTGGATAACCTTTACTGGGGGCACCTATGTGGCAAACCTATGATAAGGGCATCTATACCTGGCTTCCTATATAGGGGCACCTGTACCTGGCTACCTACCTAAACTGAGGGTTTTTTTTTAGTTGCACTGCAGCTATAACGTGCGGTGCTAGTTGCTGGGTGCTGGCCAATCATTCTAAATTGGGAAGGCAGGCGGCAGGCAGCAAAAGGTCTAGAACTGGCTTTGCCCCTGCCTTGTTGACTTCCACCTAAGGGTCAACAACTCACCAGATCCTTAAAGTGAATGTTTACCGGATTAAAAAAGAAAAAGTCAGATACTCACCTAAGGAGAGGGAAGGCTCGGTCCTAATGAGCCTTCCCCCTCCTCTCCTGGTGCCCGGTTCCGCGCAGGATCCCCCGTGGCAGTATTCGACCAGTTCGGTCAAATACTGCCACTTCCGCATGCCTTCGGGAGCTTTTGGAAGCCTTCGGGAGCACTCGGGCTCCCGATGACGCGGCCGCTCCATACTACGCATGCGCGAGCGCCCTCTATGACGCACTCGCGCGTACGTAGTATGGAGCGGCCCGTCTTCGGAAGCCCGAGTGCTCCCGAAGACCTCCGAAGTCCCTGCGGCGGCGGACGTGAACGGGGGAGCCAGCGCAGCACCAAGGGCACCAGGAGAGGAGAGGGAAGGCTCATTAGGACCGAGCCTTCCCTCTCCTTAGGTGAGTATCTGACTTTTTCTTTTTTAATCCGGTACCCATTGGCATTTAACCCTTCTTGGTAATCTTCAGGGGGTCCGTGCTCAGCAATGGAGGACAAGAGGATGGCGCGGGAAGCCTCTATAGGACTCAGAGGCTTCCCTCTTCTTATGTAAGTATTTACTTTTTGTGCTTTTGACGTCTCGGGTACACTTTAAAGAAAATGTGACGCTGGAAAAAGTTAGATACTCCTCTATGGAGAGGGAAGGTTCTGGAACTCATAGATCTTTCCCGGTCCTTTCTTCATGCCCTTAGTATACTGATGTCCCCAGGGCCGGATTTGTACTTTCCAGAGACAAAGGCCCGCTGCTGCGAATTCCAGCCCAATAGCAATCTGTCCAACTCCCTGACTAGGGATCACTGGTAGGCCCGGATTTACATCACAGGAGCCTACAGGCACAGATCCCCTGGCACCTTAGATTTCGGCCTCCATGAACTTAAAAATCCCCACAAAACTGCCCCACAAGTGTGCTGGCTGGCCCAGCTGTCACTTCTCTCCCTTACTTCCCTTGCCCATCATAGGTAGCTACAGGTGTCCCTTAGCATTAGGTAGCCAGAGGTAAGCTCAGTATAAAGTAGCTAGAGGTGCTCCTGACTGAAGGGAGATCTCGTCAGTGGAATGCCGAGAGCAGAGTGAGTAACCTCTTATTTACACTCTCATCAGGACTCTGCATAGCGAAGGAGTGAGGCATTCTGGGAGGGGAGTGAGCCGCCTTTCCATCATCAGGCACCTGTAGGCACGAACCTACAGTGCCTTATGATAGAACACTGTTTTTTAAGGAAAGGAGGCGGGGGGAGGGGGGGGGGGGTTAAGAGTGCAGGAATGGTTTAAGTCATTAACAGAGTCTTACCAGCTCAGCTTGGGTTCTGAAGTGGAACTGATATTCCTGTGAATGTGTGCTGTGCAGGACACCTTGCCAGATCAGAAATTCTTCTCTACAACCCTGGCACTAAACTGAAGCTTGTATGGCAGGGTGGCTTAAGAGCAGGAGAGATGATTTATTTTGACATGTGACCTCTTATCTCTCCCTAAGTCCTGCTGCTTTTTTTCAGCGCCCAAGGCCATGGCCTTTAAGGGCCTCTCCTGAAATTCGGCCCTCAATGTCCCCATCAAAATTCCGCACCTATGGTTGTCCTTGAGAGACTTTGAAAGCACTCATGTCCACAAGTGCTTCTGAAAATGGGCTGCTCAATACTGGACATGTATACTGTACATGCGTGAGCGCGCACTAGAGTGTGTGCAGTACAAACCTGCTCATCTTCAGTACTCAGAGACACAAGTGCTTCAAAGCCTTCCGTGGACTCCTGAAGGTGTATTCCACCAGTTGGTCGAATAACTTCAATGGGAGGATCCAAGGTGAACCTTTTGGCCTATCATATTAGTGGGTGTGGTTTATAAATGATGGCAGTTGGTTCTGTCTAGTTTTTTTCATGTCTGTCAGTAATAAAGATGATGACTTGCAGGCTGATTGTGGATCAAACAACGTGAACAAATTATGTGGCTGTTTTAATCATTTCATTGATCTCTCTTCTATTTTTTAACTTCTCATACTCTTATTCAATTCCTTATGTTTTATTGTAGAGAGGTAAAACTTTCTGATGCTTTCAGCTTGTCTCTAGCAGAAATATTGATGGTATTTGTAGGTTCTATTGCTTCACTCTACTTTCTGTCTGTAAGCCCAGGGATATCTGATTTCCAGAACAAAAATAATTTGTTCATCCTCCCTAAGCCGTCCAGAGGGAAAGATTGGTAAATATTTGACACTATTTTAGGTAATTCGGCTTTAATCAAAATTTCCTCAACCATACGAGAGGAAACCTGAATTTAGGCCTTGGGGAATTAGGCCAGAAAAGTGTGCTGGAGAAGTAAATACCAGAAGAACGCGTTATTTGAGAGACTAAATTCCCTTTGTAAATCATTAAGTGGGGACAGCTGTTGTGTTTAAAAAAATATTGTAACTGTAGAAACTTCATTGTCCACCTACACTTTATTGTTTTGGACTTTAAAATAAAGGTGCATTCACAGGCACCATAACTGTTGCCAGCAAGGATCAGGACTCAATCCCTCAGGCAGATTTGAGCAGGAGGGCTAAAGAGAAGAGCAATGAGCTTGGCCTGCACTCAGCCAAAACGACCCAGCATTTCAGATAAAATTTCACAATGGCGCTCCGGTGCCACAGTACACATCAGGGCTGTGTAGTCAGTACCCCAACTCCGACTCCCCAGTTTACGAAACCTCCACCTCCAACTCCAGGTAGCCAAAATTGCTCCAACTCGACTCCAACTCCACAGCCTTGGCAGGGCTATGGAGTGAGTTCCGAAATCATCCGACTCCAACTCTGACTCAGTTTATGAAACCTCCCGCTCCAGGCATCCAAAAACTGCTCCAATTCCAACTCCTTGACTCAGACTCTACAGCCCTGGTATACATACCAGATTTTATTACCAGATACCAGCCCCAACTAATAATGGGAAATCAGGGCCCCGGAGGTGCGGGAGAAGTTTGGGTGCAACCACAGGCTCCCATACTAAAATCTGCCTATGGCGGAGGCCTACCGTCTCTGGCGCACTATATTTATTGTGTTTATTTGTATTTCTGCAGGTTTGGGTGGGGGGTAGGTTAGGGTTTGACATCCCCAATTTACCAATATTTTAATATTAGTGCTGTAGAACATTGGTAATTTTACCGATATGCTACTAGTTATCTCTGGTGCCAAAATTTCCCTCATTTTGCTTGTATGCGCTCCAACCTGCTGCTGTTACCCCATAGCATTTGTTGGATGCTTAAATCATCAAGTAGGCTCATTCCATATGCAATAAGCTGTGTGTTTTAGGAGTGGGTGGGGAGAGGGTGGAGATAGGGATACCTGGTCCTCAATATCCACATATTTACTCACTACCTCCAAATTGTAGTTGTGCCTAGAATCATTTTAGTACCTCTGGGAGCGAACTGACATCCTTTGTCAGGACAGCTGCTTCCAACCGCTGGGTTTTCTGGTGACCGCACAAACCTGCACATAATTGTGGTCGATTTCCCAGCCAAGTTATAAAGGTTTAAAGTCAGCCTGAACTGTGGATGTCTATAAATAAAAGCTAGTTTTGTGCTCTCCTCACTCATAATCAGGATTATGTGTCTGTCTTTAGTTGCGCACATGAAAAAGGGCGCAAGAGATAATGTTTAATATCTACCGATATCCTTCATTTTTAAAGTGGAAATGGTGGAAATTACCGTAACAAAATATTGGTATATATTAATGATATTTTACTACAATTTAACCTAACCCTACTCTCACACAGAACCCTCCCCTTCAATGCCTAACCCTAAAGCCCCTCTTCTTGACGTATAACCCTAAAGCCCCACTTCCTGATGCCTAAACCTAAAACCCCTCTTCTTGACGCCTAACCCTAAAACCCCCCTTCCTGACACCTAACCCTAAAACCCCCCATCCTGACACCTAACCCTAAATCTCCCCTTCCTGACACCTAACCCTAACCCCCCCCTTCCTGACGCTTAACCCTAAAATCCCCCTATCTGACCAAGCCCTAAAACCCCCTTCTTGATGCCTAACCCTAAAACCACATTTCCTGATGCCTAACCCTCAAACACCCCTTCCTGACGCCTAACTCTAAAGCCCCCCTTCCTGATGCCTAACCCTAAAACCCCCCTTCTTGACACCTAACCCTAAAACCCCCCTTCTTGATGCCTAACCTTAAAACCACCATTGCTGATGCCTAACCCTAACACCCCCCCCCCCTTCCTGATGCCTAATCCTAAAACCCCCTTCTTGATGCCTAACTCTTAAACCCCCCTTCCTGACGCCTAACACTATCTCCCCCCCCCTCCTGATGCCTAACCCTAAATCACCCTTCCTGATGCCTAACCCTAACCCCCCCATTCCTGATGCCTAACCCTAAAACCCCCTTTCTTGATGCCTAACCCTAAAACCACTCTTCCTGACGCCTAACCTTAAAACCTCCTTCCTGATTCCTAACCCTAAAACCACCCTTCCTGACGTGACGCCTAACACTAACAAATGCACAGTTCAGCCTGCCAATGTAAAAGAGGCCTAACTGTTAGGAAGAGAGTGGCAGAAACAGGTAATTGCATCTGTATAGTCTGCATAAACCACCCACAGAGACAGGGTGGTCCTATAAAGGCATTGCCTTGGGGTCCCACCTCACCTAGATCATCTATACAAGCAGAAAGCCCCATGATTTTACAGAGCTGTGTCAATCCAGGATCCATTTTTTTTGTAGCAGGTGCACTTTAAGTTCAAGGTAGAAAATTGCTTCTGTCAGCTTTACTGACCAGAACAAACTGTAAAATCCTTTTCTGCAGAACATGGAAGAAACTCCTGTTTATCATAAGGAGACTGCACAGAGTGGGCGTTTTAATTACATTATGCAAAGCGGATGCCGGTAACCTTCAGGAATACATGTGTAAATGCATCAGGAGGCCATTAGAAATTAATGTGTAGCATGCTTAAATTGTTTATGCCTTATGCATCGCACAGCTATGGTAACACCGCAAACACGCGACAGCTCCGTGACTACATCCTCCTGCATTTGTCTTCTCAAACGGAAGTTCTGAGTTATATTCATAACTCAGAGGCATTATTCTGACTTTACCATTGACTGTTTTACAATGAATTGATACTGTATAGCACTATTATGTTCCATGGCGCTGTACAATAAAAGCGACTCATAAAAATACTAGTAAAAAGGCCCGCCCGTTAAAAAACGGGCGCTAGGCGATGGCCGCTACCATCCCCCCTCCAGCAATGCGCTTAGATACGTCCTGCTTACCCGTCCTCCACCACTGTCCGAAGTGCATGCACACAGCGATATGTTGCTTGCTTGGCAGTTGGAAAAAGCTGTTATTTCCCACAATGCATTGAGGTTTACAGAAAGCAAACTGTCAGGTCTGGAAACACGGACGCAGAGACACACCTCGTCAATCATGATTTTCCTGTATAAATCGTTGGTTGTTACGATAAAAAATGTCAGTTAAATATATCATATAGGAGACACACACAGTGATATTTGAGAAGTGAAATGAAGCTTATTGGATTTACAGAAAGTGTGCAATATTGTTTAAACAAAACTAGGCAGGTGCATAAATTTGGGCACCACAAAAAAGAAATGAAATCAATATTTAGTAGATACTCCCTTTTGCAGAAATTACAGCCTCTAAACGCTTCCTGTAGGTTCCAATGAGAGTCTGGATTCTGTTTGAATGTATTTTGGACCATTCATCTTTACAAAACATCTCTAGTTCATTCATATTTGATGGCTTCCGAGCATGGACAGCTCTCTTTAACTCACAGCACAGCTTTTCAATTATATTCAGGTCTGGAGACTGAGATGGCCATTCCAGAACGTTGTACTTGTTCCTCTGCATGAATGCCTTAGTGGATTTTGAGCAGTGTTGAGGGCCGTTGTCTTGTTGAAAGATCCAGCCCCAGCGCAGCGTCAGCTTTGTCACTGATTCCTGGACATTGGTCTCCAGAATCTGCTAATACTGAGTGGAATCTATGCGTCCCTCAACTTTGACAAGATTCCCAGTCCCTGCACTGGCCACACAGCCCCACAGCATGATGGAACCACCACCATATTTTACTGTAGGTACCATGTGTTTTTCTTGGAATGCTGTGTTCTTTCCTCCATGCATAATACCCCTTGTTATGCCCAAATAACTCATCGGTCCACAGCACCTTATTCCAAAATGAAGCTGGCTTGTCCAAATGTGCTTTAGCATACCACAAGCGGCTCACTTTGTGCTGTGGGTGGAGAAAAGGCTTCTTCGGCATCACTCTTGCATACAGCATCTCCTTGTGTAAAGTGCGCTGAATGGTTGAATGATGTACAGTGACTCCATCCGCAGCAAGATGTTGTTGTAGGTCTTTGGTGCTGGTCTGTAGGTTGACTCTGACTGTTCTCACCATTTATTGCTTCTGTCTATCCAATATTTTTCTTGGTCTACCACTTTGAGCCTTAAAGGGAACCTAAACTGAGAAGGATATGGATTTTTCCTATTAAAATTATACCAGTTTCCTGATTCTCCTGCTAATCCTGTGTCTCTAATACTTTTAGCCACAGCCCCTCAACAAGCATGCAGAGCAGGTGCTCTGACTGAAGTCAGACTGGTTTAGCTGCATGCCGGTTTCAGGTGTGAGACCCAGATACTAATGTAGCAAATTGATCAGCAGGAGAGTCAGGCAACTGGTAATGTTTAAAAGGAAACATCCATATCTCTCTCAGTTTATGTTCCCTTTAACTTGAACTGAGCCTGTGGTCTTCCATTTCCTCAATATGTTCCTAACTGTGGAAACAGACAGATGAAATCGCTGAGACAGATTTCTGTATCCTTCCCCTAAACCATGATGGTAAACAATCTTTGTCTTCAGGTCATTTGAGAGTTGTTTTGAGACCCCCATGTTGCTACTCTTCAGAGAAAATTAAAAGAGCAGGGGAACTTACAACTGACCCCCTTAAATACTCTTTCTCATAATTGGATTCACCTGTTTATGTAGGTCAGGGGTCACTGAGCTTACCATGCCAATTTGAGTTCCAATAATTAGTTCTAAAGGCTTTGGAATCAATAAAATGACAACAGTGCCCAAATGTATGCACCTTTCTAATTCTATTGAAACAATTATTGTGCACTTTCTGTGAATCCAATAAACTTAATTTCACTTCTCAAATAACACTGTGTGTGTGTGTGTCTCCTATGTGATATATTTAACTGACATTTTTTATAGTAACAACCAATGATTTAACAGGATCAGGAAAATCATGACGATTAATAAGGTTGCCCAAACTTTCACATACCACTGTATCTAGAGTAGCATAGGCGGTGACAGGAAATTTGGGTGCCAGAGGTGATGTGGAAGTTTGGGCACCAGCTATTTATAGTATATTGAAGTTTGCATAGCAGCCAGGCACCTACATTTCCCTCAATTACCGATACTAACATGAGTGCCTACAAGGCTCCCAAAGTTCCTTGGTGCCCAATAATTTTCATTTATACCAGCAACATCAGCACCAAGTACGCCGAGCGACTTACCCGGAATTACTTGCGTTATGCATGGCAATGGCAGTAGTATGTATGGCAAACATGACGTTGACAGCAAGAAAATCTACATAGATACAGGCATGAGAAGCAAGCATACAGAACAAAGGGGGCAGGCAAGTAATCTAATAGCTAGGGAGTGGGGCAAGTTCCCCACAGGACTACTTAGAAAACGGGATGGGTGTCAGGTGAAATGAAGCCGCCCCACCTGGAGGTGGTGAAGGGGGGGGGGTTCTTGAATTTCAGTAGGAGGACTGCCTGAAAGCAGAAGGTGTTCCTATGCCTGGTGGTCCTGGAGGGATGAGAGGAGCTAGGAGAATCATCTGCCTTGGTGGGAAAGGTCGTGCGAAATCCGGGTGGCACTCTTCCTCAATTCTGGCAGTGTGGAGGAGGTCTAGAGGTGGCAGGGGCGAAACTATGATCTTATCTGCAGCGCTAATTATTCAATTGAGCTTATATTTGTCTCTGGCAGTAGCTCCTGTGTACCAGACGATGAGAGAGGAGCAAAGGATGGATTCAACGGTAGCAATGTAGAAATTCAATTTTAACACATGTATACATAGTGCTTTTTTTCTTGTCAGACTCAAAGTGTTTGAGAGCTGCAGCCACAAGGGGTGCAGGCAGCCAGTAGGCCACCCTGGAGTGTTAGGGAGTCTTGCCCAAGGACTCTTTACTGAATAGGTACTGGCTCCATCCAGGATTTAAACTCTGGTCTGCTGTTTCAAAGCAGGTGTCTTTAAACAGGGACAGATCCCAGTGCTCACCTTTATTATAACTTCATGTGCACGGCAAGTTGGCCAATCATATTTTTTAATCCCTGGTGATCAGTCTCTCGCATGGCCACATGTAGAAAATCTAAAAGTGGCACTATTTAGTCCAGCAGAAAGATCTGGGTCACCGCTGCTAAGGATTTTAGGCACAAGCCCCGAATCATAAGCCCTAGCAATATCACTGGCTATTGAAACTTAGAGAGCAATCTCTGGGCGCAGTTTCCTCTTGGCTAAAGTAAATGTTGGGCTCCCGGATGAAAGAGAAAGTAAACCTATAAACTTTTTTGGCACTAAATCAAAAAAGCCAAACCAGAATTTGTTAAAATATGTAATAATTATGTTTTTAATGTATTGGAGCGGAGGAGTTATTATGACTTTAATTCTGCTTCATACAGAAGACATGGTAATTGTTCAATGATTTGATAACACCTCCAGGGGCGTAGCAATAGGGGGTGCAGAGGTAGCGACCGCATCGGGGCCCTTGGGCCAGAGGGGCCCCGAAGGGCCCGCCCTCAACTACAGTATTAGCTCTCTATTGGTCCTGTGCTCATAATAATCACTTCTATAGATACTTTGAATAGTAGTAATCATTAACAAACTGTTCCCCATTCCCTTCTTGCACCTCTGACACTGTAGTTGCCATTGTCAGGTTTTGGTGCGCCGTATCAATTGTTATGTATAGAGTGCTTGGGGGGCCCCATTGTAAAACTTGCATCAGGGCCCACAGCTCCTTAACTACGCCACTGAACACCTCCTTGGTGAAGGTAACTTGCATGTTAGGAGAATTTTTTGATCATCACTACTAAGACATTCTACTGAAAGCACTTTGGAATACAGATTAAAAAGGAGAGCCAGTGATACTCACCTCTCCTGAAGAAAAAAGCCAATGGTGACTTAATTTAAACAAGACTATTTATCTTTACCACAAAACAAGGGTATAACAACACGTTTCGTGGGCTTAACCTGCTTCCTCAGGTCAATGATACCCAAAAGCAAGTACCCAATGGTTGAGTAGAGAATGATACAAGCCCCTCCGAGAGTCTTTGCTGAGGGAGGGGGCCCCAGGTTACCGTTGCCCCAGGGCCCCTTCAGAGGTTGAATTTTAACCCCCTTTTTCCCCTTCAGATACGCTTTAAGCTGGTGGCATTAAAGTTTGGATAAATCAAAGTAAATGTTAAATGATTTCACTTGACAAAAATGGAGTTCTCCGTTAAGCGGGTCATCTGTGTACATTATTGTTTCCTCCAACTCTCTGGCAATTTAAAAACAAGAAAAACAGTATGAATTTAGGAGTTGTTTAACCCCCGTGTGACTCCCCGGCTCTGTAAGAAAGCTGTCTGCGTTGAGCGATGACACACTCCGGCTCTCCTGACGGCTGAGAGGCACACGGGGAGAGCACTGTGGCTGATTGCTGGGCTGAACCAACTGCATCTAATTTCACACAGCTCTGATGATGCTTGCAGGCACAGCGCGCACACGGGTAGCATGTAATGAGGGAATGCCAACGCACAGAGAGTGGGAGAGGGAAGGAAATCATTTATGGTCCGCTGGTAATGCTGAGGCTCACCGAGGCTGCTTGCTGGGGGGACCCGCTGTACAGCTTGTGCAGCTAAGTTAGGATATGAGGTATACTTTGCAGTAGGACAATGGTTTTTTTTCCCCTGAATTTTTTTTCTCAGGCATTGAACATAATAACTGTAAAATATCCAAGTAAACAGGGAATAAACATGTTAATATCCAGGCATATTCGCTATCTAACTTTGAGTCGAGGGCCCTAGTAAGTCTTAATTCCGATGCTGCAGAGGTGGACCTACCATGACGCAGCCTCAAGCACCTCATTCAGGTGGCAGATTACCTGGGGGCGGCGCCGGTACAGTGACGTTGTGAGTGGGGGTGCTGCTTGGAAGGAGTGACACCCGCCTGGCAGGATGTTAAAAGGGAACCAAGCACCACTTATTTTCTGGTTTCTAATAGGTATAGGAGCTACCATGTTCCCATCTCCCAATCTAACTGCACACCATTAATCCACAGGGAAGGTGTGAAGATAGCATCTGTGGCTTCTGTAAACTCTTTGAAGCATAGTGACTAATATCTACACCCCCCCCCATGCTGATGAAAGCTTTTTGCTAATGTGTGCAATAAAATAATTACAGCCAGATCCAGATTTACCATAAGGCACTGTAGACACATTCCAACAGGATAATGGAAAGGCAGCCTCACTCACCTCCCTGAGTGTCTCCCTCTCTCCTTCCTTTTGCAGAGTCCTGATGAGAGTGTACATGAGAGGTTACTCACCTTTAAAGTCACCCAAGGCATTTCTAGCTACTTAATCTACTTAAAGGGAACCAGAGACGAGGATACTGAAAAATGAACAAAGCTTTTATACATACCTGGGGCTTCCTCCAGCCCCATAAGCCTGGATCGCTCCCATGCCACCATGCTCCGCTTCCTCTATCACCGCTACCGGGTCCCGTCACTTCCGGCAGACGCGGCCAATTATCCGCATGAACAGGGGCCCCTCCATACCTGCACGCATGAGGCTGCACAGTATGGAGCCACACGCGTACGGGTATGGAGGGAGCCCCTGTGATGCGTACAATTGGCCGTGTGCTGCCGCCGACTGGCCGACTGGTGGAAATGATGGGACCGGTACCGGCTGATCCAGGCAGCGGAGGACGGCGGCGTGGGAGCAATCCAGGCTTATGGGGCTGGAGGAAGCCCCAGGTATGTATAAAAGCTTTTAAGTATTTTATCTCTGGTTCTCTTTAATACTGAGGTTCCTCTAGATACCTAATACTTGGGTCACATCTAGCGTCTCTAGCTTCTTAATATTGAGGGTACTTCTGGCTACCTAATGCTAAGGGGCTCCTGTAGCTACTTATAACTGGCAAGTGAAGTAAGGGAGAAGTGACAGCTAGGCAAGTCAGCACACTTGCAGGGCCAGTCAGCAAGCATTTTTAGGTTAATGGAGGACGAAGTCTAAATTGCCAAGACGTTTGTGCCTCTAGGCTCCAGCAAGGTAGATCCCGGCCTGATTACAGCAGACCTTATCTGTCTCAAATTTCTGAGGTCGGGAAGACCTGGGAAACAGGAGGAAGTAGGATAATAAAGGCCTCTCCTAAACTAATAATGAGCCACATAGTTGCCATGTGTATTTAATCACTTGTGCGGTATATCTATGCCCTGGGAAACATCATCTGAAGTCCCAGTGACGTAGATATTCGTCTATTGCTGATGTGCACTCACGCTCGCTCCCGTGCGCGTTCTTGCTGATGATCGTTAGATGGCAGATGAATGAATGGGAATGCAGGTCCCATTCATTAATCCAAGTCCTCATGTCAATGATCATCGGCATCAATAAGATGCCTACGGTCACTGTATTAACGAAAGTAACACTTCCACACATTACTTCCTATTAGCATACTAATAGTACCCATGAACAGATAATGTGCGAGGACATCTTATGGCCAAATATATTACCTACATACATTTTATTTAAGAAAAGACTTATACATACAGTTAAAATTAACCCCTTACCTCCCACACTCTTGCATAGTTATCCAAATAAAACTTACATAAAAAAAATAAAAAAAAATAAAATGGCAATAAAAAAAAATACATAAATAGTTACCTTAGGGACTGAACTTTTTTTTAATATGTATGTCAAGCGGGTATATTACTGTTATTTTTTGGGCTTATGGGCTTGTAATTAGTGGCGCAAAACTAAAAAAATGCACCTTTATTTCCAAATAAAATATTAGCGCCATACATTGTACTAGGGAAATATTTTAAACATTGTAATAACCGGGACAAGAATTAGGCAAATTATTATTATTATTATTATTTAGTATTTATATAGCGCCAACATATTAGGGGGAGCCAATTAACTTATCCGTATGTTTTTGGAATGTGGGAGGAAACCCACGCAGACACGGAGAGAACATACAAACTCTTTGCAGATAGTGCCCTGGCTGGGATTCGAACCAGGGACCCAGCGCTGCAAGGCGAGAGAGCTAACCACTACGCCACCATGCTGCCTACAAATCAAGACAAATCAAGGCAAATCAAATGTTTCCACAGTAGAACAGTTTATTTTAAAACTATAATGCCTGAACACTGAGAAACACTGATTTGTTCCACTTTTTTCTTATTATTCCCATTAAAATGCATTTAGAATAAAATAATTCTTAGCATAATGTAACCCACATAATGTAAACCACCCAAACCACCCAAAGAAAGCCTAATTGGTGGTGAAAAAAACAAGATATAGGCCACTTAATTATGATAAATAGTAATAACGATATTGGCGAATGAAAGGGAGGAGTGCCTAAAGGCAGTGGCGTAGCTAAGGAGCTGTGGGCCCCGATGCAAGTTTTACATGGGCCCCCCAAGCACACTATACATAACAATTGATGCGTCACACCAAAATCTGCCAATGGCAACTACAGTGTCAGAGGTGCAAGAAGGGGATGGAAAATAGCTTGTTAATGATCACCACTGTTCAAAGCATCTATAGAAGTGATTATTATGAGCACAGGACCAATAGAGAGCTAATACTGTAGTTGAGGAAGGGCCTTTCAGGGCCCCTCTGGCCCAAGGGCCCCGATGCGGTCGCTACCTCTGCACCCCCTATTGCTACGCCCCTGCCGAAAGGTGACAATTGTTCTGGTCCAGAAGGAGAAAAACCAGTCAGGGATCAAGTAGTTAATGTGCTATTGAGATGTCCTGGCTGCTAAAAATGGTGCCTGGTTCACTTTAAATTGTATACAGTAAAGTGCCTCTTTTTCCCTGTAGCAGCAGATTTCTGCAGTGTTGAGATTGGGTCACCGAGGTCTAGTCTACTGCAGTACAGGCCTGCTTTAAAACCAGCACGTCTACGCAAAGGGAGATTGCGGGAACTGACCGGTGGCTTTTATCCCGGCTGTTTTTTCTTCTCCTTTAACATCCGCTATACACAGAGATGTCATTGAGTGATCCATAACATTTTATATTTGAATAATATAAATAATTTTGACGCGCCGGCTGCGCGCCCCGTACCCCTGGCAATGGCTCCCTCCTCATATTCTGACTTTGATCAGTCATAAAAATAAGCATTGGGAGCGACAAGGTGCTGTGCAGTCATGTGTGAAATTTCCTTGCATGATGAAGTGCCGGGGAACTGTAATGCTGTCACTTTTATATAGTGCTGAGGATATAAACAATGCAGTACAAGGTAAGAGCAGACAGCTTCTCTGAGTTATGGGCCCGGCGAGATTACAATCTACTTTTATTAAAAGAGCCTCAAAGAGATCATTCGACTTCACAGAGTTTGCAATGAATTAGTGAGGCTGAGGGTAATCTGGGCTTCTGCAGAGGGATGGAACACCACAAGTCCCAGCTAGCTCAAGGAAGGTCAAGAAGAAGGGGTATAGCGATAGCTCCCTACGACCCCCGCAGTTGCAGGGGGCCTGGGGGCTAAGGGGGCCTGGCCCTGGGATGCAGAGTAGCCACAGCGGAGCTTAATACCATATATCGCATTCAGTCTGGGCCAGGCAGCCAATCACCAAGTGGCTCCCGACGCCTGTCACCAGGGCCGGCTCTATCATAGAGGTGAAGGGAGCAATTACCTCAGGGTCCGAGAGCCTGAATGGGCCCCCCCTCCCCAACTTAACCGTGCTTCCTGGGGCCTCTGTAGACTCTTTAGCAGAATACTGTCTCACCTGTGCTGGCAGGCACACTCTGTTGTAAAGGAGCAAAAGGGAAAGGGGAGACCCTGGAGTGGCACTCCCTGTCACATGAGCTAGTGTGAGTAAGGAACGAAAAGGTAATAGAATCTCACCAAACCATCAGTGGTCATCTCTGTCGGTTGCTCAGGACGTGTGCTCTGCGGTGGTGTGAAGAAAGAGCAGTAATCGTCATGTAACAGTAGAAAAAGAAGATCCGGGCACCTTCCGTCCAGTGTGATTTATTGTTTGCAAATCAAGTGACAGACATCAAACTGGATACCACATTCGACACTACCTCATCCCCGTGATAACCCGGAAGTTCGCTTAGCATCCTATGAAGTGGTACGCTGCGTGACCAAGCGTCTGTATAGACGCGAAACGGCCGTCGCTTGTCCCACCCTGTGCCCTGGCTCCTTCACCCCCACCAGACCATCATCGTTGAACACCACCAGGATGAGGTAGTGTCGAATGTGGTATCCAGTTTGATGTCTGTCACTTGATTTGCAAACAATAAATCACACTGGACGGAAGGTGCCCGGATCTTCTTTTTCTACCGTTACCTGGCAGGCACACTCCTCTATCAGTTCGTGGCTCTGTGCACGCCTATCTGCATCCACCGCTGGCTGCATCTTCTTTGTGACCTGCAGCATGTCATTACATAATAACATGCGGCGGGTCACAGAGGAGAGAGCCCCCTGTGATTAACAAAGGAGTGCACAGAGCCACAGACTGACAGAGGAGTGCGCTCATCAGCACAGGTGAGCCACTACTATGCCAAAGACTCTGCAGGGACCCAGGGAGCACAGTTAAGGTAGTAGGTGATGGGGGGAGGGCTCGACAGCTGGCTTAAGTGCCCCGGGGGGGCATTTTGGCTGCAGCAATGGGGCCCTAATGCTGCTTTTTGTTCAGGGGGTGTCTGTTTCCTTCCCTCTCCCCAGAAATGTACCAAATGGAGCCAGGCTGACTGAGATAAGAGTTATTGCAGCAGAAACATTTATGATTATATTGGAATGCTTGCAATGTAGGGTCAGGTTGTAGACTGCATAATAAACACAGAGCAGTGGGTAAATGGAATTTGATTTTTTTAGCTGACAATCCTGCTTTAAGTTACAGGTTTGATCAATCCACCAAGACCTGGAGAGGAGGAGACGTCTGGGACCCAGACTCTGGGTACTGTTCCTGGGTACAAATATCCCCAACAGTAGAGTATAGCTACGTTATAATAACATAATTGTTCCAGAGTGTATATTGCAATGCAGAGTTACAAAGGAGGAACAGAGAGAAGCCTGGAAGTGTTGAAAAAACAGACAAACCCCTGACTTACCACAAAATAAACTTTCTTAATTAAGCCGATTATCCATCTCTCAGTGTGTAATCTAGAGACTTTGCTAACGGTTCCCTGAAAAGGTTTTCCTGCGCCTTGAGCGGGTGTGAGTGGAGGGGGGGATTCGGGAGCTCACATCTGTCCTCAGCAGCGCGGACCTCCAGGAGCCACAGGCAATCTGAGGAACAGCAGATGCTTTGCATGGTGCTGAGAGCTGCAGCCCAGAGGTCACGCCAAAGGACAACATTAGCCAGGTTTGCGTGAGTAAAATCTCGGCGTTAAAATTACCCATAAGTGCCGGTAATGTCAACACATTCATGCATGGCCAATCATGGGCAGAGGGCAGGGAAATGCGGACTGCAGGATTTCATTGTATTGCTTTACATAAGAAGTACGATTGTCACTGCAGTTATTATCTAACAATAAACTGGCTTTGTATCTGTTTGACTTATCTTTTGAATATTTTTATTAAATCACAGTACACAACGATGCAGGGTTTTGTGGCGCTTCAGAACAACTAGCGTATATAGCGGGCTTTCTCAACCGGGGTTCCTTGAGTACTCTGAAGGGGTTTCTTGGCATTTTCCACCATTGAGGAGGAAGTATAATATAGCGCACTATAATAGGAGGAACTGTAAAAAGTAGCACTAAATTGGGGGTTAGAATAATAATGAGCACATTAATAAAAAGCACTAGGATAAGGAGGAGACAATATAGTGAGGGACACTGTAATAGGAGGTAGTGAAATAAACAGCCTCATCTACTTTTAAAGTCCATGCCTCCTGCAAAATAAGTGGAAGGGTTCCTCAAGACAGGGGCGTTGCTAGCCCTTATAGATCAGTGGCGCGTGCCCCCGGATCTATTCTGGGGTGCCCTGGATTAGAGATGTGGCGTACTTCCGATTTTTGGTTCGCGAACCCTGTTCACGAACTTTCACGGAAGGTTCGGTTTGCGCAAACTTTCGCGAACCGCAATAGACGTCAATGGGGAGGCGAACTTAAAAATTTTGAAAAATTTCTGCTGACTGCAAAAATGATAGAAAAGATGTTTCAAGGGGGGGAGTGAAATACACATCAAAAGTCCCAGAAAAAAATTTGGATTTAATACAAAGCAGTGTTTTAAAGTGAACCTAAAGTCCCCCCCAAAAAAACGAGATGAACTCACCTGGGGCTTCCCTCAGCCCCCAGCAGACGATCGGTGCCCTCGCAGCTCCGCTCCGATGCCTCTGGACCCGCCGGCGAGCACTTCCGGTTTGGCCGTCACCGGCCGACAGGCATGGGAACGCGAGTGATTGTTCGCGTTCCCAGCCTGTATATCGCCCCCTATGCTGCTATTGCGACCTCCTGGCCGCAATAGCAGCATAGGGGGCGATATACAGGCTGGGAACGCGAACAATCACTCGCGTTCCCATGCCTGTCGGCCGGTGACGGCCAAACCGGAAGTGCTCGCCGGCGGGTCCAGAGGCATCGGAGCGGAGCTGCGAGGGCACCGATCGTCTGCTGGGGGCTGAGGGAAGCCCCAGGTGAGTTCATCTCGTTTTTTTTTGGGGACTTTAGGTTCACTTTAAAGTCAGAAATCTCATTGAATGTTCAATTGCAGGCCTACACTGCTTTATGACACCAGGAATCCCTCCTCCCTCTCTCCCTCCTCCCGGAGGAGGGTCTCATCTTCCAGGGAATTGTAGTATTTCAAAAGCCAGTTTACATACCGTGGCTGGGAATTGAAACGAGGCCTGAGTGTGCGGTAGGTAACTCACTTAACCACTATACCACCACCAACACTACATGCTGATGCCAGCCTAGCATGTACCATTATGATCAATCCAAGAGAAAAATTAGCTTGCTTAAAGTGAACCTCCAGACTAAAAATCGACTCAGCAGCACTGAAAAGGCCTGGTGTGAGTAAACGAGTGAGTGAGTAAAACGACAGGAGAACCTTGACTTTTATAAGGGGGGTGGGGCTCCAAGAGTGAGTGCAGTCTGATTGGTGACAATGTGCCTGCTGACTGTGATGTAGAGGGTCAAAGTTCTGTTCAATGGAGCATTATGGGGCAAATCGAACTTCCGCAAAAGTTCGCCTTCGCCGGCGAACGCGAACCACCTAAACTTCGCATGGAACCGTTTGCGGGTGAACCGTTCGGGACATCTCTACCCTGGATGTCCCCCAGGCAGAGTAGAGGCATTACAGAGCCCAGCATGGCAACACACAATACCCAGCATGCCCCAGAGAGGCACCCCAGCTCCCAGCATGGCATTACACAGCACCCAGCATGGCAGCACAGCACCCAGTATGGCATTACAGCACCCAGCATGACTAATAGAGGCACCATAGCACCCAGCATGACACTATAGCACCCAGCATGGCACCACAGCACCCAGCATGGCACCACAGCACCCAGTATGGCATTACAGCACCCAGCATGCCTCATAGAGGCACCATAGCACCCAGCATGACACCATAGCACCCAGCATGGCACCACAGCACCCAGCATGGCTTTACAGCACCCAGCATGCCTCATAGAGGCACCATATCACCCAGCATGAGACCATAGCACCCAGCATGGCACCACAGCACACAGCAATGCTGGGTGCTCTGATGCTTCTATGTGGGCATATTGCATGTCGGGATGCCATGCTAGGTGCTGTGATGTCTTTATGCAGGGAGCTGTGGTTCTGGGGCATGCTGGGAGTTGTGGTGCTTCAATGGGAGGCCCGTGGGAGCATGGAAGGGGGTCCACTAGAAGGTCAGGGAATGCTATGGCAGGTAATGCTGGACAACCTGGCAGTCGTCCAGCCCGTCCAGCAGAAAGCCAGACCAGCCAGCACTGAAGCCTGGTAACACTGGCTATTTATGTGCTATGCAGCATTTTTGTTTTTTGTATTAATGGAGAGGGGGGCTTCAACCAAGATTTTGCTGGGCAGGCTAGACCCTTGTTAAGTAACTTTGGCTCCACCCAAGACCACACCCACATTCAGATGCATGGCCACACCAATTTTTCGGCTGGAGTGCTCAAAAGTGCCCCGAATCTCCTAGAATCCTAGCAACGTCCCTTGGCCATGTGGCATGATGGGTGAGTGGTGGTTGACAATCTGCCCATATGCAATAACCTTTTTCTCCTGAGTTTCCCCAGGTGATATTTTCACACCTTTTCAATAAAATGCCGCAAGCATGCGAATACTCAAAATCATTTTGATATTACTTTTTCAACTACTTTGTAAACTGCAAAGTGCAGAAAAGTTATCCTAAAGGATATCCGAGGGGATTAATTAAATCTAGCTTTACTTACCCAGGGCTTCATCCGGCCCCTAAAGGTCATGTAAGTCCCTCGCCGCAGCTCCGGGCTTCTCCATGCCACTTCCAAACGCGCACTTGTCATCGGGAGCGTACTGCGCATCAGGCCGATGACATAAGCACGTTCACCCATAAGGCGCCGACCCATCCTTTGTGCACGGCCCAGAGAGGACGGGGGAGGGGCTAAAGACCTGGGGAAATGTACTGAAAATCTGTGTGTAGGGTGTGGAGGAATTTGATCAGATTGATTCTTCTCTGATCATGATCAGATAATGATCAGAGAAGGATCTATTTGTTGGGTTTCATCGACCAACCTATGGTCAGATTTAATGTAATCTTATAGAAATATATTATGTACATGTACATTATGCATGTACTGTTCAGTAAGCCAGTACCCACTGAGTGAGGAGGCCTTGGGCAAGACTCCCTAACACTGCACTAGTGGCTGCAGCTCTGGCGCTTTGAATCCGCCTGGAGAAAAGCTCCATACAAATGTTCCGTGCCTTGGATATATATATATATATATATATATATATATATATATATATATATATATATATGTACAGGGGGGCTGCAACAGGGAAACAGTGACAGGGGCTCTTGGTTACGCTTTAACGCGTTTAAGATCACCAACTGCGCCAAAGGGTCCCCTTTCTGGTGAGAACACCAGACTCACCAGATCAGGGACACTTTGGCGCAGTTGGTGAGCTTAAACGCGTATTTATATATTTCTTATGGAGATTGATGTTCTCCAGTGCTGCGTGCATGCTTTGCATAGTATTGCATAGAATTCGGTTTGTGCTGCTCATCCCCTGACACACATATATATATATATATATATATATATATATATATATATATATATGTACAGTACTACTATTATTATTGATTTATAAAGCGCCAACATATTCCGTGGCGCTGGCTGTACAAAGTAAGAAATGAACATGAGATAAATAATAATACAGACACATGGAATACACCAATATACAAAATACAGAATTGGTGACAAAATACAGAATCAATACAAAATACAGAATTGGTGATGACAGTGACAAAATTAACATGATGAATAAAATGTATATTGAATTCAAAGACACGAAAGGGTGATGAAGCCCTGTCCCTGCCAGCTTACAAGATAAAGGAATTGGGGGGGGGGGGGGGGGAGGGTTCGGGGGTAGGTGGGGTAGTAAACAATAAACAACCCTAGAGGCTGTGTGTTGTAGGATATCTAGTAGGAGTGCAACTTGGCTTTTGGACAAATGGGAAGTGGCCGAAGGTCGAGCGTATGTTTGTCGGAACAAGTGAGTTTTGAGAGAACATATAAAGGTAACAAAGGTTGGAGAGTGACGGATGTGTTGTGGGAGGGCATTCCAGAGCAGCAGTGAAGCACTGTGTGACTGTGAGGAGGTAATTTAGCACTGCATTTAGCACATATTGATACACTGTATATACGGTATATCTTACTAATATCAATGCGAAAGTTTGGATGTTTGGAGGTTTGTTACTCAATCACGCAACAATGGCTGAACGGATTTGAATGACATTTGGCACACACATAGTACATTACCCCGAATAACATATAGGATACTTTTTATCCCCAGAACCAAAAAGTGGGCGGAGACAAATACAAATTCCACAGGGAAAATGTAAACTGCAGCCATTCTTACACTGTTAATGGCAGGGTTCTCAAACTTTGCACAGTTGGTCACTGGGTGACTGGGATAAATATTCAGAAAAGTAGGTGGAGCCTACAAAGCCAATTAAAATTCACCTATTGATTTTCAAGGGGAATATTTCATTGCTGCCATTCTTGCACTGTTAATGGCACAAGCCTCAAACCTGGTACAGTTGGTCATTGGGTGACTGGGGTTCAAATTCAGAAAAGGGGGTGGAGCCACAGCCAATCAGATTTGTTTCATTTTAATGCAAATCATTGTTGCCAAAGACTGCAAAGCTCATAAGATAGGTCATTGAGTAATTGTGTGTCAGGGTTAGAAAAAGGGGCACAGCCAACACCAGCCAAATACATACCCGGGCAATGGCGGGCCATCAGCTAGTATATATGTATATATATATATATATACATACTGTATACATGCTGTATACAGTATGGGAGGGAGCATGTGTGGCGAGAGCGCGTGCATGCGCGCTGACAGTGCAGAAGTGGAGGCAGTCACAGGGGAGGAAGGGAGGAGAGTCCTTCCGACACAGACCTAGAGCCCGTTTTTAAAAGGGATTAGGTGTACTAGTATATATATAAAGTATATTCGTATTTTTATAGCACCGACATCTCCCGTAGCAATGTACACAGACTGTCCCTCAGAGAGTCTCACAATCGAATCCCTTCCGTAGTCATATGCTTATGTATTTATTGTGTAGTGCATGTATCATAGTATACATATACTGTATATATATATATATATGCTTTATACATCCAAATTTCTTTTCTATTCTTTCTTAGAGCTATCTGTTCCTGAATCACAGCTGCATTGTTCTGCATGGCGTGGCATGCGGGGATGGTTGATTTGCTATGTAAATGGATCTTGATCATGGTTGGAATGCATTATTCAGAAGCGGGCTGACAGATCCCATACAGAAGCATATTAATTATTAAGCGATATATTTGTAAAATTTGATGCGCCGTGCGGATTAGCTCACCGTTTGTACGGTAAAGGTCCAGGTTATTAGCTTCCACGGCTAGCAATATGAAGCAATGTGAATTATTTAGTGGTAAAATAATACGCCGTATAAAGTCAGAATGGAGGACTTATGAACGTCAGTCATTTAGAAGGAAATAATGCATTGATTTTTTACATAAAGAAATGATATATTAAATGTTTAATTCTGTGAGGTGCAGACATAGGTTTGTGAAATGCACATACTCACATTGGTTGGTTGTTGGATTATGTACTCGTTACCACAGCACAGATGGTACTTTTGGAGGTAATACATAATGGCTTTAGATTGCCTTAATGCATTGGGATGCATAAGGTCTGTGTACGGTAATTTGTTAGCAACCCATTATATCTTATATATCCATATTCAAATTCAGCAGGAATGCAAATGGGGTGTATGGTGCTTTTTTATCCATGTTTGTTCATTTATTAATACCTCATTTCAGTGGTATTTTTTCTATTACAGAATCCCCTCCCTCCTCCTCCTAGCAATCATTTAATGTAGAAATGACTTTTTAAAAAAATTACGTAAGTACTTCATTTTTTTTTGTGATGGGGGGGGGGGCTTTTTGGTGGATGTAGGGAGGAGACAGTAGTGATCAACAGTGGTGTAGCTACAAGCCTCGGACCCCAATGTGGAGTTTGATTTGGACCAGCCCCCCCCCCCCACGCCTGCCCCCTTCCATTCCTGCATTAAATAATCGGCTACTTCCCAAACCAGAATAATAGCCAGATGAGCTCCCCCCTCCCCAGTATGGTAGCCAGATGAGCTCCCCATTCCCTTCCCAGTATGGTAGCTAGATGTGCCCCACTCCCCCTCTCCCCCCCAGTGGGGTAGCCAGCTATAGGTGCCTCCAGTATAGCTAGCCAGGTATAGGTGCCCCCAGTATAGGTAGCTAGTTATACATGCCTCCAGTATAGCTAGCCAGGTATAGTTGCCCCCCGTATAAGGTATCAGTAGCCAGGTATAGGTGCCTCCAGTATAGGTAGCCAGGTATAGTTGCCCCCCGTATAAGGTATCAGTAGCCAGGTATAGGTGCCTCCAGTATAGCTAGCCAGGTATAGTTGCCCCCAGTATAGGTAGCCAGGTATAAGTGCCTCCAGTATAGCTAGCCAGGTATAGGTGCCCCCAGTATAGGTAGCCAGGTTTAGGTGCCTCCAGTATAGCTAACCAGGTATAGTTGCCCCCCATATAAGGTATCAGTAGCCAGGTATCAGTGCCTCCAGTATAGCTAGCCAGGTATAGTTGCCCCAGTATAGGTAGCCAGGTATAGGTGCCTCCAGTATAGCTAGCCAGGTATAGGTGCCCCCAGTATAGATAGCCAGGTATAGTTGCCCCAGTATAGGTAGCCAGGTATAGATGCATCCAGTATAGATAGCCAGGTATAGTTGCCCCAGTATAGGTAGCCAGGTATAGATGCATCCAATATAGATAGCCAGGTATAGTTGCCCCAGTATAGGTAGCCTGGTATAGATGCATCCAGTGTAGATAGCCAGGTATAGTTGCCCCAGTATAGGTAGCCAGGTATAGATGCATCCAGTATAGATAGCCAGGTATAGTTGCCCCCAGTATAGGTAGCCTGGTATAGATGCATCCAGTATAGATAGCCAGGTATAGTTGCCCCAGTATAGGTAGCCTGGTATAGATGCATCCAGTGTAGATAGCCAGGTATAGTTGACCCAGTATAGGTAGCCAGGTATAGATGCATCCAGTGTAGATAGCCAGGTATAGTTGCCCCAGTATAGGTAGCCAGGTATAGCTGCATCCAGTGTAGATAGCCAGGTATAGTTGCCCCCCATATAAGGTATCAGTAGCCAGGTATCAGTGCCTCCAGTATAGCTAGCCAGGTATAGTTGCCCCAGTATAGGTAGCCAGGTATAGGTGCCTCCAGTATAGCTAGCCAGGTATAGGTGCCCCCAGTATAGGTAGCCAGGTATAGATGCATCCAGTATAGATAGCCAGGTATAGTTGCCCCAGTATAGGTAGCCAGGTATAGATGCATCCAGTATAGATAGCCAGGTATAGTTGCCCCAGTATAGTTAGCCAGGTATAGATGCATTCAGTATAGATAGCCAGGTATAGTTGCCCCAGTATAGGTAGCCAGGTATAAGTGCCTCCAGTATAGCTAGCCAGGTATAGGTGCCCCCAGTATAGGTAGCCAGGTTTAGGTGCCTCCAGTATAGCTAACCAGGTATAGTTGCCCCCCATATAAGGTATCAGTAGCCAGGTATCAGTGCCTGCAGTATAGCTAGCTAGGTATAGTTGCCCCAGTATAGGTAGCCAGGTATAGGTGCCCCCAGTGTAGGTAGCCAGGTATAGATGCATCCAGTATAGATAGCCAGGTATAGTTGCCCCAGTATAGGTAGCCAGGTATAGATGCATCCAGTATAGATAGCCAGGTATAGATGCATTCAGTATAGATAGCCAGGTATAGTTGCCCCAGTATAGGTAGCCAGGTATAAGTGCCTCCAGTATAGCTAGCCAGGTATAGGTGCCCCCAGTATAGGTAGCCAGGTTTAGGTGCCTCCAGTATAGCTAACCAGGTATAGTTGCCCCCCATATAAGGTATCAGTAGCCAGGTATCAGTGCCTCCAGTATAGCTAGCCAGGTATAGTTGCCCCAGTATAGGTAGCCAGGTATAGGTGCCCCCAGTGTAGGTAGCCAGGTATAGATGCATCCAGTATAGATAGCCAGGTATAGTTGCCCCAGTATAGGTAGCCAGGTATAGATGCATCCAGTATAGATAGCCAGGTATAGTTGCCCCAGTATAGTTAGCCAGGTATAGATGCATCCAGTATAGATAGCCAGATATAGTTGCCCCAGTATAGGTAGCCAGGTATAGATGCATCCAGTATAGATAGCCAGGTATAGTTGCCCCAGTATAGGTAGCCAGGTATAGATGCATCCAGTATAGATAGCCAGGTATAGTTGCCCCAGTATAGTTAGCCAGGTATAGATGCATCCAGTATAGATAGCCAGGTATAGTTGCCCCAGTATAGGTAGCCAGGTATAGATGCATCCAGTGTAGATAGCCAGGTATAGTTGCCCCCAGTATAGGTAGCCTGGTATAGTTGCATCCAGTATAGATAGCCAGGTATAGGTGCCTCCAGTATAGGTAGCCAGGTATAGATGCATCCAGTATAGATAGCCAGGTATAGTTGCCCCAGTATAGGTAGCCAGGTATAAGTGCCTCCAGTATAGATAGCCAGGTATAGTTGCCCCCAGTTTAGGTAGCCAGGTATAGATACATCCAGTATAGATAGCCATGTATAGTTGCCCCAGTATAGGTAGCCAGGTATAGCTGCATCCAGTGTAGATAGCCAGGTATAGTTGCCTCCAGTATAGATAGCCAGGTATAGATGCATCCAGTATAGATAGCCAGGTATAAGTGCCCCCAGTATAACTCGAACACTAAGAATCCAGTGCAGGAGATTTGGGTGCAGCTGGCGCCACCATAGATCGTAATATGAATTCCGGCTATAGCGGCGCACAGTGAGTCACTTTGACACCGTCAGAAGATGGAGCTGAAGTTACTCTTAAAACACTGTAATTTGGACGCTAGCAATAGCTGGAAGCTGAATTACATCATTCCCTTCTATCCACGTGGACCTGGAGGGGGAATAGTAATCAACACCACGATAAGCCATATATTGGCTGTATCCTGCGCGCAAGTCTCCCGGCGGCGATTTTGCTCGTACGCGTATAGCTAGCCAGGTATAGGTGCCCCCAGTATAGCTAGCCAGGTATAGGTGCCTCCCTTGTGTTCCATGTCACAGTTACTATGAGATGGAATGCAGGACCAGGAAGTAAGTATATGCAACGCTGGGTCCCGGCAATGTGAGTTTCGTGCTCAGCTGCTTTACATGCGCCCACCAGCGCCCCCCCCATGCAGCACATGGGGAGAACAAGCGAGCCTCCCGGAGCATGGCTACGCCACGAGCGATCACAGGTGTCCATGTTGGTTTTTAGCAGCTTAATTTCCTTGGGGGTTATGTGCTAATGCCAATCAGTGTTCTACACTGTTCTCTGTCCTTAAAAGGGAACCTCAATAAAAAATCTTTAAAAAAGGTTGCCTGGCATGTGGCATCCTGCTGATCTTTCCTGCACCAGTAGTAACTGAACCACATACCTGAAACAACCAGGTTCAGGGTCTATGACTAAAAGCATAAGAGGCAGAGGATCAGCAAGAAAGCCGGGCAATGTGCGTTGTCGAAAGGAAATAAATATGTCAACCTCCATATGTTTCTCACCTCAGGTTCCCTTTAAGTTATGGTAACTATCCTATTTTATAATTACAAATGCTTCTTATAACTATCCATGTATGTATATTGGTATTTAGCCCCACCCTCCCAGTGATGTTAAGGCTAAGCTATGACGTCACGCAGCCTTCTACCCCAGAGTCTTCTGGGAGATCAGGCTATATTCCTGAGTTCCAGAGTGAAAAAAAACATTCCACAGTGATTCAACTTGCCAGCAGTAAAGATGCCGACATCACTGATCCATTTAGGAATATAAATCCAGGTGTGGTAAGATTTTACAGTGGGCGGGCACAAATCTCAGTTATAGTCCTTCCATTCCGCTTATTCAGCCACCGTTCTCCTGTAATCCTCCCTGGTCTTCTCTGCAAGTCACCGCAAGTCAGATGACTCTCCTGATTTGTATTCCGGGCATACTGCACCGTGCATGCGCAGTATGTCCTTTCTCCTCCCCCGTGGCAGCGCATAAAAACATAACAGCCTGCTATGTCATTATGCGCAACCACAGGGAAGCAAAAAGAAGAAGCTGTTCCTGTGCCTGGACATTTTAGTTGCAACTGACCGGTATCTCACCTCTGAAGACATAAGCTGGAAGATGAAGAGAGCAGGGTAAGAGGGGTCAGAGGCAATCTTATCTAATCATTATACATTCCCCTTTTTCTCATTTTCATTTTTCTCTTGTGTATTTGAAACTCAGCCTGATCTTGTTGACACATTTCAGATCTGACGGCACAGCAGTGTAATAATCATCTCAGCAAATCCTGTTTATTATTTTCCTTGTTCCTTTTACAGCCATACTGGCTCTTGAAATAACCACTGTCTAGAGAGGAAAATATTCACGCTTTCCTTGTACCAATTAGGGGGATGGCCAGGGGAGGACTGGCCAGGGGGGACGGGGGGAGATTTCCCCCCAGGCTGCCTCTCATTTAATGATTTAGGGCTGGCACTGTGCCTGGTGAATTCAGGTTTTTGTATAAGGCAATGTGAAACACTAGGTTGAATGAGGGAAATAAATGCCCAATTACAGAGCAATTGCAGGACGGGCAAGCTAGTAAGTATACACAGCATGATACAGAGCAGAGGCTTGCCTGCAGGGTCCGTGGGAAAAAAACCTGTCTG
Organism: Hyperolius riggenbachi; assembly: GCF_040937935.1. NCBI lineage: Eukaryota > Metazoa > Chordata > Amphibia > Anura > Hyperoliidae > Hyperolius > Hyperolius riggenbachi. The sequence continues at coordinate 30,010,133 of NC_090651.1, read as the reverse complement.
GTCTCTCACCATTGTTAACTGCATGTGCACAGCTACATAAGATGTTGTCAAGGTTGAAAAGTTTTCGACAGTCCCTAGACTCCAGAAGGGCTGCTTGCAGACAGTCCCTAGACTCCAGAAGGGCTGCTTTCAGGACTTGTGTAAGAGATAGAAACCCCGACCGTTGTGACTAAAAATGTATTATGTGCCCCCGGAGCCAGTGCATTTATACTTCACCTGTCACGCTGTCCCTCGAGTGTCCTTGCAGTATTTCCCACGTGACTACCGACTTATAGCACGTGGGGCACGTGTGTGATGTCATTTGGGCTGGGGCTGCCGTGAAAACGGGCCTCTAGTTTGTGTTTTCCCCCCAGGCCAAAAGGTCCCAGTCCTCCCCTGGGGATGGCAAAGACATGAGGGATGACTTACTAGAGATATGCAGCAGCTTCATTGTGATTACAACTTCAAGCATCTTTTGCACTGAACTTTATTTATTTATTTATTTTAATTTCATGGAATCTGATTCCTCATGTGAAGTATACGATAGAGGGGGTCAGTAGGATGCTAAGAATACCTGCATGCAAGCAGATTTAAAGTGTAATTGTCGGACATACAATCGAAAATCAATTCTTTATTTTTATCTGGTAAACAAGTAATAAGGATGCTAACCAGGCAATCCAAAAGTTACAATCACTATTACTTTTCTTGTTTATAAATAATAATTCCCCAGCTTACCTGGTTCTTATTAGGTACACACAAAATTTGGTACGCAAAAAGGAAGTTGCAGGGCATGCTGGGTTGTCCTTTTCTGCTTCTCTACTTCCCCTCAGACTTAACTAATGCAGCCTGATTGGCTGAAGCCTCTTTCTTTACTAGTTTCCCCTCCCACACCTCTGTTCCTCTCTGATTGGCCAATATTTCTCATGCTGAGACAATGCACTTTCTATGGTGAAGGGCGGGCAAATCAGGCAGAGGATAGTAAGCGAGGAAATTATATCAGGATTGGCTTCAAAATAGCACACTTAAAATGGGAAATGCTAAAAAGGATTTTCTCCTTTTTTACTGTAGAAAAGTCCCCAAAAATCAAAACGAGGACAGTGTATTTATGTACTTATACATGTGTTTTTTTCTGAGATAGTATGGCTGACAGCTCCTCTTTAAAGGATATCTGAGGCGAGTTTTAAAATCTATCTTTACCTACCTGGGGCTTCTTCCAGCCCATACAAGTTATTTAGGTCCCTCGCCGCAGCTCCGGTCTCCTCCCGGTCTCGCTGGCCACCTCTGCAGTATCGCCCCCCCCCCCCCCCCCATGGGTTTGTGTCCTCTGCGCAAGACCAGTGTATGGAGGGGTTTCCCAGTGGTCCCAGCATAGAGAAACCAAGAGTGAGACAAGAAAAATACTATTTGCAGAATTGCTAATTTCACTGTCCTTTTAAAGCGGACATGAACTCAGAACTTCCTTTCCGTTCTAACAGATAATCAGCAGCATAATACCCTTTAAAGAAAAAAACATTTCTTTGTTACAGCTGATACACATCCTGCAGTAAATCTGCAGTTTGTCTACTTCCTGCTTTCATTACAGCAGACATAGGGCTTGATTCACAAAGCGGTGCTAACCTACTTTTAGCACCTTTGGGCGTGATAAGCAGGGTGCTAAGTAGGTTAGCACCGTTTTGTGAATCACATCATGCGCAAAGTCCCACGCGCAAAACTTTGCGCGCACAGCGCAGTGCGTGCAAAACGTCACACCGCGATGTGACATGGGGTGTGACTTTAAAAGGGCACTACAGCGAAAAACTGTAAAATTTAAAATAAGTGCAAACATATACAAATAAGAAGTACATTTTTTTCAGAGTAAAATGAGTCATAAGTTACTTTTCTCCTATGTAGCTGACACTTACAGTAGGTAGTAGAAATCTGACAGAAGTGACAGGTTTTGGACTAGTCCATCTCTTTATAGGGGATTCTCAGGGATATATTTATTTTCAAAAGCACTTACTAAATGGCAGTTGCTCTGTTCAACTGCCAAAAAACTGTGTAGGGAGCAGGAAAGCTGGCCAACATCATTGTTTAAATCCTTTTTCAGGAAGATCTCTATAAAGAATAAAAGCCTTGCTGAGAATCCCCTATGAAGAGATGGACTAGTCCAAAACCCGTCACTTCGGTCAGATTTCTACTGCCTACTGTAAGTGACAGCAACATAGGAGAAAAGTAATTTATGGCTCATTTTACTCTGGAAAAAATATACTTCTTATTTGTATATGTTTGCACATATTTAACATTTTACAGTTTTTCGCTGTAGTGCCCCTTATAGGAGCATCGGATGTGACGTTAAAGTCGCATCGCGGTGCGACGTTTTGCACGCACCACGTGTGCGTGCTCAAAGTTTTGCGCACAGGACTTTGCGCACGAGTTGATTTTTATCACGCCTCAACTGAGTTCAGGCGTGAAGGGGGGCTGTTCACAAGCGTGCTAACAGCACTGCTTTGTGAATCAAGCCCCTAGGGTTAACATCCAGTGGGTACAAATTAGCTCTCTGCCTAGGCAACCAGCTGACACAGTTGAGAGATCAAATTACAACTTGTGCTTAGTCACAGATGAGGGGGAATTAGACAGGCTAAACTCTCGAAATACATACAGTGAACATTTCTCTATGTTTTCCTTCTGTCCTGTGCAAGAATTCAGGTCCACTTTAAAGGGGCACCTTGGCGAAACATTTTAAAATTTTAAATATGTGCAAACATATACAAATAAGAAGTACATTTTTTCCAGAGTAAACTGAGCCATAAATTACTTTTCTCCTATGTTGCTGCCACTTACAGTAGGTAGTAGAAATCTGACAGAAGCGACAGGTTTTGGACTAGTCCATCTCTCCATAGGGGATTATCAGCAAGGCTTATTCTCTATAAAGATATTCCCTAAAAAGGATTTAAACAATGATGCTGGCCAGCTTCCCTGCTCGCTGCACACTTTTTGTGGCAGCTGGACACAGCAACTGCCATTCACTAAGTGCTTTTGCAAATAAACTAAACCCTGACAATCTTCTATGAGGAGATAGGCTAGTCCAAAACCTGTTGTTCTGTAAGATTTCTACTACCTCCTGTAAGTGACAGCAACATAGGAGAAAAATAATTTATGGCTCATTTTAATCTGGAAACAACGTACTTCGTATTTGTCTATGTTTGCACATATTTTAATTGTTGCAATTTTTTGCCATAGTGCCCCTTTAAGTGATTGAAAAGTTGGAGTTCCCCTTTCAGTACCATTATAAAGAAGCATCCCCCGTATTTCATTTTCCCGACATCCTCTATGAAGTGAGACTCAATTTAGGGAACTCTGGGAGCGGTTTAAATTTTACATTTTATATGCAGCTTCATGCATCATTTTGACACGCAGGTGCAAGCTGGAGATATATAGGTAATTGGAAATACATTTATGTAGCACAGCCAAGAACCTTCAATGTTTTGCAAGTTAAAAAGAAGCAAAACTTTGATCACTAACAATACTAGAATATGAACAGTTATTTCTTTTTTTTTTTTCTTCATTTACAGTACTGCAAACATTCACTTTGTCCATAGGGGGCAGCATTTTACGCACAAGAATGTGCTGTCAGCCTGTCAATAATCACTCAACTAAAATGAAAGGTACTCCTCTGAAAACAAAACATCTGTTGACAGGTGAGGCCCAGGCCTAAAGAGAGGCAACATTGCCCTGGCCCATGGTAAGGGAATGATTCAGGGGGTTGGCCTGATCTTTTATGCATCTTGTTATTCGTTACTCATTGGAAAGGCACCATTATGTGTTCCTTTTCAGTTCTCGTAATGCGCATGCGCAGGCCACTCCCAGCAACGGAAACGTGATAGAGGACGCACGCGACGCAGTGACCATCGACTCATCAAGTGGATGCTGAAAGTAGAAAATAATAAAAAAAAAAATACATATATCCAGGCACATTGCCTCTAGTTAGGACATTAAATAAGTTATTAAGGAAAGGGAGGTGCTGAAGGGGGTGTGGCTAGAAAACAGCAAAAATCTATTAACCCTTCGCACTCTCGCATGCAAATGTTCAAACAAATGCATTCACAGATTCACTCATCCAGGCACAACTGTTATCCCTACAGCTAAGTTAAAAGCCGGGGTTTTAGTTCACAGAAGAATGCATTCTTATGCTTAGTCACCTATACTGCGCAGAAGTACCCAGGTAAACATAGGTGTCCTAACTCTGGCCCTGTAACATGCATAGTGCAGACATGCAAACACATTCATTGCATCAAACCTATCAATGGATTAGGAGCACACATCCTGACGTCCTCTCCTGGGACAGACAGTGCATTTTACCAATCGCACAAGGGAGCTAACGTTATGTGTCCATGTGCACCATGCACATACACCAGCATAAGCTGTGTGCATGCTGACAAACACATACAGGGGATGGAGGGAGTGCACTGAATAGGACCCTAGCCACAGGGGTCAATGATAAGAATAAACATACATATATCCAGGCACATCGCCTCTAGTTAGGACATTAAATAAGTTATTAAGGAAAGGGAGGTGCTGAACGGGGTGTGGCTAGAAAACAGCAAAAATCTATTAACCCTTCGCACTCTCGCATGCAAATGTTCAAACAAATGCATTCACAGATTCACAGATGTTTACCGGGGTACTTCTGCGCAGTATAGGTGACTAAGCATAAGAATGCATTCTTCTGTGAACTAAAACCCCGGCTTTTAATTTAGCTGTAGGGATAACAGTTGTGCCTGGATGAGTGAATCTTTGAATGCATTTGTTTGAACATTTGCATCCGAGAGTGCGAAGGGTTAATAGATTTTTGCTGTTTTCTAGCCACAACCCCTTCAGCACCTCCCTTTCCTTAATAACTTATTTAATGTCCTAACTAGAGGCGATGTGCCTGGATATATGTATTTTTTCTTGTTACTGACCCCTGTGGCTAGGGTCTAATTCAGTGCACTCCCTCCTTCCACTGTATGTGTTTGTCAGCATGCACACAGCTTATGCTGGTGTATGTGCATGGTGCACATGGACACATAACGTTAGCTCCCTTGTGCGATTGGTAAGATGCACTGTCTGTCCCAGGAGAGGACGTCAGGATGTGTGCTCCTAATCCATTGATAGGTTTGATGCAATGAATGTGTTTGCATGTCTGCACTATGCATGTTACAGGGCCAGAGTTGGGACACCTATGTTTACCTGGGTACTTCTGCGCAGTATAGGTGACTAAGCATTAGAATGCATTCTTCTGTGAACTAAGACCCCGGCTTTTAACTTAGCTGTAGGGATAACAGTTGTGCCTGGATGAGTGAATCTGTGAATGCATTTGTTTGAACATTTGCATGTGAGAGTGCGAAGGGTTAATAGATTTTTGATGCTGAAAGTGGGGCTCTGCGGGGGACTGGATGAACGCTCAGTGCCAGCCCCGGCACAGGTCGGCTGCAGGGGGTCGGTAGAAGCCCCAGGTACATTAAACTGGCTTTTTTTTCTATTACTTTAGGTTCCCTTTAATGACTGTTTGCATGTAAATAGACCACTTCCCTCATCATCTGCATTTCCCTTATTTACTTATTTGAAGGACAATTAAATTGAGAGGGATATCCAGGCTGTCATATTTATTTCCTTTTAAGCGTTACCAGTTGCCTGGCAGCCCTGCTGATCCTCTGCCTTTAATACTTTTAGCCAGAGACCCTGAACAAGCATGCAGCAGATCAGGTGTTTCTGATGTTATTGTCAGATATGACAATCATGCATTTGCTTTGTTGAAAGGTAGGACCAGAAATTGGCTCAGCATGAATCTCAGGTTCAAGAAAATAAAAGGTTTGCTTTCCTACTGACCGTTATTGCTAGAGTAGGGACCAATTCTGAACAAGGAACCTCAATGCAGCCCCGTTTCTATGGGCGTGCGATACGTGCAATCGCCCGGGGCGCTGGATTGTTGCGGCCTGAGGGGGGCACTGTGGCGGTGGGAGCCGGTATAATAGTAATAACTCACCTTCGTTCAGCAGAATAGCCGATCCCACGCTGCTTCAATGTACTTCCTTTCCCGACATCTGTCTCAGTAACAGCACCCCCTGTGATGATGTTCCGCATGTCAACACAGAGGGCGCTGTTACTGAGACAGATGCCGGGAAAGGAAGTACATTGAAGCAGCGTGGGATCGGCTATTCTGCTGAAGAAAAAGGTGAGTTATTACTATTATGCCCGCTCCCACCACGCTGCAGCACCTACCTAATCTATACTGCAGCACCTACCTACCTACCTAATCTATACTGCAGCACCTACCTACCTAACCTATACTGCAACACCTACCTACCTAATCTATACTGCAACACCTACCTACCTAATCTATACTGCAGCACCTACCTACCTACCTAATCTATACTGCAGCACCTACCTACCTAACCTATACTGCAACACCTACCTACCTAATCTATACTGCAGCACCTACCTACCTACCTAACCTATACTGCAGCACCTACCTACCTAACCTATACTGCAGCACCTACCTACCTAATCTATACTGCAGCACCTACCTACCTACCTAATCTATACTGCAGCACCTACCTACCTACCTAACCTATACTGCAGCATCTGCCTACCTACCTAACCTATACTGCAGCACCTACCTACCTACCTAACTTATACTGCAGCACCTACCTACCTAATCTATACTGCAGCACCTACCTACCTACCTAACCTATACTGCAGCACCTACCTACCGAACCTATACTTCAGCACCTACCTACCTACCTAACCTATACTGCAGCACCTACCTACCTACCTAATCTATACTGCAGCACCTACCTACCTACCTAATCTATACTGCAGCACCTACCTACCTAACCTATACTGCAGCACCTACCTACCTACCTACCTAATCTATACTACAGCATCTACCTACCTACCAAATCTATACTGCAGCACCTACCTACCTACCTACCTAATCTATACTGCAGCACCTACCTACCTAATCTATACTGAAGCACCTACCTACCTAACCTTTACTGCAGCACCTACCTACCTACCTAACCTATACTGCAGCACCTACCTACCTAATCTATACTGCAGCACCTACCTACCTAATCTATACTGCAGCACCTACCTACCTACCTAATCTATACTGCAGCACCTACCTACCTACCTAACCTATACTGCATCACCTACCTACCTAATCTATACTGCAGCACCTACCTACCTACCTAACATATACTGCAGCACCTACCTACCTACCTATACTGCAGCACCTACCTACCTAATCTATACTGCAGCACCTACCTACCTAACCTATACTGCTGCACCTACCTACCTAATCTATACTACAGCACCTACCTACCTACCTAATCTATACTGCAGCACCCACCTACCTACCTAATCTATACTGCAGCACCTACCTACCTAACCTATACTACAGCACCTACCTACCTACCTAACCTATACTGCAGCACCTACCTACCTAATCTATACTGCAGCACCTACCTACCTACCTAATCTATACTGCATCACCTACCTACCTACCTAATCTATACTGCAGTACCTACCTACCTAATCTATACTGCAGCACCTACCTACCTACCTTCAATATACTGCAGCACCTACCTAACCTACACTGCAGTCACTTACCTACCTAACCTATACAGCAGTTACTTACCTACCTAACCTATACTGCAATCACTTACCTACCTAACCTATACAGCAGTCACGTACTTACCTAACCTATACTGCAGTCACCTACCTATCTAAGCTATACTTCAGGCACCTACCTTTCTAACCTATACTGGCACCTACCTATCTAAGCTATACTGCAGTCACCTTCCTAATAAGCTATACTGCAATCACTTACCTACCTAACCTATACAGCAGTCACTTACCTTCCTAACCTATACTGGAGTCACTGACCTACCTAACCTATAGAGCAGGCACCTACTTATCTAAGCTACACTGCAATCACTTACCTACCTAACCTATACTGCAGTCACCTACCTATCTAAGCTATACTGCAATTAATTACCTACCTTACCTATACCGCAGTCACTTACCTACCTAACCTATACTGCAGTCACCTACCTAACCTATACTGGCAACTACCTATCTAACCTATACAGCAGTCACTTACCTACCTAACCTATACTGCAGTCACCTACCTATCTAACCTATACTACAGTGACTTACCTACCTAAACTATACTGCAGTCACCTACCTATATAACTTATACTGCAGTCACCTACCTATCTAACCTATACTGCAGTCACTTACCTACCTAACCTATGCAGCAGACACCTACCTATCTAACCTATACTGGGGGCATCTACCTATCTAACCTATACTGCAGGCACCTAGCTTATTAACACATATTGGTGGCACCTACGTAGCTAACCTATACTGTGGGCACCTATACCTGGCTCCATGGTGGGGGGGGGGGGGCGATTTTTACACCCTCGCCCTGGGTGAAATTTAGCCTAGAAACTGCCCTGCCTCAATGGCAATGAATTGGCCATACAAAATAATTGCAGTCTATGATACAGGACATGTCTTATTGTTCCCTTGACCCATACTACACCATATCCCAACTAAAACTTGACCTAAGTAAGAAATACTCGGACTGCTTATTCCTTGTAAAATGTTGGCCAAAGCAGCCTATTTTTATTAATACCATAACTAACAAATACTTTATACAAACTTGTAAACATGAAGTATTAATATAGAGAGGGGTGGCACACAGGACCCGCTAGCATGGCTCACCAGAGTGCTCTTAGCTCAATAAAGAGGAGCGAACAGTTCAATAATAGAGAGAGTAGGTAGGCACATCCAGTATAAAAATGCCAACATTTATTGAAAAATCATAAAAAAATTGTTGTACAGACCATCAGTTGGAGAGAGGGTTACAGCATGCTCAGAGGTCAACAGCCGTTTTGCACCCACCCCTGGGGTGCTTCATCAGGACGTAAACATGAAACCAGAGGTAAAGGATCCGGAGGCTTACAGAACCAGTGTTGGCAAGCAGCCTTGGTAGCCGGCCCCTAGATGTGGATACCATCTTGGGCACAGCTGCTTTCCCTCAATAACTATTCTCAAAGAAGACCCTGTTCCATCAAGGTGTGCCCCCCCACGGCAAAGAGCTCCTCCACAACCAACCAACCTACCTCTGGAGACCTTACCCCTCGAGCTGCAATGACAACATTACCATCACACCCATATCAACAACGACCAATATCACAACCTGCAAAATTGGGTGGGAGGTTAGGGCTTCCAATCCTTTTCCTGGAACTTCCCTGCCTTCTAAACTCCTCCTCCACTTTTCATACCTTTCCTAACGACTCCCCACTAATCAAAACCTAGCACGGGAAACATAAGGCTGTTTCAACCCTTGAACCTTTTCCTTCCTGTCACACAGCCAGCCTTATCATGATAGGCCTTCCCTATTCCTTGGTACTGCCCAGGGCCAGATTTACGATAAGGCAATGTAGGCACGTGCCTACAGGCGCCTCATAATGGAAAGGCAGCTCACTCCCCTCCTCTAGTGCCCACTCCTTTCCTAAGCAGAGTCCTGAGTAGAGCGTATGGTATAGGAGAGGTTACTCACCCAGCTCTCTGCATTCCACTGACAAGATCTCCTTTGAGTCTTAATATTGAGGATACTTCTGGCTAACTAATGCTAAGTAATACCTGTAGCTACCTATGATGGGCAAAGGAAGTCAGGGAGAAGTGACAGCTGGGACACCAGGGACAGCCAACAAAGTTGTGATTTGATGGGACACAGTTTGTACTGTAGATTTATGAAGGGTGAAGTCTAGGGTGCCAGCCCAGGGCATCTGTGCCTATAGGCAACTGTTATGTAAATTAATGCCTAGGTCTTACTTTTTGGAAACTACAACCCTTAAGCTCAACACACACCATACAATCTTGGTTGTAAAGATTTACCAAATCTATGTAGTATAAGGGCCAACAGATTGAAAATACCTGGAATGATTGATTGGATAAGCTCTTATACTACATGAAAGGGGTAAGATTGAACAACCAAGATTGTATGGTGTGTGTTGAGCCTTAGATTTGGTTTTATTATTACCAGAGTGCCAGCTTGCTATGAGAGTGTTTTGAGTGCAGAGGGTTAATGATTGTTTTCGCCTGCAAGAGTTTAGAGTTGGCTACTTTCCTATCTATATTTTGTGTGGCGGTAACTTTAGGAAATTGCTTTTTTTTCTTACTGTTTCCACTTACCGTATATATTTATAACCTACACATCACATTAGATACAGTGTGAAACACTGAAGAGCATATAGGTGCCAGCACATCCTGTGGGGGATGTCAGTGTCTATTTGGTTCTCTAGCTCGGGCTGACAGTTCAGCTTTTGTTTACTGCATCATTTTTTGGTTCCTGATTGAGGAGCAGTGATGAGCCAAGTTTCGCTCTAATGCAAAATTGCCTCATTTTGAAGCACAGGGAGCTGATGACAGCCGACGAGAGGGAATGTGAGCTTCAGCAGTCTATGCAAAATATCAAGCATTTTATTTTAAATTTTCATGCACTAACTCAGAGATACAATGACTCCGTCCCCTCCAGCCAGCACACTGTGCTATTTTTGGGTCATTGTAGGACCTCTATCAGTGCTGGTTTAGGTTTTATTCACACAGTACACTCAAAATTGTTCCATTTACTGCGTCAGAGAGCAGAGGGTCAATGGCCATGTTGACAAAATCGTATGTTAAAGGACACCTGATGTGAGAGGGATATGGAGGCGGGTACAGTTAAAAATGGCGCAGGTGAAAAAATGGCTCAAAGTATCATAAAATGCTATTTACTGTCTTAATGTAAATACATTGTTTAATACATTAAACCGGTAAATAGAGTTTTATGATACATTTATCGGCGCAATGGTGCATTTTCAAATACTGTTAACTAGGCAGTGGGGGTCGGAGGTGAGAGGCAGCTGGACACTGGTGTTAGGCAGTAGGGTCGGAAGAGGGGGAGGGGGGGGGGGTTTGGGGAGGCAGCTGGACACTGGTGTAAGGCAGCAGGGGGTGGTTTGGGGAGGCAGCGGGACACTGCTGTAAGGTAACAGGGGTCTGGGGGAGGCAGCGGGACACTGCTGTAAGGTAACAGGGGTCTGGGGGAGGCAGTGGGACACTGGTGTTAGGCAGTAGGGTCGGAAGGGGGGGGGGTTTGGGGAGGCAGCTGGACACTGGTGTAAGGCAGCAGGGGGTGGTTTGGGGAGGCAGCGGGACACTGCTGTAAGGTAACAGGGGTCTGGGGGGGTTGGGGAGGCAGCGGGACACTGGAGGGAGTAAAATTAGGTGGAGGAAGGATGTGTACATAGGCATACATTACCTTGTCCTGGCCAGTGTTGTGTCTGAGTACACTGCCTTTGGATTTGTGCTGCCCCGCATGCGCAGTAGGAGACTGTGCGGCCACAGTTCCTATTTTATTATGCTGCTGATGGTAAAATACTAAATATCTCTGCTTCTTCACATCCTACACTCACCAAATTTTCAGTGTAGGGAGGGGACCCCCCGAACTACCTCCATGCCAAATTGCAGCCCCCGAAACCCACTGTTTCAGGAGATAGATTAGAGAAACCTATCTCGGGAACCAGTGGGTCTCGAGGGCTGCAATTTGGCATAGAGGTAGTTCGGGGGGTCCCCTCCCTACCCTGAACATTTGGTGAGTGTAGGATGTAAAGAAGCAGAGATATTTAGTATTTTACCACCAGCAGCATAATTGACTTTACACTGAGCATGCGTGCTACTCAGTGTGGAGGGGAGCTTCCGGGCAGCGCAATCAGACATTACACCGGCGATCGCTCCTTCACTTCCTCAGTTTGCTGTAGTCCTGCATCCAGGCAATCACCATTTCCCCTGCTGTAATTTCCCATATGAACTCGTAGCAATTTTAGTGATATCTCAATCCACACATTAACTATGTATGTATTCAGAATTATTTTGCTGGATTGTCATGACTGTACAGTATCTTGAACATCTCACATTTATACTGTATGTTCCACAATATTTGTTTTGTACTGTGTACAACGCTACAGAAGATGTTGGCGCTATATAAATAAATACATAAATAAATAACAATAAGAAGCAGTAGCACGGTGGTGTACGGGCAGCATGGTGGTGTAGTGATTAGCACTCTCCCCTTGCAGAGCTGGGTCCCTTGTTCCTATCCCAGCCAGGGCACTACCTGCACGGAGTTTGTTTGTTCTCCCCGTGTCTGTGTGGGTTTCCTCCGGGCACTCTGGTTTCCTCCCACATCCCAAAAAAAGATATGTTAATTGGTTTCCTCCTAAACTTACCCTAGACTATGATACGTACACTACACGATTCATACATAGACACATGACTATGGTAGGGATTAGATTGTGAAAAGCTATGTACTCACCTCACGATGCATGGGGGTAGATCCAGTAACGTCTCCCTGACGATGAGCGCTCCCCCGATCCATGTTCCTCCATCTTCTGTCCAGCGGGTATGCGCAATGTTACACGACGGGTGTGACGAGACTTCAAGCGATCGCGGTACTTTGTATGGGAGTCATCAGGTAACTTAAAGATCCGATTCGCCATGGTGGTCATTATCGCTGTCTGACACTAAGCGACATTTGTGTGATCATGCACTTGTACCCATTCGCGAGATCGCGTAAAACGACCGTTTGTTGCTCAAACAAATAACTTCTGGTCGGAAAAATCGACAGAAAAATCACGAAGTGGGTACACAGCTTGAGGCCGGTTTCAGCCTACCGTCTGGCCTCAGCAGTGCTTTGCGGTCTGGGGACCGCACTGCATTAGTACGTGGTGATCCCCTTCTGGCTGAGAGCCAAACAGGAAGTTACCCTTGCTTGCACTCACTTCCTGCTTCTGAAATACTGAAGTGCACGGAAGCATATTGATAAAATACCCTTCCACGTATGCACGCCACAACACCACCACATAAATGTTTACACCACCCTGCATCGACATAGACTTACATAACTTCCGGTCCGCCACAGGTCGTCACAGAACCGCGTGGTAACGTAGATCTATCCTTGCGTCAGGATGTTGTGAACATGTCACTTCTGTCGCACCGCACCTTGTCGGTATAAACAGCCCCATAGACTTTCATTGGGCTGCAGTGGGGTGTGCAGGGCCGGATTTACCATAAGGCACTGTAGGCATGTGCCTACAGGCGCCTGATGATGGAAAGGCAGCTAACACCCCAGTCTTAGCGCCTCCCTCCTTCCCAATGCAGAGTCCAGAGCAGAGCGTAAATGAGAGGCTATTCATCCAGCTCTTGGCATTCCACTGACAAGATCTCCCTTAAGTTGGAGGCACCTTTAGCTATTTCATACTGAGGGTACCTCTGGCTACCTATTAATGCTAAGGGGTACCGATAGCCACCTATTACGGGCAAGGGGAGTAAAAGAGAAGTGACAGCTAGGATAGCCAGCACACATGCGCTGCGCTTCAGTGGGGTTTGTAGGTTCATGAAGGGCAAAGTCTAGGGTGCCAGGACATCTGTACCTATAGGCTCATGTGATGTAAATCCAGGCCTGGGGGATGCGATAAAATTACTGCACCGGCCCAGTGTGAAAACCACCCTAAAGGAACAGGTAAATGACAAGACAATATACTCCGTACAGCGCTGAGGAAGATGTCGGTGCTTTATAAATACTAAATAATAATAGTGTTAATAAAAATGTACACTAGCCCTCTCTCTGTGCAGCATGGGGTCTCTTGCTATGGAGCAGACACATAGACTGATAATACTGCCACACTGATCATGCTCCATCTCCTCATGGTGTTCCTCTTTGGCGCTGGAAGTGTTACTCAGCTCAAGGTGACATCAGCAGGCTTTTGCTAAGCTGAGCATGAAATTGCAGGGAGTGATGGGCGATCCCTGGGGGCCTTTAGGCAGCCCCCCCTGCTGGGACGCCACATGGAGCCACACCAGCCTGTTTGGTCTGCGACTGAGCAAGCCTGGCGCCAGCCTAATGGGCAGGTGTCTGCCGCTGCGTACAGGGCATTAAACCTCTTCACTGCCACATGGAGAAGCAACCCACTGTGCCAGCCATGTACAAATCACACACCTGAATTAAAGAGTTTATTTTTTGCTCTATAGTTATAAATATTCTAATATGGCACATTTACATATCACATGGGTGGCTGCCTCTACAAAGTATCTGGAGCGAATTAAAGGAGTACTCCTAGAAAGAGAAAGGCGACCCCGTATACCATTGTATTATTTGTTATTTTTTTCATTTGTAAGTTAGCTAAAGAGCTAATTAATTGTGGTTCACCTGTATAATAATACTTATTGAACCTTTTTGTGGGGATGGAGGCACCCAGAGTGTTAAATAATAGTTTCCTATTGGCATAAAAATCATAAAAAAAGACATATTCTCTTAACTCTACAGAATATAAGACACCAGTCCAACTGGATTTTTCGTTTTTATTCAAAACACAGATAGACAACACGTGTCACAGGTAGTAGCTGCTTCCTCAGGTTAATACACAGTGCCCTGTAAACAGCTATTTCCCACAATGCAACAAGGTTCACAGACAGGAAACTGCCAGGACCAAGGTCCTCACAGTTTCCTGTGGGAGGGGTTTCACCACAATACCAGCCATACAGCGCCCCCTGATGATCCGTTAGTGAAAAGGAATAGATTTCTCATGTAAAAGCGCGTATCAGCTACTGATTGGGATGAAGTTCACTTCTTGGTCACGGTTTCTCTTTAAGACAGTTTGATATGTAACCTTGGACCATATTCCGTAAATTTTGGTAAAGTTATCATGCATACTGTAGGTAGCACAATTTTACTGTAACTTACACTGACGAGGAAGCACATGCTGCTAGAAACATCACTAAAGTAAGGCACATTATGCAATACACTTAAAGGAAATCTGAAGTGAAAATAAACTTATGATACTTATGATATAATGACTAGAAGATATGAGTCTCCCTTTGTTTCCAGTAGAGAAAGAGTTAAGAAACTTCACTTGTTATCTATGCAAAAGAGCTTCTCTGAGCTCTCGGACCAAACTTTGGTCAGCTACAGTGCTATTGCTATAACTCTGAAAGACAACTTCAGATAAGATTTTACTGCAGGGAAGTTGAAATGGTCATTAGCTCTGCTCCTCTGTTTCATAGTTTAAAATACAGAGTGTAGTTTTTAAACTGCACATATTAGCGAATGATGCAATGTCATAAAAAAAAGCTATAAAACTGAAAATAATAATATGAGACTCTTTTCTTTGCTACTAATGTTCTAGTAATTATCCGTACTACACATACTATTCATTATATCATACGTTTTTTTTTGGCTTGTGTCACTTACCTAGGATAATGGTAAAGGGACAAGTGCTCAGATGGAGCCCTGTATTCATGGGACTCAATATGCTTCAGAGGTTCCATAACTTCTCATAGAGATTAGGCAATAAAACAGTCCATCTCACAGAGATTAGTAGAGTGATACAGCAGTATCCCTCCCCCAATAGCAGAGACTCACCAGATTGAGAGGCCAAAACGGGCCCGACTTCATGTTAAGGGTATAGGCCACCCCTCAGCCTCTCTAGCAACTCCGCTGCTGGGCTTCACTCACTCCGCTGTCACCGCGTTACCTCCAAGAAAAAAACGCTTCACATAGCGTAAAAGTATCCCACGTTTATTTAAAAAACTTTAAAAACAAAAATCAGGTACAAAGCGGCCTAGCACGGTGCGGGACTGGGGTATACCAAGCAAATGTACGCCTAATATGTGGCTAACTATGTTGCAAACACCCAGTAACGGTCCCCGAAAGACCGGCGTATGCCGACCAATCACCGCTTTACCTAGGTAACAGGGGTCACCCTAATTGCGCAACTGCACTACCTCTTTTATTCACATAGCTGGCCGGACAAAATTGCTATTTTCTTTTTGTTGAGCAAGCTCCTTTGTCTTATTATTTTTTGAAACATATGGATAAATTTGACACACGTACGAAGGACAATGAGGGCTCATTTCCACTATCGCGAATTCGCATGCGTTTTTCGCATGCAAATTCGCATAGCAATACAAGTGAATGGGACTGTTTCCACTTGTCAGGATTCCTTTGCGTTTTTCTGTGCAGAAAAAATTCGCATGGCAGAGCCATCAGAATTCGCATACCGCATACCGCTATGCGAATCGCATACAATGTATTTAATAGGAAATTCGCATGAAGTGTGGGTATGCGAATTTTCATGCGAATTCGCATAGAAACAATGGAAAAGCACACCAGCACTGCCATGGTTAAATTCGCATACATCGTCATCCATGCGAATTCGCGTGCGAAATGCAGCCTTAACGTTTTGACAGTTTTTATTTGGAAATGTGAGTTGCATTGCCCGCCGCTGCCAGCAGGTGTCAGTACAGCCTGCACGCTTCTTCCTACAGCATGTTTAAACTTTGATGGACCGGTGCATTCAGAGCCTTTAATAATATATTGCAACAAGCATATTCACAATTGTATATTTGTAGTGCGGCCAGCAGTTTGTCTTACTGGTTCAGCTCAACCCTCGTTAAATCGCTGCCGAGACTCCACTCGGGAGAATCAAAAGCGGGACTAAAAGCACACCAGCCACCATCACAGATGATGCTTTGCAGGGCCGGCCGCCTACAAAAGGGTTTGAAGTTTCCTCTCAAAATCTTGCTCAGGCTTTTGCCTCATTAACCGCCAGGTACTCAGGTCTCCCTGTGTACAGCTGAACTGTCAAACATTCTGACAGTCATTTGCTGGGACATTAGGCAGCTAATGAAGTCGGTTCACTATCTGCTGCCACATGCAGGTAACAGACACAACTTTTACAGATGCAAATTCTCTTTGTGGATTTAACTGTTTCAACACTGCATGCCGAGGCTTGGGTATGGTAGATGGGAGGCAGGAAAATTGGGCGCATATGAGAAGTGGACAAATCGGGCATCGCCATTCACTGTAATGTTCAATATCGGCTATATTGGGCGCAAAATTGGACAATTTGGGGGCCAGGCGCCGTGCCCGTCAAACTGAAATTTTTCTTTTTCAGAATAAGTGGTTTATAACATATCGTTATGAAATTCGTTTTGATAATTATCATTTCTGTAAATTATCGTTTTAACTTTTCAACATTTTGATATTCTCTTTTAACATTTTTACATTTGTTTTGAGAATTATAATTTCATTCATTATCGTTTTGAAATGCAATTCTACTTTTTTTTTTTTAAATCATTTTTACATTTGTTTTGAAAATTATAATTATAATTTAATTGATTATAATTTCGTTAATTATCGTATGCAACGGAGAAAGGGTTTTTTTAGGGTTAGGCAATAGGAAGTGGGGTTTTAGTGTTAGGCACCAGCCTAACTTAGGGTTGGACAACACCAGGTGGCTGTTAGGGTTTAGGCACCACCAGGGGGGTCTTAGGGTTAGGCACCACCAGGGGGGGGGGCCTTAGGTTTAAGCACCACCAGAGGGGTCTTAGGGTTATGCACCACCAGGGAGCTGTTAGGGTTAGGCAGCACCAGGGGGCTGTTAGGATTAGGCACCACCAGGAGCAGGGTCTTAGGGTTAGGCACCATCAAGGGATTCTTAGAGTTAGGCACCCCAGGAGGGTCTTAGGGTTAGGCACCATCAAGGGATTCTTAGAGTTAGGCACCACCAGGGGGGTCTTAGGGTTAGGCATCGATAGAGGGAGGGTTCTGTGTGAGAGTAAGGTTAGACTTAGTATTAGTAAAATATCGGTAATATTTTTCGGCTACATGTATGACGTATAAATGATTACACCTAAAATATATGATTTTGGAATACCTAAAGAGACCCTGTAACAAAAAAAGTTCCCCTGGGAAGCCTCAGGGTCCCAATGAGGCTTTCCCCTCCTCTGTAGCTGTAGGCAGTCCAGCGCTGGCTCCCCCGAAGTGTCAGGAAACCTCCCTCGACAAGCCTGGCAAGCGCTGATTTATTTACTTTTCTGGCTCCAGCGGGGGCGCTGTTGCAGCTTTCCACACAGAGATAGGTGAAAATAGCCGATCTCCGCAGGCGCAGGAGACTTGCGCCGACGCATTAGAGCGGGCCGACAGCGAGGCGGAGAGCCGATACTGCGCCTGCGCTGGAGCCGGGAAGGTAAATATTTACATCCCCGCTGTTCAGGGAGCTTGATCTCCGCCGCCGTGGGACTGAGGAGCACGGGCGGAGCCCCAATAGGATCCGGAAGCCTCTCTCCCCCCCCCAAGAGAGTAACCCCCAGAGGCGGTTTCTCTCAGTACAGGTTTTCTTTAAAATCATTAAAACTCACTTTAGAAACAATTGCTAATATTAAGCCATATTTCTTTGTACACTGATATTTTAAGATTCCTTACTGAAAAATAATGATTCCGGTTTTATCCTGCGCCCTTTTTACACAGTGCCTCTATTTCATCCACGCTGGTAGATGTATTCAGGCTAACTTTACTTGACAAAGCAACCCTTTGGGCTCGTACACATTGTGTTACGCTCGCGTTAGCGGTTTTCTGTCGCAATTATTTTTTTGATTCCTGGCGCCTGGGTGGGCGTTCCTCTTTTATGAAAAGTGCTTTTCTAAGCATTCTGAGCGTTTTTTAATCCACTCCCTGATGCAAATAAGGGAGGGGACTCTTTGACCCGGAAAATAATAAATAAAATCTATTGATTAACGCGAATGCAATCGCCCCACAAAGCGATTTTGTGAACGTTTAGCGCTCTTCCTATACCTTCCATTGAGGCGGAATCGCCTCAAAAATGGTACAGGCACCGCTTTGCCAACCGCAAAGCGGGCGCAACGCGCTGATTTGAACCCTCTCATAGAGATTCATTGCACAAGCGTTTTGGGGGCGATTTTGAAAAATGTTTGCGCTCGAAAAAAGGGCAAAAACGCCCCTAGTGTGAACGAGCGCTCTAAGATTTACGTTGCCACAGACATAGCTCAGTTTAAACAGAACAATGGATAAAATCTACATAACCAAAGGTTTCTTCGGAGACAAGTGCATGTCAATATGATCAGCAGTTTCAGAAATGCTGGCTACTAAAGTAAAAGGCAAGGCAAGGTGAGGAGAGGTCACAAGAGGTGGGCAGCAGTTTGCAAGATTCATCAATCTCAGTCTGATTAATATTTAACAGTGCAATAATAGTGCTTATCATGAGCATTATTTCAGTTTTGGATAAAGCAGTTACCATTGGTTTGGCAGAAGCATAACTATAGGTCATGGGGCCCCCCGGCAAAACTTTGATGGGCCTAAACTATGCCCCCTCCACCTGCCATGGTAACTCCAACAGGCAAGCAGCTTACCTGCCAGAGGTCTTGTGTGGCCACCATGACTCCCTCCGGGAACAGGAAAAAGGGGCACACATGGCTAATGGACTAAAAAGGGCGCACCATAGGCTGCAATGCAAAATATCGGCTGAGGGTAGAGAGGGAGGACACTGTTAGGATAAATAATATGGCAGAGGTGTTAGTAAAAGGAAAACTGGAATGACATGACTGCAACACATGACAACCAGGAGTTAATAGTTAGAGGTACTTTTACTTAAAGGACTTACGAGGCCAAGAATACAAAAAAAAATAAAAAAAAGTTAGATACCTGCATCAGCTTGTAAGGCACAGAGGACGCCGTGCGCGCCCTCCGTGCCATTTCGCCAGGTCCCTGCCGCTCAATATCCCCCCGAACGGCCCCCGACCGTTGCCTGTACAAAGATGGACGCCGGAGCTGGCCGCGTCTGCGCAGTCCGCATAGCCGCGAGTGCGGCTGCGCAGCTCTAAGGCCAACCCGGCGATCCACACTACAGGAAACAGCCTTCGGTGGCCATCTTTGTACAGGCTGGAGAGCCCGACCCGGGCCGCGTGGTCGGGGACCGTCCGGGGGGCTATTGAGCGGCGGGGACCCGGCGGAACGGCACGTTACAAGCTGATGCAGGTATCTAACTTTTTTTTTCTATTCTTGGCCTCGTAAGTCCTTTAACAGGTGGAGTCAACAGGATAGAAAATCAAAACTGCAAATTAGTGCAAATAACATAAGCAAGTAATGAATAAGAATTGGATAAATTATCTGGTCTCCAGACGCAGAGCTCTGTTCTCCTTTACATTATTCTCCTTTTTTAAGGGAAAGTTGCATTTAAAAAAATGTATAGATTTTATTTTCTACATGTACTTTATTTATTATGCACAATAGTAGAAAAGCAGCAAAAAGCAAAAAATAAAATAAAAAAGCCTGGAAGTTTTCCATTGACCCAGGAAGGCACTTGAAGTGACTAAGAGGAATATGTAGGCTGCCATATATATTTCCTTTTAAACAATACCAGTTGCCTTCAGCCCTGCTGATCTTTCATGAATCAGTAGCTTCTGAATCACCCACCTGAAACAAGCATGTGGCAAATCTTGTCAGATATTTGTCAGAAACATCTGATCTGCACAACGGTGCGATAAACAAAGAGAAAAAAAGTTAAGTCAAATAAGGAGAGATAAACCATAAGTTAAGCCAATTAATTATGAAACTCAGCATTTACTCTATGCACTAAAAGATTATTTAAAGCAGCATGTAAATCTACTACCACAAAAAAAATTATAGTGTAATGATCAGTGATATATCTGATAATCAGAACCCTAGAACAAAAGTCAGTATCAGGTCGGCCAGGCAGCGGTACAGAAACATCAGGCAAAATCATAGTGAGTATACAGGCCGAGGTCGGCAACAGATCAGATTGGCAATGGTACAGAATCAGAAGGCTTAATCAGAGTAAGAGGTCGGGCCGAGGCCGGCAACAGATCAGATTGGCAAACGTACAGAATCGAGAGGCAGAGAGTAATCAGAGGTTCAGGCAAGAGGTCATACACAATAAATCAATATACAATGATAATAATATTCTCCTAAGCTAAGTGTGAATGCCCGGGGTCCTGCCGGATCAAACACACATGGATCTGACTAAGGTCTGAGAGCTTTCACTGCGAAGTTTCAGCAACAGCAGACAACGAGCCACTGACAACACTGGGTTTAAATATAGACAGGCAATTCCAAACTACCCGCCCAGCGAAACCCGGCCAATCAGCAGCGAGAGTCAGAACACTGCTGTCAGCTGACCCGCCTCCTCAGTGCATAAAGGTCCTGTCTCCTGGTGCGCACGTGCGCTACTCTGCTTTGATGCAACCAGCAGAGACCTGTCTGTGAGGACGCCGCGTGATCCGTGGTGACGTCAGACGCGTGAGCGGCGGCTGCACCGCTCCCCGCTGCAGAGGTAACTAGATCACTCCTAACATATAGCAGAATAGCATTCAAATAGTTAAACACAGCACTTTGTTCTTCAGTGTCAAGCTCCTTGCTTCAGTGGGCAGCTTCTGACAGCATCCGAAGAGGTGATAACATTCTTTTTTTTTTTACATTTTTTGTCAGGTACATTTAGTAAACATTAGCAAAGTGCAGAAACTGATATCTCTCTGCTTCTAGTATGTGTGCAACCGAGAAGTGATCACTAGATAGATTTTAATACATGAATACAGCAGCTGTGCAATAAAATGCCATGGCAGCTTTCAGAGCAGATAAACTGTACTTTGTAATTTTCAGATAAACTGTACTGTAATTTGTAAAAAGTCAATATAACTTGTGCACAAAAGCACATATAATAGCTGTGTGGGTAGAAACAAGCAGGAAAACATTTTTTAATGCATGTCATGTCAGAGTTTTATCCCACTTTATGGCGAGATAAATCATGAGTTAAGTTAGTCAAGGAGAGAAAAATCATGAATTTCGTCACTCAAGGAGAGATAAATTGGAAGCTAATATGCAAGGTGAGGTAATTCAACAGCAAAGTTTTGTGAATCAGCCCCATATTATGTATTAAAGTGAACCCAAGGTAAATGTTGGGTCAAAAAAATATACTTACCTAAGAAGAGGGAAGCATCTGGATCCTCCAGAGGCTTCCTGTGTCCTCCTTGCCCTTATTGCCGCTTACTGGAATCCCCTGGAAGATCCGAGTCTTCAGGCACAAGCGAGCTCGAGCTAAACTCCGCACCTGCACAGTAGCAGGAAGTGACTCCGGATTACTTTGCAGGCGCAGCCGTCCTCGTGCATGAAGAGGAGCACAGTGGGAAGCCTCTACAAGATTCAGGAGCGTTTTTTTTAGGTATCCGTTTTTTGACCAGAGGTTTGCTCGGGTACACTTTAAAAACATGAACCTGAACTAGAGCTTCAAAGTGTACCCGAGCCAAAGTTCAGGTTGAAAAAGAGATATTTGCCTAAAGAGAGGGAAGCCTCATAATTCTATTGAGGCTTCCCCCTGTACTCCGATGCCCCCCCTTACTCAGCGCGGCCCCCCCTTCCACATCAGGCCACGTTCCTCTCCTGAGACGAGCTGGAGCCACTGCGCATGCGCAGTAGCGCAGAGTGGCTCGTACACTGCGTGGCCGTGCTGATCTAAGAGAAGGTGCATGACCCTGATGTAATTGGTTAAAAGTGATGAAACCGCACTCTCTAGCTTATTCCCATGGCAGGGTGAAGTGTGCAGGCCACCGTATCCCGGGTATCACAGGATTTCCAATCGATAAAGACTTAGATGAGGTCCACATTACTTCCAATATTAATTTTACTTTATTAATAATTAAAATAACACACAATTAAAAAGTTCTAGGCAACTTGAAGAAGGGCAGGAGCCCGAAACAGTGGACTGTTTTGCCTTACAGTTCTTTTTAATTGTGTGTTATTTTAATTATTAATAAACTAAGATTAATATTGGAGGTCTTTGCCTGATGTGATTGGTGACAATTCCTTGTCGCCAATTCTCCTGGGGGCCTTGCTCAGCGAGGGGGGACATCAGACCAGCGAGGGAAGCCTCAATAGGATCCTGAGGCTTCCTTCTCTTTAGGTAAGTATCTCATTTTGTACCCAAATTTTGGCTCGGGTATACTTTAAAAAGAAACCATAACCAAGGATTGAACTTCATCCCAATCAGTAGCTGATACCCACTTTCCCACGAGAATTTTTTCCTTTTTTCAAACGGGGGCTCTGTATGGCTGATATTGTGGTGAAACCCCCTCCCACAGTGTGATGTCAGGGCCATGGTCCTGATAGTTTCCTGTCTGTGAGCCTTGCTGCATTGTGGGAAATAACATTTGTTTCCAACTGCCAAAACTGCATCAACACTTTCCACAGACGTCACATCACCTGCCAGCAGTAAAAATGTTACCATGTGATAGATGTAAGAATGTAAATCAGGGAGAGGAAAGCTTTTACAATGGTCAAACACTGACTAAATCATGTATAAAATAATTATTGTAAAAATTAAGCACTTTTTTCATTATGTTATTTTCACTGGAGTTCCTCTTTAAGTATATGAGCCGGAAACTTGAGCTCTGGCTGAAGACCCTCTGAGCTGGGCCCACATGAAGCAAAATATTAATCTGTGAATTTTTTGTAATCCTTGTTGTTATGTGGCAGTAAGACGCCCTCAATAAGAGGTCTGGTTGAAAGAAATAATGAGTTCATTAATGCAGCCGTAAGAGGACGACCATGAAATCTGATAAGAATGTATTGAGCCTTGGCCCCTACATCCAATCTTTATTTACTGCTCGATAACAGACATGCAAAGAAGGAGAGCAATTCTAATTCTCAAGAGTCATTAGTCATGGCCACGACTCCCGGCACAGACGCACTTGTCGGCACCCCCCTCCCACTTACCAAGAGGTTCCATCAATTTCACCTGCCGGGATGTGTATTTAATGTACAACTCCAGACTAAGTGGAATTATTATATTTTTTTGTAGAATCTTTATTTATAAAGTACAATTTTCAATGCAAATAACATAGATGACCTACATACAGACAAGGGGCAGACACATACGCATACAGACAGAGAAAACAGGTCCCTTAAAGTGCAATAAAACTCCATAATAAATGCAACTTAACTTATTATTATACTATTACTTATCTATTGTCTTTAGTGTTCACTGTCAGATGTTGGAAAAATGTGATATGGAATAAGCTTCAATATTCACTGTTTTACTGTTTCTCTGAGATGCCAAAAGTGACATCACCGCAATAATCACCTAGACAACAGGCTCCCATCACTGTGTAAACTTTACAAAGGCTGGAGGGATTGAATTTCCTTCTGGTCATAGTGTTCTTATCTTATCTGAATTAGGAAGCCTTCTGTGTTTTGCAGGCTGAGGTAAGCTTGTTACAGTAGCATTAAAATAAAAAACAACTTCCCACAATCCCACTGGCACTGCACGGGTCTTTCAGTTAAAGCGGACCTGAGCTCAGAATTCCTCTCTGCTCTAAAAGATATGCAACATCATAATAACCTTTAAAGAAAAACATTTCTTTTTTCCAGCTGATACAAAACCCAAAATAAATCTCCAGTGTTTCTACTTCCTGCTTTAAAGAGACACTGAAGCGGAAAAAAAAAATGATATAATGATTGTTATGTCACTGTAGTGCAGCTAAGAAATAAAACATTAGGAACAGAGACATAAGTCTAATATTTTTTCCAGTGCAGGAAGAGTTAAGAAACTCCAGTTGTTATCTATGCAAAAGAGCAATTGAGCTCCACGACTTTCAAAGTTTCAGAGAGTTCTGTCTTCTGAAGCTTATTATCTCAAGTATCTGTCAATGTATTTTCTTTTTCTTTGCAGAGAAGGGTTCAAAAGTTCACTAGTCTGCTCTGTAAAATCATTTAGAATGCTGAGTAGTGTGTAAACTGCAAATATTAGAGAATGATGCAATGTTATAAAAAAAAACTATATAACTGAAAATAAAAATATGAGAATATTTTTTTTGCTACTAATGTTCTAGTAATTATCCATACTACACAATCAATTCATTATATCATAATTTTATTTTTGCTTCAGTGTCTCTTTAATGGGATCAGACATATTGTTAACATCCTGAGCTTTCAAATGAGCTTATCTGCTGTGGCAGTCATGTGACACAGGGGACAGATCAAATTACAACTTGTGACTAGACATAGATGAGGGAGAATTAGACAAGCTAAACGCTATATGGGGTGCATTTCTTTATGTTTTCCTGCTGTCCTGTGCAAGAGTTCAGGTCCATTTTAAGAAAAGGCACCCAGACCAGAAAAAAAATGGGGGGACATATAGAGCATACCTAAAAAGTTGCGCAAGATAAAACCAGTGCCAGAGACTCCTGATAGTACAATATCAGTACAGTGGAGCCTTGGTTTACAATTTCGGAAACATGCAAACTCTATACCTGCATTTAAAGGGGGCTTAGATGCTTTCCTTGCGTTGAAAGACATCCATGGCTACAATTACTAGGTAATGCCTAATGATGCTGGTCCAGGGATTTTATCTGATTGCCATCTGGAGTCGGGAAGGAATTTTCCGTTTTGGGGCTAATTGGACCATGCCTTGTAAGGGTTTTTCACCTTCCTCTGGATCAACAGGGATATGTGAGGGAGCAGGCTGGTGTTGTACTTTGTACTGGTTGAACTCGATGGACGTATGTCTTTTTTCAACCAAAATAACTATGTAACTATGCTTGTAATCTATCTAATCTATGAAAGTTGCTTTTGAGGATTTCATGGAAATGTGGCTTTGTGATGACTAGAGATGTTGCGAACGGTTCCCGAACCGTTCACCGGCGAACATCTCAAAATCTATGGGCCTTGTTCTACTTCCGCAAAAGTAGTACAGAGGCGCCAACAGGGTAAAAACAATATTTCTTTAAAATGGATAAAATGAAGTAGGTAGCGGTGGACTTACCCCTCCAAAACAGACACAAAAATTGCTGTTTTAAGCAAAAATCAGTCTATTTACATACTCCGAAAAAGGTGCAACGCGTTTCGCGGGTATATCCCACTTCCTCAGGCAATAAATAGGAGCATATCACCAATGCGGTCCGGTACATAGCCTGGCGCCTCTGTCTTTAAAAAAAAAAAAAAAATCAAAAAAACGGCTGCGCTGCCCCCTGGCGGTTTTTAATATACCGCCAGGAGGGTTAAAGATGGCACGAACCGTTCGCCGGGCGAATCTCTCTGGGCCTTGTTCTACTTCCGGGTCGCTATGACCCGGAGTAGTACGCCTGCGCTGGCCCGGCGGTGCGCGTCCTAGATCGCGCTCCTGTTGCCGGGCACTTTCTGCGTATGTGCGTGACGTGCGTGACGCCGGGCCAGCGCAGGCGTACTAATCCGGGTCATAGCGACCCGGAAGTAGTACAAGGCCCAGAGAGATTCGCCCGGCGAACGGTTCGTGCCATCTTTAACCCTCCTGGCGGTATATTAAAAACCGCCAGGGGGCAGCGCAGCCGTTTTTTTTTTGTGTTTTTTTTTTTAAATCATGTAGCGAGCCTAGGGCTCGCTACATGATAGCCGCTGCTCAGCGGCATCCCCCCATCCCGCCGATCGCCTCCGGCGATAGGCGATCAGGAAATCCCGTTCAAAGAACGGGATTTCCTGGAGGGCTTCCCCCGTCGCCATGGCGACGGGGCGGGATGACGTCACCGACGTCATGGACATCGTGACGTCTAAGGGAGTCCCGATCCACCCCTTGCCGCTGCCTGGCGCTGATAGGCCAGGCAGCGCAGGGGTCTGGGGGGGGGGGCTGTGTTGCGACGCGGATAGCGGCGATGGAGCGCGAGGCGGCGGCGATCGAAGTGCTGACGCAGCTAGCAAAGTGCTAGCTGCGTTCAGCAAAAAAAAAATTATTCAAAACGGCCCAGCAGGGCCTGAGAAAACCTCCTGCGCGGCTTACCCCGAACTACGTTTGAGGTTACCGCCAGGAAGGCTAGTGAAGACATGACGCATGTGTACTTTTTTTTTGCTTGTATATCAAGAGATTGCGTGTAGATCAAGTCAAAATTTCACAAAAATATTTGCTTTTATTGCAAAGCGCTCTTAAACCAAGTTACTCTCAATCCAAGTTTTTACTGTACTGGCAACCGCCGCTTCAGACTGTAAGGGCAATTGGGAAGAAGAAGAAGAAGAAGGAGAAGAAGAAGACATGTTTCAAAATCTACAGGGCCTGAAACCGACATATGACAATACACAAAAACATAACGAAAAGCTGTGGAGATGGTTAATGTTAGGAACAAATAGGGGGATGGTTAGCGTTAGGAGTAGTAGTGGGAGGGTTGGTGGGAGAGGTAGTATTGGTTTGGTATCTATCTATCTATATATATAATAGACTAAGTGCCTCAACCTTCAAACAAGAAGAAGAAGTACTTTGCATGAGAAAATGTATGCGTGCTCAAACACCAAGTTTAAGGCCTCTTTTCCACGGACTGTTGAGCTGTGTGCTCAGCAAGCAGTTACCAGGCAGCAGTGAGCAGATACCAGGCAGCAACAAGCAGTTACCAGGCAGCAGCAAGCAGTTATCAGTCAGCAGTGAGCAGATACCAGGCAGCAACAAGCAGTTACCAGGCAGCAGCAAGCAGTTACCAGGCAGCAGTGAGCAGATACCAGGCAGCAACAAGCAGTTACCAGGCAGCAACAAGCAGTTACCAGGCAGCAGTGAGCAGATACCAGGCAGCAGTGAGCAGATACCAGGCAGCAACAAGCAGTTACCAGGCAGCAACAAGCAGTTACCAGGCAGCAGCGAGCAGTTACCAGGCAGCAGCAAGCAGTTACCAGGCAGCAGCAAGCAGTTACCAGGCAGCAGCAAGCAGTTACCAGGCAGCAGCAAGCAGTTACCAGGCAGCAGTGAGCAGTTACCAGGCAGCAGTGAGCAGTTGTGAGAGTTTGAGAGCCATTTCACTGCCTATTTACAGTCCATGGAAAAGAGGCCTTACCCTAGCAAGTCTGACATTGCAAATCTGGCCTAATTGGCTATTCATGAGGCAATGCTCATGCAAATGCATTCACAAACCAATACCACAAAGCAGTCACCCTGCTACATGCTACATTAGCACTATCCGGCTTAGTGCACACCAGAGCGGTTCGGCAGCGTTTTGCGATCCACTTGCGGCTGCGGATATGCTTGGGTAATGTATTTCAATGGGCTGGTGCACACCAGAGCGGGAGGCGTTTTGCTGAAACGCATACTCCCGAGGTGAGGCATTTTTTGGATTGCGGAGGCGTTTCTGCCTCCAATGTAAAGTATAGGAAAAACGCAAACCGCTCTGAAAAACGGCAGTTCAGAGCGGTTTTGCAGGCGTTTTTGTTACAGAAGCTGTTCAGTAACAGCTTTACTGTAACAGTATATGAAATCTACTACACCAAAAACGCTTTACAAAACCGCAAAATGCTAGGTGAAATGCTACAGAAAAATAAGAAAAAGTGTTTCAAAATCTGCTAGCATTTTGCAGATCTGCTAGCAGTTTTTGGTGTGCTCCAGGCCTCCAGGAGCGCCACGGGGAGGATTCCCAATGCCCCCTTTTTATACAACTGGGGGGACCGCAGGGTCCCAGGCTCTCTCACTGCCTGGAAACCACAGCGGCACCCCGGAGGGGGAGGCTGGGTGGCGTGGACGCCCCCCCCCCCCAAGTGTGGCCAGCGCCGGGGAAAGCCGTCTGCACCCACCTCCCAATATTAAAAACAGGCACTTACCTTAACGTCCATTGCGTTCTGCTACATGCGCATTAATTTGGGGGCACCACATGAGAAAGGAGAGAAGCATGGGTCACCCCGAGCTTTAGAGCTCAGGGCTGGCTCACATACAGCACTCCAGAGGGGGGGGGGGGGAGGACAGGCGCACTCACTCCAGGGTTCACACCACCGGAGCAAGCCATCCACCACCTGCCTCCAAAGGATACAAACTGCAATTAATGCTTTCCATGAGAAAATTAATGCGCATGTAGCAGAACCCAATGGACGTTAAGGTAAGTGGCTGTTTTTAATATTAGGAGGTGGGTGCGGACGGCTCTCCCCAGCGCTGGCCACGCTTGGGGGGGGGGGGGGGGGGGGGATGCGCCACCCAGCCTCCCACTCCGGGGTGCCGCTGTGGTTCCCAGGCAGCGAGAGAGCACTTTGCAGTATTGGTTTTTTGACCCTGCATAGTTTGGCATGCGAAAGCAAATGCATATTTGCATGAGCATTGCCTCATGAATAGCCAATTAGGCCGGATTTGCAAAGCCAGACTTGCTAGGGTTAAACTTGGTGTTTGAGCACGCATACATTTTCTCATGGAAAGCCTACTTCTTCTTGCTTCACGGTTGAGGCACGTACTCTATTAGATAGATAGATGCGGCGTATGCTACGACGCGGGTTGGCTAGTTGCCTATATTCTACTAGCAGCTTCACCCAGCACCAAATTTCCTGTCCCTCTTTTCATAAGTTTGATACTTGAAATTTGTTGGAATTTTTGCCACAGTGTCCATTTTTAAAATGCTGTTCATTTTAATTACGGATACTCTGCATTAGTAGTTCTTCTGGAGTGTCGGTTTTATAATTTCAGCAGACTATTCTCAGACAGAGGGGGTCAGTGTGGTTCTCCAATGCCTAGACTGTATGATTTGTGCAGCATTGATAAGGTGTTTCAGTGGAGATTTCTTACGGTATATTTTTAAATATGTATTTACTGTAAAAGGAAGTATCAGTAGGTAGGTCTACGGCTGTATTTTCTTTTGTAATTCCTTGACATCACTCCAGTAGGATCTCATCGAGGGACAAGTCCAAAGGCTGAGGGTGCACTTATATTGTCCACACCTCCAGCATCTATTAGTTAGAACCGGGAATATATCCTTTTAAAATTGTGAATGGGGTTGTGTTAGAAGATTTATTAGACTTGTTTTGCTTTTTGCTTTTTCTGATGTCAAGATTCTATCTATTTCCTATCACTGGTGACACAACAGAGAATAAGTTGACCTCTACAATGGCAGCCAGACAGTAATAAAACATTTTTAGTAGTTGTGTTGGGAAGAGATAATCTGGCCATTATTGATGCATGTGGTGTTACGGTTGGAGTAGTTTACACGATTCCCGGTAACACCACAGAAAGTAAGGGTGAAATTTTTTCACCAAGAACACAAAAAGAAATAAAAGCCTTATGTGCGCTGTCCAAAACGTACGGCAAATACATTTTTTGGGTGAAAGCTTTGCTATTAGTATGTAGTATATTTTTCAGCATATAAAACACATTTTTTCCTCCCCCCAAAATGGGGAGAAAAATACCTGCAGTCTCAGGGTCGGACTGGGAAACTAAGGGCCCACCAAGGAAGTTTCAGCCTGGGGCCCGCCCCCCTCTCCTCCTCCTCCCCCCTCCCTCTCTCCCCCCCATTTTGGGCTCACATACACATGTACTCTAGAAATTTTGCATGATTTTATGGTAGGGAATGGATTGTGAGCACTTCTGAGGACAGCCTCCAATAGGGATATGTCCACATGCGGCGTGCACCACGCACTGGAACATGGGCGTGATCATGATGAGTCATGGGCAGACTTTAAAATAATAAAAAAAAAAAACACAACATAAGTAGTGGTGTTATTCACAGACATTAGGTCTAACCAGATACATTTTAGATAAAATAATAAAGTAGTTACATGCCTCATGATAATTCATCAAGTAGTCAAATGGCAGCAGATTTCCTGACAAAACGCAATCAGATTGGCGGCAGATTTTCCCACAAAATGCAATCAGATTGGCGGCAGATTTCCCCACAAAATACAATCAGATTGGCGGCAGATATCCCCACAAAATGCCTCCCCCCCTCCCTCACCTAGGGGACCCCTCTTCCGTGCTCCCCCTCCCCTCCAAAATTGCAGCCAGCCAGCAGCAGCGAGCGGGTACCGGCTTACCTGCATCAGAGCGATAGCGCTGCGTGCCGCTGGGCTCCGTCTCCTGCTCTGACCAATCACGCTCTCACAGTACTTCCTGCGAGAGCGTGATTGTTCAGTGCAGGAGACGGAGACCAGCCCAGCGGCATGCAGAGCTATCGTTCTGATGCAGGTAAGCTGTTCCCCGCTCGGTGCCGCTGGCTGGGTGCAATTTTGGATGGGAGGGGGAGCGCAGAAGGAGGGGCCCCTAGGTGAGGGAGGGGGGAAGGCTTCCCCCCCTCCCCACCGCTCTGTGCACAATCTCCTCCCTTCCTGCGCTGTGCCTCCCTCCTTCTCAGCTCTGGGGCCCCCAGGAGGTGGAGCGGCCGGGGCCCACTGATGGAAAAATCGCTGGTTCGGTGGGTCAGTCCGAGCCTGCTGAGTCTTATATGCCAAGTACAGGGAATCCCTGACTTATGAACACTCACCGATACATACGACCCCTAACCAACCAAACACGAAGTTGGGGACTCCCTGGCCCTGAATTGTCCCCATGTGTGCCCTCCACTTCCCCTTGTATTCCCTCCACTCCCCATGTACAGTTACAAGCAGCGGCAGCACGGCTCAACTAATCCATCAGCTCCAGCAGCGATCACAGACCTCTCCTCTCCCGCACTGCTCCTCTGGTGCCGGCTTCTGATGACATGATCAGCAGAAGCCGTCACTAGGGGAGCAGTGCAGGAGAGGAGAGGTCTGTGATCACCGCTGGAGCTGATGAATGAGGTAAGCCATGCTGTCGCTTCTTGTAACTATACTCGGGGAGCAGAGGAGACACAAGGAGGAGTAGAGGGCACACATGGAGGAACGGAAGGGGCACATGGGGGAGCGGGGGGCACACAAGGGGGACAGAAGGACACACATAGGGACACAGGAGGACACATGGGGGCACAGGAGGACAGAAGGGGACATGAGGTACGAGGGGGACTCAATAATTGGGGAAGAACATATACAAGACTCTCCTGAACCATGGATGCACCAGGTTTAATGAAAATACATTTTTCTGGCTTTTGCCTTAAAGAGGAACTCCAGTGAAAATAATGTAATAAAAAAAAGTGCTTCATTTTTACAATAATTATGTATAAACGATTTAGTCAGTGTTTGCCCATTGTAAAATATTTTAAATCCCTGATTTATATTCTGACATTTATCACATGGTAACATTTTTACTGCTGGCAGGTGATGTAGCTGCTGCATGGTTTTTTGGCAGTTGGAAACAGCTGTAAACAGCTATTTCCCACAATGCAAAAAGGTTAACAGACAGGAAACTGCCAAGAGTACATACTCAGAATTTCTTGATGTGGGAGGGGTTTCACCACAATATCAGCCATACAGCGCCCCCTGATGGTCTGTTTGTGAAAAGGAATAGATTTCTCATGTAAAAGGGGGTGTCAGCTACTGATTGGGATAAAGTTCAATTCTTGGTTGGAGTTTCTCTTTAAACCTAGGTGCACCTTATAGTCCGGAGCATCTTATTTGATGAAAAATATGGTATTTGTATTGGATGAACCAGCCAGTGGCAGCCACAAATAAGAACAATTTATGCATCAGCTGTAAATAAATGCTAGTCTTGAAGGTGAGTGTTCTGGCATTGTCATCTGTCTTAATGCTGTGATGAGACATGACCGACCAGTGTCTTGCCGAACACAGCTGTTTCTCAGAGCTGTCAAGGCCAGGTACAGCAGGTCTGTATGACATCACAAGGGGATGGCCTCTCACATTGGCCTCAATTCACTAAGCTTTATCAAACACTTTATCAAACATTTGGTAATTTACCTCATGGGTAAAGTCTAATTTTTAATTCACTAAGGTGGGGGCAGCACGGTGGCATAGTGGTTAGCTCTCTCGCCTTGCAGCGCTGGGTCCCTGGTTCAAATCTCAGCCAGGGCACTATCTGCAAAGAGTTTGTATGTTCTCTCTGTGTCTGCGTGGGTTTTCTCCGGGCACTCCGGTTTCCTCCCACATTCCAAAAACATACGGATAAGTTAATTGGCTCCCCCTAAAAAATTGGCCCTAGACTACAGTACTTACACTACATATATAGACATATGGCAATGGTAGGGATTAGATTGTGAGCTCCTTTGAGGGACAGTTAGTGACAAGATATATATATATATGCATTGTACAGCGCTGCGTAATATGTTGGCGCTATATAAATACTAAATAATAATAATAATAAGGTGTTACATATTTATCAAATGTTTTATCGATACAACGTTCAATAAACCTATAACACCTTAATGAATTCAAAATTAGATTTTACCCATGAGTAAAATTATCAAACATTTGATAAAGTGTTTGATAAAGCTTAGTGAATTGAGGCCATTGTCTCACGAAGAGACTGCATTAGATCTACAAATTTCATGAAGCCTTTCCTCTGGAAATTCTAGTGATTCATGGATCCACTATCACCACTTAAAGAATAACACATCCAGCCTTTGCAGGCAAGGTTGTGCAGATCAAAACCGGTTTAGGACTTGATTCTTTCTTACTTACAACAAAACCTGCGTCAGGACTGTAGGAAGAAGAACATGAGGAATCCTTAGATCCATCTTAGGGAATTTGGAATATTTGTTCATTTTAGTACTAGTTTAAGTCATAATTTTCCCAGCCACATCTTTGACATAAATGAAGGAATCTTCAGACCATGGAGTTGTTATCCATTCTATTTAGAGAACTTATGCTTTAGGTTCTCTTGTAGAACCTAAAGACTTTCCATGAATCAGAGTAGCCAGTGGACCAATTGTTTTTCCCTCAAAACCTGGAATGTATTCAGTAGAGAGAAGAAGAAAAATGTTTTTGACTCCCCAGGACCATACATAAGGAGATCCACAACTGACAACTTCTTTTTTCATACTGCTGATGATGAACACTGCTGGATGAATTGTCCATAGGTAGGTGGCTATGATGATACCAAAGCTTCAACTACTTTGTAAGCTGGTTCGTGTTCTAGTATAATGATTTTAAGAAGGGACTTTGTCTGTGAGATCCCTTAAACAGGACAGGAACTGATATCTTAGGAACAACTGGGTCAATTCCTTCTTTTTGGGATATACATAATCTCCCTAGAAATGAGAGAATGAAAGAGCAAATGGAATTGGTGGCTGCTAGAGAGGACAACATATATCATAAACCCCGGGAACAAGGCTATCCTCATGCTTATATTGACTCACCACTCATGTAAGGTTGTTCACTTCTTAATCGATATGCTGTGAATCATTCACTGGATGGAACAAGGTTTTCTTGAAGGAACCTTAAAGAGAATCTGTACTGTAAAATTCTTACAATAAAAAGCATACCATTCTATTCATTATGTTCTCCTGGGCCCCTCTGTGCTGTTTCTGCCACTCCCTGCTGCAATCCTGGCTTGTAATTGCCATTTTTATGCAGTGTTTACAAACAAAAGACATAGCAAGTGATAGGCTGAGAGTAGCTCAGTGTGTGAGTCATACAGAGTGTGCAGGGGGTGTGTATAGCTTCTATCCAATCACAAGCAGCACAGCACATTCCAGCCTGACTGCCTCAGCCCAACAGAGCCGACAGAAGAGAGAAGATTAGATCATATAACAGAGATAATACAGCCACTGTGCAACTAGGAAAGGCTGCAGTTAGAGCACATTAGAACAGTTATAGGAACTTATAGGATAGAAGAATTAAGGCATAAAATTTTGTTACAGAGTCACTTTAAGGAAAGACTTCTGGTTTGTAGTCTGACAGGGCTAAGCAATACATCTGTGGCGACCCAAGGTAATTATGATGACTCATCTACCTATACTGTGGTAATGTGTAGGAGAGATAATGGATTTTATGGTGATGGCACGGGGATGGACCATGGCTGAATGGGTATGGGGACTGGTGGAGATGGAGACAAGATTATGTCCCCTGCACACGCAAAGAGTTGTCGAGCCTCAGAATACGCCACCAAATGCTAAATGGCTGTCAGTCTATTCTGTGCCTAGCACTCACTGCCAACACATACATGCCTCCTATGGGAGGTTAAAACCTCCACCCAGAGTCTCGAATGCAAACCTACATTGATTTACAATCTGTGATTCAATTGCTGTTTTTCCCCAATAAAAACTTTCTGAAGTGTCAGACAGACACATCCTCTCTTGCTCCCCAAAGTTAACTCCCACTCCCCCATGGATACAGCAGAAACTTTTCTGTGTTGTTTACACAGTTTAGTACACTTCAAACACAATCTGATACATTTTGTCAACGTTTCTCCATTGTAATATCTGAATTCACCCTTATTTCATATTCACTGCTTGCAAGGTGCACCACTGTGGTATGCCTGTTTGTTGTTAAAGAGGAACTGTAGTGAAATTAACATCCTATACAATAAAATGCAAGTGTCCCTGCGTCATCAACTGAATGGTTGTGTGTCCCTGGCTTTTTTGTACTGAGCATGTGCGCAGCCAGGGCAGTTAGGACACAGGGCCGGATCTGACAGTTTACTGTGTGTGGTTCACAGAGGTTCTTATTGCATTGTGGGAAATAACAGCTTTTTCCAACGGCCAAGCAAGCAGCTCCCTGTGTGCATATACTTCAGACAGTGGTGGGGAACGAACAAGCGGGACACGTATGTGCGCGCATTACGGGGGGTAGCGGCTGTGACCTAGCGCCTGTTTTTTTAACTGGCGGTGGCGGGCCTGTTTACTAGTAATAAATAAAATAGATTAGTGTTTACAATATTAATGTAACAAACTTATGTGACTCTGCTGCCATCAGCTCCAGGCAGCCGCATACATCCTCTCCATCTGGCGGCATCCCTGG
This sequence comes from Hyperolius riggenbachi, assembly GCF_040937935.1. Taxonomy (NCBI): domain Eukaryota; kingdom Metazoa; phylum Chordata; class Amphibia; order Anura; family Hyperoliidae; genus Hyperolius; species Hyperolius riggenbachi. Next base: position 29,974,693 of record NC_090651.1, on the reverse strand, counting down.
CTCCCCTGTGGCTGTGAGTCAGCGAGGCGGTTCCGGCTGTGTCCCTAGACGGACGCGCCCGGCTCAGAACAGCCTTTATAGGCTAAGGAGACGGGTGTGAGGTGTGTCAGCTGACACAATGGTCAGCTGGCACTGGTTCCCCGCAGGAGCGCTGCTGACTGGGTGGGAGTTCTAGGGGCGTGGTTCTGTACTCTATCTGAGTATTTAGGTCCTGGCTTGTCAGTCGTCCAGTGTTTATTATAGCTATCAGTTCGCTGAACGCTGGACTTTGCCTCATTGTTACTCTAGCTAGTTATTTCCAGAGCTATATACAGTATATATGCAGACACTGGCGATATATATGTACTCTAGTGAGATTAGTTCTGTATATTATATATATATATATATATATATATATATATATATATATATATATATATATATATATATATATATAATTGTTATATTGCCTTCCCTTGCTATCCTTCCTGTGTATGACCCGGCGTGTCCCTCTCTTTGACTGTCTCATCCTTGTTTGTACCGTAGCCATCTGATCTTATGTGTATGACTTTAGCCTGTTAACGACTTAGCCTTTGTCTCAACCTACTGTACTTCAGCCATCTGATCACCTGTGTGTGAACCTAGCCTGTTATCGACCTAGCCTTGCCTCAGTCCTTTTGTACCGCAGATTATCTAAACTCAGTGTATGACCACAGCTGACGATCTGACTACGTCTTATCTTATTCTCAGTGTATACGTCCAATACCCAGCGTGACAATTCATTTATAGATTATTTAGTCAGTGTTTGCCAATTGTAAAAGCTTTCCTTTCCCTGATTTACATAAATAATTTTATCACTATTGGCAACATCTTTAGTTCTGCCCGATGATTTGTTCGGAATGTTCATTACTGAGAGTTCTATGCACACAGGGACATGCTGTTTGCTCAGCATGTAAAGAAGCTTTCATTTCCCACAATGCGACAAGGTTTACAGACAGTTAGGGCCTTGGTTATGACATATCACAGGGGTGTGGGTCACTGTGTGTGTGTGTGTGTGTGTGTGACATCATAGCCTAGGCTAAGCATGACTGGGAGGGCGGGGCTACATACCAATGCAGGAAGTGTTTCTGATGCTAAAACCAGGATAATCAACATAAACTTGGCTATCCTGAATAATGTAGTACATTCTACTATATGTCATAAAAGCGGAATAGAACCCTGCATTTCAACTTTGCTCTAAAACATTATTTACAGCATATTATATGCAACCAGCATTTTTTTTTTACCAGCCCCATAAGCACAGATCGCTCCCACACCGCCGTCCTCCGCTTCCTGGATCCGCCGGTACCGGGCCCGTCACTTCCGGCGGACGCGGCCAATTGTCCGCATCACAGGGCTCCCTCCATACATGTACGCATGCGGCTGCGCAGTAGGCAGCCACACGTGTAACTGTATGGAGGGAGCCCCCTGTGATGCGGAGAATTGGCCGGGTCCGCCAGCCGACTGGCCGACTGGTGGTAATGACAGGACCTGGTAACGGCTGATCCAGACAGCTGAGGACGGCGGCATGGGAGCGGTCCGTGCGTATGGGGCTGGAGGAAGCCCCAGGTATGTATAAAATCTTTTATTGATCCTCTCTGGTTCCCTTTAAAGTTCCTGGAGAGAACTGCTCCCGGCAGCCGAAGTTTAGATACATTTAAGCAAAACAAAATGTAACAACTGTGGAATGTGACTCACTCTCCCTGACTGTGCAAGAGCTGGAGGACAGCCAAAGAGTGTAACATTGCTCACTTGTTACATTTTGTTTTGCTTAAATGTATCTATCTAAGCTTTGGCTGCAGGGAGCAGTTCTCTCCACGAACTTTAAAGCCCTGTGTAACCCTTCCAATGCTGGTCTAGTAAAAAAAAAAAATGCTGGTTGCATATAATATGCTGTAAATAATGTTTTAGGGCAAAGTTGAAATGCAGGGTTATATTCCACTTTAAGGTTCCCCTTTAAGTGTCACCTGTATCTGTAGATGATTGAATCAGGGAATAGGATTATTATCATAAGATTTCATCCAAGCACAAACAAGTGAAGTTTTGTGATACAGGATGTTGGGGGGGGGGCAAATTAAAAAAAAAACTGAAAAATTGGGAACAGAAAAACCCAGGAATCGGGAACAGGCAGCTCTACACCGATATGTCTCCCGGCCGCAACCGTTTAAAAAACAAAACAAGAAACAAAACCGGATCATTACCGCATCTGCCTACTATGGATAATTCATGAAGAATCTATTTGGCTATGTTTTCTGTTTTCATCCTCCATAAACCAGTTTTCTCGTCTCTTTTGTATTTCCGCCGCCATGGGTAGGAAACGATGATTACCTCATGGGTTAATTAAGGGCTAGTTGACCCCGGTGAGATTGCACGGTGCACTAGGGGAGATTGCCGAGAACAGTCATTTGCAGCCGGGAAGGTGATGTGTTTTGGGGGGAAGCGCAGCATTACCGGCGCGAATAAAAATAAGGAGTCCTGGAAGCTGAAATTTTTATTTTCCATTTCATCATTTCTATTATTATGTTTCTGTTTTCAGCAGCTTTGGAATATTAAAGCAGCGCGGAACAGGCAGAGAGAGAGAGAGCCAGAAATCAGAGATCTGAAATTACCAAGCAGCTCTCTCTTTTTGCCGTGCACATTCACAGCGGCGGCAGCGGCTGCAGATTGAGAAATATGTGTGTCTGTAAGATTGGATTGTGCAGTGAACAGTGGCGAGAAGTGAACAGTAATAAATCATGGCGTCGTGAGACAGTGAGAGGAGCGCCGGCGAAAAAAAAAACCCCTACCGGAATCAGGCTGAAGGTGACCTTACTGCAAGCAGAGAAATAATACAATCATCAACTATTTATACTAACCATGGTGCCGCCACGCCGCACAAGACGTGCCGCGGGATTTATACTCAACTCGTCAACATAAGTAGGGGGTGGTCGGAAATGCCGATTTTCCAATTCCGCCATAATTCTGCATTTCGCCATTTGCCATTCCAAAATCAGTGGAATTTTTTTATGTTTTTGTTGTTAAATGGAATCAATTTCCATTTACCCACTGCTCTGGGTTTAATATGCAGCCTGCAACCTTACCCTGCATTGCAAGCACTCCAATCTATTCAGAAATGTTTCTGCTGTAATAAATCTTATCTCAGTCAGACTGGCTCTATTTGGTACATTGCCGACGAGGAGGAAGCTTGTCAACTCCCCTCCCACATTCCTCTTCCTCACTGATTGGCTGAGGGCAGTTCAGTGTGATACAAGGCTGAAATTGGATCTTGCTGGGCTCACCTGTTTACAAAGCAAGCTAGCTGTGACAGTGCTGATTCTAGGAGGAAAAAAAGTAAGGGAGGAAATGACATCAGGATTGGCTTCAGTCAGAGGGAATCAAGGTGGCAAATGCCAGGATCAGAATTCTCTTTATTTACTATATAAAATTCACTGAAATGTTGTGTTTTTTTCCTGGCATAGTATGGCTTACCCTGCTGCTTTAGAGCAGCCCTGAACTCAGAAGTTTCTCTCTGCTCTAAAATATAAGCAACAGCATAATGACCTTTAAAGATAAACATTTCTTTGTTACAGCTGATACAAACCCTGCAATAAATCTGTAGTGTGTCTACTTCCTGCTTTCATGCAAGCAGACATAGGGTTAACATCCTGTGTTTACAAATTCCTGAGCTGACACAGCTGAGAGATAAAATTACACTGGTGATTTGTTACAGATGAAGGGGAATTAGGCAGGCTAAACTCTCTGTATACATACAGGGTGCATTTCTATATGTTTTATTTCTGTCCTGTGCAAGAGTTCAGGTCCACTTTAAAGGGAACCCGAAGTGAGAGGGATATGGAAGCTGCCATATTTAAACAATGTAAACAATGCCAGTTACCTGGCAGCCCCGCTGATCTTCTGGCATAAGTAGTGTCTGAGTCAAAACCCTGGAACAAGCATATGGCTAATGCAGTAAAACCTGAGTGAGCTGATGTACCTGATCTGCTGCATGCTTGTTCAGGGTCTATGGCTCAAAGTATTAGAGGCAGAGGATCAGCAGCACAGCCAGGCGACTAGTATTGTAGGAAATAAATATGGCAACCTTCTTACCCCTCTAACCTCGGGTTCCCATTAATACAGTTTGTAATGTTGATATGCAAATTCCATGGAATCTGCTATATTTTGCGTATTTACGCTGTATTACGTGTAATTCTCAATCCTGAATGCAAACTGCGGTACACTTCCCAATTCTCTGATTGGCCTAATAGTTCCTAGTATTGTGATTGGCCTAAAAATTCAGTCTTAGCACTCAGAATATCGCTCTTGGAAGTGCAGTATTACGGAGCGTACTTACTTCTGCACTCTGATTTCTAAATGGCGCTTTCGGAAAGCTGATTTTTTTATTTGTGGAAACTTGGAAATCGGAATCCTGAGGATTTTGAAAGCTCATCCCTAAACATAAGCAAACATGCACATATGCATACAGTTTGGGAGAAATACAAATAAATACGTATATCTCTATATAATCAGTTTTGCACTACTTAAAGAGGAACTCCAATGAAAATAATGTTATAAAAAAAAGTGCTTCATATTTACAATAATTATGTATTAATGATTTAGTCAGTGTTTGTCCATTGTAAAATCTTTCCTCTCCCTGATTTACATTCCGACATTTATCACATGGTAACATTTTTACTGCTGGCAGGTGATGTCAGTGGAAGGAGATGCTGCTTGCCTTTTTTGGGAAATTGGAAAAAGCTGTAAACAGCTGTTATTTCCCCACAATCCAACAAGACTCCCACAGTGTGATGTCAGAACCATGATCCTGGCATCACACTATGGGAAGGGTTTCACCACAATATATATCAGCCATACAGAGCCCCCTGATGATCTGTTTGTGAAAAGGAAAAACATTCTCATGGGAAAAGGCGGAATCAGCTATTGATTGGGATGAAGTTCAGTTCTTGGTTACGGTTTCTCTTTAAAGTTGATTCATTTTGAAACTTGTAATTGGGTACTAATTGTCAAAATAACAAAAGTAGCTAGCAGTAGTTTTCTTGGAAACTTTCAAAACTTTAAAGGATACCCGAAGTGACATGTGACTTGATGAGATAAACGTGTATGTACAGTGCCTAGCACACAAATAACTATGCTGTGTTCCTTTTTTTTCTTTCTCTGTCTGAAAGAGTTAAATATCAGATATGTAAGTGGCTGACTCCGTCCTGACTCAGACAGGAAGTGACTACAGTGTGACTCTAACTGATAAGAAATTCCAACTATACAACACTTTCCTAGCAGAAAATGGCTTCTGAGAGCAAGAAAGAGATAAAAAGGGGAATTTCTTATCAGAGTCAGGACTGAGTCAGCCACTTACATACCTGTTATTTAACTCTTTCAGGCAGAGAAAGAAAAAAGGAACACAGCATAGTTATTTGTGTGCTAGACACTGTACATACCCATGCCTATCTCATCATGCCCCATGTCACTTCGGGTATCCTTTAAGTTTCGTCTTCAGGCATGACACAGAGCTCAATTATAAACAGTTCTGTACCATACCTGAAGAAGGAATTCAAGTTTTGAAAGCTTTAAAAAAGAAATATCTATAGTTGGCCATTTAAGATATTACCTAGGCAAGTGAGTGCAGTGAGGTGCTCTTAATTCCAACAAGGAAGAGGCAGCCAAGAGAGTATAAAACTTAGTTAAAAACAAATAAAATGTGAAATAAAGAAGTGGCTTACCTCTAAACGACACTGGGTTATGTAATAAAAAGAAGTGGGCCAGCACCCGTCGAGCGCACGCACAGTGCAGAGCTGTTCTGTTTACCTGACTCTTATTTGGTACACACAAAATTTGGTACACAAAAAGGAAGTTGCAGGACATGCTGGGTTTTTTGCTTCTTTACTTCCCCTAAGACTTAACTAATGCAGCCTGATTGGCTGAAACCTCTTTCCCTCCTGTTTTCCCCTCCCACACCTCTGTTCCTCTCTGATTGGCCAATATTTCTCATGCTGAGACATTGAACTTTATATAGTGAAGGGCGGGCAATGCATACACAATCAGGCAGAGGAGAGTAAGGAGGAAATTACATCAGGATTGGCTTCAAAATAGCCGCAGTTAAAATGGGGAATGCTAAGAAGGATTTTCTCTTCTTTTACTGTAGAACAATCACTAAAATCAAAACGTTGGCAGTGCAATACATATGTTATGTAAGTACAGAAGGTACAGAACATTTTTATTATGCTTTTTTCCTAATGGACTCAAAGCACCAGAGCTGCAGCCACTAGGATGCGCTCTGTAGGCAGTAGCAGTGTTAGGGAGTCTTGCCCAAGGACTCGTCACTGAATAGGTGCTGGCTTGCTGAACGGGAAGAGCTGAGATTTGAACCCTGGTCTCCTGTGTCAGAGGCAGAGCCCTTAACCTTTACACTATCCCCCAAAAAAGCTTTGTCAGAAGTAGAGCAAGTATTTATCTACTTATATATGTGTTTTTTTTCTGAAATAGTATGGCTGACAGCTCCTCTTTAATGGATGAGGAGGTGCATTACTCAACAATTTTTGCCCTGTTTATGATTACAAATCTGTAATATAACTGTCTCTAATTTCTTGTGAAAAATAGTAAGCGGGTGTCCGGTATGACGAGGTCAACGTGGAACTCCAGTGACTGCTAAAAGAAAAATAGACAGAGAAACAGCTCAGAAGTACCAATAGTGTAGTATTTTCACAAAAGGTAAAATAAATCCACAATACTACTATTTACCGTACAAACATGGGTTGGTTTTAGGCAACCACTGTTTAGAACATACATGTCAAACTCTGGCCTGTGGGCCAAATCTGGCCCTTGGAGCTATCAGATTTGGCCCTCAGATGGTTTTCCCACTTTGCATTATGTGTGGCCCACTTAAGACCACTAGAGAATCTATATTAGAGGGTAAGCCCTAGATCACCAGGAAAGCCATATGGGAAGGGGAAAAGATCTAGGTACAAGGGAACTGTATGGAAGAGGGAGGGGGCCCACTAGGTACAAGGGAACTGTATAGGAGAGGGAGGAGGGCCACTAGACACCAGGGAATGGTATAGGAGAGGGAGGAGGGTCACTAGACACCAGGGAACTGTAGAGGGGAGGGAGGAGGGCCACTAGACACTAGGGAACTGTAGAGGGGAGGGAGGAGGCCACTAGACACCAGGGAACTGCAGAGGGGAGGGAAGTGGGGGGACACCAGGGAACTGTATAGGGGAGGGAGGAGGGCCACTAGACACTAGGGAACTGTATAGTGGGGGGGAGGAGGGCCACTAGACACTAGGGAACTGTATAGGAGAGGGAGGTGGGCCACTAGACACCAGGGAACTGTATAGGGGAGGGAGGAGGCCCACTAGACACCAGGGAACTGTAGAGGGGAGGGAAGTGGGGGGGGGGCACTAGACACCAGGGAACTGTATAGGGGAGGGAGGAGGGCCACTAGACACTAGGGAACTCTATAGGAGAGGGAGGTGGGCCACTAGACACCAGGGAACTGTATAGGGGAGGGAGGAGGGCCACTAGACACTAGGGAACTGTAAAGGAGAGGGAGGTGGGCCACTAGACACCAGGGAACTGTATAGGGGAGGGAGGAGGGCCACTAGACATCAGGGAACTGTATAGGGGAGGGAGGGGGGCACTAAACACCAGGGAACTGTATAGGGGGATGGTGGGGGACTATTAGACACCAGGGAACTTTATAAGAGAAAGAGGGAGCCGCTAGACATTGAGGTTGGCCCACAACTTGTTCCCAGAGCTCAATTTCGGCCCACTTTTGTATTTGAGTTTGACACCCCTGGTTTAGAGCATTTCGTAGATAGAAATCAGCAGGCACTAAACATGTAAAACGACACCAGTTTACTTGAACTTTCAAAACGACACCATTCCATACCATTAGAGCAACACTTCAGGGATTATTGTCAGAAGGTATCTGTATTGGGGTAGATTCATAAAGCATTACCGCATTTGGAAATGCAGAAAACAGCTGACTTTATCGAGCAATTAGCAAAATGTCAATTCATAAATGTTGCTACCACATGAAAAACTGAAATTATTGAGCAGTGAGGTAAATTACCGATTTGTGCGGTAATTACCTCAACACATGTCAGTAAATGCCTATTCATAAAGCCTACAACATGCAGTAAAGCCACGAAAAAATACCGTCTGCTTTAAAGTGCTGTAAAGAATGTGGAGTCTGTGCTGGGAGCCGTGACTCACAAGCAGAAGCAGTGAGAACTGTGACTGACAGGAGCAGGGAGCCAATAGAAACAGCTCCTGTTCTTCTACAAGTCTGAATGATGGAATCTGCAGCCTTCTCAGATGGGACACGCTTTTAAACCCCCCAGGCAGAAGCAGAGAGATCAGAACAAAACAGGCTTCCCCTAAATACCTTTGGCTGTTTAACCTCTTGGGTTTCTGTTTGAATATGTGTAGGAGCTAGTGGGGAAAATAACCTAAGCATGGTATGTGTAAAGTTTCTTGAAGTTCTTCTAAGCTGTGTCAATTAAAGTGAATGTTAAGAAAGACTAATAGACAGATTCAGAGCAGATTCAGAGCAAGCAGAGGCAGTATAACAAAACATGTACATCTAAAGGGGTTCAAATCCGGGGCCTGGCCAATATATGTGAGTTGGCTTTTAAAATCCTACAAATCCATAAGCAAATTCATTTTTCTCTTGGATATATCATAATGGTATATGCTAGGCTGGCTTCAGCATGTAGTGTTGGTGGTGGTATAGTGGTGAAGAGAGCTACCTACCGAGCACTAGACCTGGGTTCAATTCCCGGCAAAGACCTGGGTTCAATTCCCGGCCAAGGTATGTAAGCTGGCTTTTGAAATTCTACAATTCCCTGGAACACGAGACCCTCCTTCCTCCGGGAGGAGGGGAAAGAGTCTACTGAGTAGAAAGACTTCTTATTAGGCAGAAATCAGTTAGGGGGGAAAAAATTAGAATTGCGTAAAATTCAGTGGAAATCCGTTTTGTTCCGTGAAATTCCGGAAAACAGCTATAGCAATTCAGTTCCGTCGCTTCGGAACCGGAATCACCAAATTCCGGCCGGAGTCGCGGAATTTTAAATTCCGCGGAATGCAGTGACCATCAGTGTTCTACCACACCTGTGAAAATTTTTATGAATTGGCACACAAAAGTTTAAAATACCCAATGTGATTTTAAACTAGGATCTGGGGGGGAGGCGGGAGGATAAAGTCTCAATATGTAGACAAGATAAGGTAAAAAGACAGTAGGAGCCTAACATTATGGGGGTGGAGAGGGGGGTGGGGACAGTGTAAAGATTAAGGAGGTTGGTAAAACTTCAAGTAGCCCATTTCATGTAAACAAAATTGGTAAATGTGGTGGTAAAAATATAAAGTGCATGGTAACCAATGCTCGGAGCCTTGCAAATAAAATAGACGAACTAGAGTTCATTCTGAATGACAAAGGCTATGACATTGTGGGAATAACCGAGACATGGATGGATGAAAGCCATGACTGGATAGCTAATTTAAAAGGATACAATGTGTTTAGGAGGGATAGAACAGGGAAAAAAGGTGGAGGGGTTTGTCTCTTTGTTAAGAATTCTTTTACAGCTGTCCTCTACGATGAGATGGAAGAAGATTGCGAAGATGTGGAGTCCGTTTGGGTAAATATTCATGGTGGAAATAAAAGTTGCCAATTGCTTATTGGGGTATGCTACAGACCACCTCATATTAATGAAGCTGCAAAACTGTGATTACTACAGCAGATTGAAAAAGCTGCGAGTAAAAATGAGGTCATAATTATGGGCGACTTCAACTTTTCAGACATTGACTGAGGTATTGAGGCTACCCATTCTGGTAAAAGCAGCAGATTTCTGGCAGCACTACAGGACAATTACTTGACTCAAATGGTAACGGAACCAACTAGGGGGAATGCGTTACTGGATCTGATCATTTCTAATAGACCAGATAATGATTCAAATGTGCAGGTTCAAGAACATTTGGGAAATAGTGATCACAACATGATAACGTTTGATCTGGTGACTGATAGGCCACGGGGCAGTGGGACCACTAAAACTATGAATTTTAGAAAAGCAAAGTTCAATCAAATTAGGCAGGCACTAAGTTTGGTGAACTGGTATAATGTACTACAAGGGGAGGACACTGAAGGGAAATGGCAAGCTTTTAAACTTATTCTTAATCAATATTGTTGTATGCATATCCCATATGGAAACAAAATGTCTAGGAATAAAAAAAGGCCTCTATGGATGAATATAAAGGTTAGGGATAAAATGAAGAGGAAAAGGAATGCCTATAAGGTCCTAAAACAGGAGGGGACCGAGGCTGCACTAAGCAATTATAAGTAGTGCAATAAAAATTGTAAAAAAGAAATTAGGCTGGCAAAGATCGAAGCTGAAAATCAAATCGCTAGGGAGATAAAATCGAACCCAAAAAAGTTTTACAAGTACATCAACTCTAAAAAAAGAAAGGTTGACTGTATAGGACTCCTAAAGGATGAGGGTGGGAACTCAATGGTGGATGGCCAAGGTAAGGCAGAGTTATTAAATGCTTTTTTTGCTTCTGTCTTCACAAAGGAAACAGCACTGTTGCAAATTACAGAGGCAGAAGAGTGTCAATCTTCCAACTGTAATATTAAATACTTAACGCAGGAAGAAGTGAAGGCAAGACTAAATAAATTAAAAATAGACAAGGCACCTGGCCCGGATGGCATGCATCCTCGGGTCCTAAGGGAATTAAGTTCAGTTATAGCTAAACCCCTTTATCTTATCTTTTGTGACTCTCTTGCAACTGGCAGAGTCCCAGGGGATTGGCGTACAGCCCACGTTTTCCCATTATTTAAGAAGGGCAAAAAATCAGATCCAGGAAATTATAGACCTGTAAGCTTAACATCAGTTGTATGCAAACTATTTGAGGGGTTACTAAGAGATACTATACATGACTTCATAGTAGAAAATAATCTTATTTCTCAGCATCAACATGGGTTTACTAAAGACAGGTCCTGTTTGACTAACATGCTCAGCTTTTATGAGGTAGTGAATGCTAATATGGATATTGGGAATGCTGTAGATGTGATATACTTGGACTTTGCAAAGGCCTTCGACACTGTTCCCCACAGAAGTCTGGTGCAAAAGTTGAGGATGCAAGGACTGGGGAAGAGTTTGTGTGCATGGATAGGGAACTGGCTAATGGACAGAAAACAAAGAGTTGTGGTCAATGGATCGTACTCAAAATTGGAGACTGTTAGCAGTGGGGTCCCACAGGGGTCTGTACTGGGTCCAGTGCTCTTCAATTTATTTATTAATGACCTAGTAGATGCAGTAGTGAGCAATGTTGCTATTTTTGCAGATGATACAAAATTGTGCAGAATCATCAACTCTCAGGAAGATAGTGTCATATTGCAACAGGATCTGGATAGGATGGCTATATGGGCACATACATGGCAGATGAAATTCAATGTTGACAAATGTAAAGTCATGCATTTTGGTCGTACCAATGGTCTAGCACCATACAAAATAAATGGGATACAGTTGGGGACATCAAACTTGGAGAAGGACTTAGGAGTACTCATCGACAACAAGTTAAATAATCGTACTCAATGCCAAGCCTCTGCAGCTAAAGCCAACAAAATTTTGGGATGCATTAAAAGGGAAATAAAAACTTGAGATGATAGCATAATATTGCCCCGTTTAACTCTCTAGTAAGGCCACATCTGGAATATGGAATTCAGTTCTGGGCACCACATTACAAAAAAGATATTGCAGTTTTAGAGCAGGTGCAGAGACGAGCAACAAAATTGATACATGGGATGGAAGGTCTCGCTTACCAAGAAAGGTTAGATAAACTGGGTTTATTTAGTCTAGAGAAAAGACGCCTTAGAGGAGATCTAATTAACATGTATAAATACATCAGAGGGCAATATAAAAGCTTGGCGGATGAGCTTTTTCTCCCTAGGCCTTCTCAAAGGACTAGAGGACATGATCTGCGCATGGAGGAAAAACGTTTTAGCCATTTATTTAGGAAAGGGTTCTTTACAGTAAGAGTGATTAAGATGTGGAATGCATTGCCACAGGAAGTCGTTATGGCAAACTCTATATCTGCATTTAAAGGGGGCTTAGATGCTTTCCTTGCGTTGAAAGACATCCATGGCTACAATTACTAGGCTATGCCTAATGATGTTGATCCAGGGATTTTATCTGATTGCCATCTGGAGTCAGGAAGGAATTTTTCTCTTTTGGGGCTAATTGGACCATGCCTTGTGGGTTTTTTTTTCCGCCTTCCTCTGGATCAACAGGGATATGTGAGGGAGCAGGCTGGAGTTGTACTTTGTACTTGTTGAACTCGATGGACGTATGTCTTTTTTTTAACCAAAATAACTATGTAACTATGTAACTATGTATTTTCCGGACCAGATCTTTTTTTTTTGCATAGCCTTTTATGAATTGACCACATTGTGCACAAACGTGGCATTACAGCATGACAGCATCTTCCATAACATCATAGCACAAGAATGCAGCAAAAGCAAGCATTGGGGGGCATGGACAAGCTAGCAGTGCAGGATACTTGCATTGTCACATGAAGATGGACATAGGCAATAGGAGCAGTGTGGATAGAATCACGCTGGTAGGTGCATGTGGTCTGCTGTCCACATCCTGACAGCTGTTTCACCCTTGGGGCTTCCTCAGAGGACCGGACCACGACCTTCTGCAGCGTTCGTTGACTTCTAGTGTAATGGGGAGCGGTGTCTTCCACTTTTAGGCATCCTGACGCTGCTCACCCTGTTACTGTTTAGAGCATGTAGAAAAAACCTTCTCCACTCGGATGGAAAGCCTTCTTCTGAGTTTGGGTTGCACTCCCATCGAAAAGGTCCTCTGGAACCACTGGTATGGGTTGCAGGGACAACTCCCTGAAAGGTGGACTACTAGACTTTACAGGTTGGGAGGAGGCGCACCAGTGTGTGTAAACTACCAATTTGGGAGTTAATAAGGAGCAGTCTTACCTCGATATAGAGGTTAAATAATAGTTTATTGAACACCAAAAACAAATGATGCATTTCTTGGGTTTCACTCTCTTTTTTGGGTTAATAACACAGTATCAGAATGTCTCTGTAGAAACGGTAAAGGCGCTCCTACCCCAAAGAAGCGGGTGAAACCTGAGAAACATGTTGTTTGTTTTTGGTGTACAATAAATTATTCTTTAACCGTCATATCGAGGTACGATTGTTCCTTATTACTTTCCTAAATTGGTAGTTTACACTCACACTGGGGTGCCTGCTCCCACCCTGTAAAGTCTTAGAAAATAATGAACATTTCTGGTTCAAATATATTTATATATAAGATATGTAGCATAAATAATATCAATAATAAAAAATATCATTACCACGTTGTTGTCATCCTCCAACTGCCATTGGTTTCCTTGAGCTACTGGTGATGCTTCTCATAGGAGTAGTTGGACTGACACATTTCCATTTTTACTGAGGAATGGGGGGCTGGGGAAACATGCACAGACACCATCATTACTACTTTACAGGGAAGGAACAGAATTTATTGGACAACGCTTTTCAATAACAATCAGCCTGCAGTCTTTGCAGAGAAAGTTCATATATGTTAGATTGTTGCCTGTTTCCCTAAAAAAAACCTGTAGATTGGACATCTGTAATTTACTTTTTTTTGTGAGAACTTGGAATGAGGACTTAAAGCAAGGAAGTACAGCCTTAGCTGTGGTTGGGTTACAAGGTCAAGGCCAGTGATCATTATACAGTATTTGTGTGAGGACACTTCGGGGGAGCCAGCGCTGGATTGCCTGCAGCTACAGCAGAGGGGGAAGCCTCATTGGGACCCTGAGGCTTCCCCCTCCCGAGGTGAGTACACCCCAGGGGAACTTTTTTTTGTTACAGGTTCTCTTTAAAGGATACCTGCCAGAGACACAGCTACCTAAGCTGAGCACAGAGGTATGTTCAAGCTGGATCCACATACTTCGGTGCATTGTCCATTTTGTCTCCTCATTCCCCCATGTTCCCGTAATCACTCCTTAAAAAATCTGACTTTTGGCTAAAGTCGAATTTTCAGACAGGAAGAGGCGGGCTTGCCGTGATGTCCCATCCTATCACCTATTCTAAACTTAGCTGTAAATGTAGGTACTGTATCAGACCTGAGATCTTTGGCACATGATGGATACATGGGCTGGGCCAGGACCCTGTATATACGAAGGCTAATGAGAAGAAGAAGTATAATGTTGTGAGTCTCATGATCACAATTTTCTTAAAGGCAGGGTTCAGGGAAAATAAAAATACTAATCCACTTACCTGGGGCTTCCTCCAGCCTGTGGCAGGCAGGACGTGCCCTCGACGCCGATCAGGAGGCTTCTGATCTTCTCCGGTGGCTCACCCGACCTGGCCAGGCCGGCTTCCAGGTTAGGCTCTTGTGTGCTCCAACGTGCGTCTCTACTAATGCCTGCCACGGGCTGGAGAAAGCCCCAGGTAAGTGGATTAGTATTTTTATTTTTTTATCTCTCTTCGTGGATCTTCCCTTTAAGATATGTTTGTTTTATTTTTTTCTACATTTTTTAAAATTAAGAATGCATGAAATTATTACACTTACAGCAAACCTGAAGGGAAAATAAACTTATGAGAAAATGAATTGTATGTGTAGTACATCTAAGAAATAGAACATTAGTAGCAAAGACAAGAGTCTCATATAGTTTTCCAGTATAGGAAGAGTTAAAACACTTCAGTTGTTATCTTTGCAAAAGAGCTTCTCTGAGAAATTTGACCCACTGGGACCAATAAAGTCCTGTTTTCTGAAGCACTTAAACAGCCAAATAACAGTGAGAGACAGCTTTACTGCAGGAAAGAGTTATTATTTCTGCTTTGTTTTATAGCTTAGAAGACAGAGTAAGGTTTTAAAACTGCAACTGTAACAGAATTATGCAGTTTTATAAAAAAATAAATAAAAAAATAGCTATATAACTGAAAATAAAAATATAAGATGCCTTTCTTTGCTTTTAATGTTGTATTCATTATCGATGCTAAACATACAATTCATTATAACATACCGTTTTTTCACTTCAGGTCTACTTTAAAGAGAACCTGTACTCAAAAATTCTTACAATAAAAAGCATACCATTCTATTCCTTATGTTCTCCTGGGCCCCTCTGTGCTGTTTCTGCCACTCCCTGCTGCAATCCTGGCTTGTAATTGCCATTTTTAGGCAGTGTTTCCAAACAAAAGACATGGCTTCTAACTAGACTGTAATAGGCTTGAGAGTAGCTCAGTCTCTGACTCATACAGAGCTTGGAGAGGGTGTGTATAGTTTCTGCCAATGACAAGCAGTGCAGCACATTCCACACATTCCAGCCTCAGCCGACAGAGCCGACAAAGGAGAGAAGATTAGATCATATAACAGAGATAATACAGCCACTGTGCAACTAGAAAAGGCTGCAGTAACACAGACCACATTAGAACAGGTATAGGAACTTATAGGATAGAAGAAATAAGGCTGAAAATTTTGTTACAGAGTCTCTTTAATGTTTTTGGAGCTATGCCTGTGTAACATATACACTTTCTTCCCAATTTTGTTTGTCATAAGTCTTTTTTTTCTTCCTCTGTCTTCTTCTCTCCCTCTCTTATCCTCTCTTCCTTGTCCTCGTGTTATTAGCGTATGCACTTGCTTTGTATGACCTTCAGCCGGTAGCTTAATAAACGTTTACAAAATGTAAAGTTTGTTTCCAATCAATCTGCTTTTTTTTTACTTTGCTGCATTTTGAAGGCTTTGTGACAGGTCCTCTTGAGCATTTCCTGAGCGTAAGCCCTCATTTAGATCCTAACTAATGAAACGAGTTTATTTATTTTAGGCCCGGTTCACATTAGCGGTTGCTATCCGGAATCGCCGTGCCGGAGCCGTGCCGGAGCCGGACCGCATGCGGACCGGACGAAACGGACGCACGGCATAGCAATGAAAGTCTATGCGACCGTTCACATGCGTCCGTTTCGTCCGGACCGGAGCCGGACCGGATCCGGACTCCGGCGTCCGTTCCAACATGCGCTATTTTTTGGTCCGGCTGGTCCGGCTGACGTATCCGGACCGGAGCCGGAATGTTGCATCCGGCCAATGGAAACCAATGAGAACCGGAGAGCGCACAACACACTGGCTATAAAAACCGGATGTTGTACCACACTTCCTATGCAGACTCTATGGTATGGTGGCC
Organism: Hyperolius riggenbachi; assembly: GCF_040937935.1. NCBI lineage: Eukaryota > Metazoa > Chordata > Amphibia > Anura > Hyperoliidae > Hyperolius > Hyperolius riggenbachi. The sequence continues at coordinate 29,958,487 of NC_090651.1, read as the reverse complement.
ATTTTGGATGGGGACCACATGGCACCAGCGTTCACAGAGTGGAGCAGCAGTGACTTCATGCTGGAGCTCTTTGGCAGCAATATGGAGCAGGATCAGTCTGATAGCGAGGGGGTGAGGCCCTACACATCAGAAGACCTCATCCTACAGGTGCAGCAGGTACCAGCCCTGTGGGACAAGGGGGATGCGGACCACAGCAACATCAAAAAATGCAGAGGCCTGTGGAAAAAAATTGCCAAGCTGTATGTGGAGGACTTTGAGAACTTGAGCAAGAGACAGCAAGGCACAGAGGGTATGTTGACTAGAAGTTTTTTTTTGGGGGGGGGGGGGGGGGGCTTGTGGTTAAATAAGCTTGTGATGTATTCAACTTTTGCTATGGATTTGTGTCACCCACGTGTTGCCCACCCACCCGTGGCCCACCCACCTGTTCCCCACCCACCTGTACCCCACCTGTGATGTATCCCACCCACCTGTACCCCACCTGTGATGTATCCCACCCACCTGTACCCCACCTGTGATGTATCCCACCCACCTGTACCCCACCTGTGATGTATCCCACCCACCTGTACCCCACCTGTGATGTATCCCACCCACCTGTACCCCACCTGTGTTGTATCCCACCCACCTCTACCCCACCTGTGATGTATCCCACCCACCTGTGTTGTATCCCACCCACCTGTACCCCACCTGTGATGTATCCCACCCACCTGTACCCCACCTGTGTTGTATCCCACCCACCTGTGATGTATCCCACCCACCTGTGATGTATCCCACCCACCTGCGCTGTACCCCACCTGTGTTGTATCCCACCCACCTCTACCCCACCTGTGATGTATCCCACCCACCTGTGTTGTATCCCACCCACCTGTACCCCACCTGTGATGTATCCCACCCACCTGTACCCCACCTGTGATGTATCCCACCCACCTGTACCCCACCTGTGTTGTATCCCACCCACCTCTACCCCACCTGTGATGTATCCCACCCACCTGTGTTGTATCCCACCCACCTGTACCCCACCTGTGATGTATCCCACCCACCTGTACCCCACCTGTGTTGTATCCCACCCACCTGTGATGTATCCCACCCACCTGTGATGTATCCCACCCACCTGCGATGTACCCCACCTGTGCACATAAAACATACACAATGACCAATTATTATACATCAATTTATTGTAAAAAATTAATACATTTAAAATCACTCAAACTTGAAACTCCAAAATAAACACATTTCAACAAAACATATTAAAAACCAAACATTCACCCTCGTCCAGGTGGTGTGGTAAAATAAAGTCTCAGTTGGTCCCTGTTCCGCAGTGACACTACCCTTGGCCTGGTTGCATACCTCCGCAGGGGCATTAGTGGAAGCACATTCGGGGGTTCCGGAGTCTCTCTTTCCTCCTGCCGCACAAAGTTGTGGAGGATGCATGCTGCCTTCACCACGACAACTGCGTTGCCCGGTTTCAGCAGCATGGGCGTGTGGAACACCCTCCACTTTGACACCAGGATCCCAAATGTGCACTCCACCATTCTCCTTGCACGGCTCAACCGAGCATTGAAGTGTAGCTGGCTGGCATCAAGTCCCCTGTCTGGGTACGGACGCATTACATGGTCGGACAGGGCGAAGGCCTCGTCCCCCACAAACACATAGGGGTAGGCCGGTGCCCTTGTCCCAGGCCAGGGTCTGTCACGGGGGAGACGCAGTCTGCCTTCCTCCATCAGCCGGCAAAGGGTCGTACGCTGGAAAATTCCAGAGTCATTGGAACTACCGTACGACCCCACATCCACGTACACAAACTTGTAGTCCGCATCTGCCACTGCCATTAGAACAATGCTGAAGTATTTTTTATAGTTGAAATAATGGCTGCCACTCCCCACGGGTTTCTGAATCCGGATGTGTTTCCCATCCAGTGCGCCAACACAATTAGGAAACTTGCACTCGGTCCAGAAGCCCTGGGCGATCTCCTCCCATTTCGTGGTGTCCGGCACAGGCATGTATCTGGCCCTCAGTCGCGTCCAAAGGATCCTCGAAGTCCTCACGACGATGCCTGCCACCGTGCTCTTCCCAATACGAAATGTGACATGTAGCGATGTATATGTTTGTCCAGTTGCAATGTACCTACAAGAGAAATAATCGAAATCAATTTTTCATGTCGTTACAGGAGAAAGGTACAAGACAAGGTGGCGCAATATACGGGATGCATATGTGAAATGGCTACGGAAGAAAAAACTTGCCGAACGAAGTGGCAGTGGCGGGGGAAGGCGACAAAAAGACTACCAATTTGCCAAGCAATTGTCTTTCATCAATGCAAGCCTGGAACCTAGACTGTAAGTACCACTACTGTGGGCAGGAACTGAGAGCTCATTTACCATGACTTCGGCCATGTATTGCTATGGCCTCAATTCCCATGGCTAGCGAACTTTTCTCACAAGCTTTATCAAATGTAGGGTAGAAACGGGTGATAAAGTGATTGCTAGTGTTTGGTAGCTCTGTGAATTGACGCCACATGCTGTTTGGCACACCAATAAATATTTTTTTTATCTACAGGACTGAAGACAATTTGGAGCAAGAGGAACCGACCCAGGAGGCACGGTTCAGCAGTGAGGAGAGCTTGGTGGATGATGACGTCGCCGATGTAACCTATTTCCCCGAGGCGAGGAGTAGGAGGAGGGAGTCCTTCATCACAACTCCGTCCTTTGATGATGACTTGGCAGAAGAGAGCTTGGATGTTGAGGTTGCAGGACCGAGTGTGGAAGAAGCTGAACCTCCACAATCGACCGCTATGGAAGCTCCAGGGGAACAAGAACAAAGTGAGGAGCACCGAGAGACTGCAGCACAACCAGCGCGCAGGGCAACCCCGACACAGGCCAGAGGACGGGAAGATGCTGCCACACCACCAGTGAGGACCACCACACCAGTGAGGCGTCGAGGTACCCTCCCCCCAACAAGGAGAGAGACAGAGTCCGAGATGTCCGGGGCTGTCTCCGGACTTCTCGGGATTCTTCAGAGCCACCAAACTCTCATAACCCGGCAGTTGCAAGATGAGGACAGGGGCCATATCATGGAGCAGTACAAGTCCCACATCACTTCACTGCAATGTGAGCTCGACGCTGTACATGGGCACTACAGGGACGAGCTTAAAATGATGCATGAGATGCACAGAGGAGAAATCGACCAACTGCGTGCGCAGCATCATCAGTCGGTGGGCCAGCTGCAGAACATGATGCAGCAAATGCATCAACAAAGCAAGGAACTACTGAAATTGCAGGCACACCCGTGTTTTCACACTGTGATGTCTCTAATACCATATCTTGAAAAGGTGCCTTCACAAAACCTGATGGCGTGCCATTCCAATTTGCTGGAGGTGATTAAACAGCACATGGACACGCCATTATTGCAACCACCAATTTTTAGACCCCCACAACCAACAGCGGTGCCCACCTGGCAATCATCACAGATGTACACCGGCTACAGAGGCAGTCAATATGGGCCACCGCTGTCAGGGTCCAGCTCATCCACGACCAGCACCCAAGAGAGTCCAGATTTCCAGGCAGCAACTCCCACCTTTTCTAGTAGTGGTGCCGATACAATTTGAAAAAAAAAGTCAAATTGTTCATGGACATGCTCCTCTGAATACCTCCGATCCTCGGAGGAAGGATACCATCACAGGGCATTTTAACTTTTGGTTTTGCTGGACTTGAACTTTAGGGCCTGGTGTCCCCAAAAGACACTACCTGGGTCACAACCTTGTGCCTGTTGCACTGCACCTGTAGTCCTGCACCTGTGCCTTTGATTCCTCTTGTTCCTTACTTTGTTGATCCTAATCACTTGCACAAGACCCTTGGAGCCATGGGTGAAGGACACCTTCACTGGTCGGTGAGAGGCCTAGCCTTTTCACTGACCTGTGTCCTTCATCCATGGCTCAGAGGGTCCTGTGCCAGTCGTTAGGTTTTAGAAGCACTAATAATTTAGGGCCTGGTGTCCCCAAAAGACACTACCTGGGTCACAACCTTGTGCCTGTTGCACTGCACCTGTAGTCCTGCACCTGTGCCTTTGATTCCTCTTGTTCCTTACTTTGTTGATCCTAATCACTTGCACAAGACCCTTGGAGCCATGGGTGAAGGACACCTTCACTGGTCGGTGAGAGGCCTAGCCTTTTCACTGACCTGTGTCCTTCATCCATGGCTCAGAGGGTCCTGTGCCAGTCGTTAGGTTTTAGAAGCACTAATAATTTAGGGCCTGGTGTCCCCAAAAGACACTACCTGGGTCACAACCTTGTGCCTGTTGCACTGCACCTGTAGTCCTGCACCTGTGCCTTTGATTCCTCTTGTTCCTCACTTTGTTCTTGTTCCTAACCACTTGCACAAGACCCTTGGAGCCATGGATGAAGGACACCTTGACTGGTCGGTGAGAGGCCTAGCCTTTTCACTGCCCTGTGTCCTTCATCCATGGCTCAGAGGGTCCTGTGCCAGTGGTTAGGTTTTTGAAGCACTTCAATTTATTAAGGCCTGGTGTCCCCGAAAGACACTACCTGGGTCACAACCTTGTGCCTGTTGCACTGCACCTGTAGTCATGCACCTCTGCCATCGGTTCCTCTTGCTCCTCACTTTGTTCTTGTTCCTAACCACTTGCACAAGACCCTTGGAGCCATGGATGAAGGACACCTTGACTGGTCGGTGAGAGGCCTAGCCTTTTCACTGCCCTGTGTCCTTCATCCATGGCTCAGAGGGTCATGTGCCAGTGGTTAGGTTTTTGAAGCACTTCAATTTATTAGGGCCTGGTGTCCCCGAAAGACACTACCTGGGTCACAACCTTGTGCCTGTTGCACTGCACCTGTAGTCATGTACCTCTGCCATCGGTTCCTCTTGCTCCTCACTTTGTTCTTGTTCCTAATCACTTACACAAGACCCTAGGAGCCATGGATGAAGGACACCTTGACTGGTCGGTGAGAGGCCTAGCCTTTTCACTGCCCTGTGTCCTTCATCCATGGCTCAGAGGGTCATGTGCCAGTGGTTAGGTTTTTAAAGCACTTCAATTTATTAGGGCCTGGTGTCCCCGAAAGACACTACCTGGGTCACAACCTTGTGCCTGTTGCACTGCACCTGTAGTCATGCACCTCTGCCATCGGTTCCTCTTGCTCCTCACTTTGTTCTTGTTCCTAATCACTTGCACAAGACCCTAGGAGCCATGGATGAAGGACACCTTGACTGGTCGGTGAGAGGCCTAGCCTTTTCACTGCCCTGTGTCCTTCATCCATGGCTCAGAGGGTCCTGTGCCAGTGGTTAGGTTTTTGAAGCACTTTAATATTAGGTACTGGTGTCCCCGAAAGACACTTGGGCAGCTATGCCCTGCAACTCTTCCAGCACAAAGTTGGTGGTTGGTGTTCCTTAAAACTGACCTGGCTATACCATTGATATGTTATTTTTTTGTCTTCCATGTTGGAAGAATGTTTCCATGTTGGAAAGTGGTTGTTTTTGCAATAAAAAAATTTGTTTTTACATACCTCAGTGTGATGAGTAGTTGTTCTTGTGGTGTGACTGCTCTCCTGAACGTGGTATCCTTCTTCCTAAGGTCATCCTTCACCATCTCCAAAAGGGTATCAAACCTGTCAGGAGATGTAAAGGAAGAAGCTGTAAAGTATGTTGTGGGACAAGGTGTTGGGTGGAGGATGGGGGAGGTGTGTTTACAGAGGTTTGGGAGTGTTGTGGAGGGTGGGGGTGTAGTGTATAGCTAGGTATACAGGGGTGTGGGGGTCAGGGTGGTGTGTTTAGCTAGGTATACAGGGATGAGGTGTTGTGGGGGTGAGGGTGGGGTGTTTAGGGATGGTGGGGGTTGGTGTATTTAGGCCTAGATACTTACAGGGGAATAGACATCCGAGTGTAGCTGTAGAACTTCTGTGGGTGTCGTCTGAGGTCCCGGTAGAGGGCCTGGAACTCTCCCTTCCTCTGCCTCCTGGCTAGTAGAGGGTGCACCCACCATCTCCTGCGAGGAGCACGCCTTCTCCCCACATAGTAGTAGGTAAACAACAGGAAGGAGAGAATTCCCAGGTAATAAGCGTAAAAAATGACTGGATCCATGGTCCCAACTGCTGTCTCTGTATCCAAGGATGGTCTCCACACGTCCAGCTGTCTCCAACAATGACCCCAGAGCTTCTGCTGACCTCCCAGAACCCCAGGTATTTATACAGGTTGTTATCTCTTTAAGAATCCGGATCCGGACCGCAACCGTGTTCATACCGCACGGAAACCGTATGCAACCGGACCGGATCCGGACCGGATCCGGACAGGAACCGTACGGTTCAGGTCCGATCCGGCTCCGGTGCGGTCCGGACATCCGGTGCGGTTTTCGCAAAACCGCAAGTGTGAACGGGGCCTAAGTGCAGCAAAACAAACACACGCAGCATAAAGCAGCAAACACTTATAGTATAACCACAAGCACTTAACAGTTATTAACTGGTATCACCTAATACACGATCTGCGTCATTATTATTTCCACTTCTGTTTGATGGAAAACGTGTATGATTTGTTCTGGCGTGCCGCTGCGATAAACATGGCTTGCTAAATATATCTGTAACTTGCACCAACATTGTTTTTCAAAATCAAATGGTTCGCAAGACTCACTGATGGCCCCATTTATTAGAGAACAGAGAAGTCTGGGAAAGAGGAAATCCACTAAATATTATTTACAGCCAACAGGGTCTTAAAAGGAACTGCCCTGAAAATCATAGTGGAAGTAACTTTTTTAATTTTTTTAAGCGGAAATGCAGTTTTAAAGGGAATTTGGAGTGAAAATAAACTTATGATATAATGAATTGTATTTGTAGTACAGCTAACAAATAGAATATTAGTATCACAAATATGAGTATCAACAGGAAGATACAATGAATGCAGGCTGTCAGGATCTCTCCTGTAGCATGTTCTGTCGCAGTTCTGACTTAATTGCTTGCATTCGGTTGCGCATTCGCAATAAGTCTCATTGTCATTTGCAATCACTCTGCACTTCAGGATGCTGTCAAGATTCCTCCTTTTGCTTGCTGAAGTTGAACTGCAGCCAAATAGCCATGGATTTCCTACATGCATACTGTTGCATAATATTGCATGTATTTGTTATGAGAGTCCTTTTTCACAGTCGGTTGGCAGATTGTGGTCAAGCTAGCTCAGGATTGAGTGATTACCATTCAGCTGTGTGGGAATTTGCATGCCTGCATCCATTGGCTGATGTCCACATAAAAGTCTGCCTTCAATTTCAGACTCCGCCAGACATAGCGTACAGCTCCCTGAGTTGTTGCTGGGTCATTCATGTGAATTGTATATTGCATTGTTTAACCTTGTTTCTTGCTTGGATGTTTGCTGTATCCGCGGAGGTACAGTGAAGTCTTTTTGATCCTGATAGCTTGGATTCTGCCATCAGCACGTTGGTGATTGGTAGTATTCCTGCTAGTCTGTTCCTGAGGACGTAACTATCGCAGCAGTTGCCATTAGTTACGCTCCTACCAGTTTGTCTTGTCTATGTCAGTGTGAATGTTTGCCGTCACTGGGGCAGCGACTAGATTGGCAAAGCATTCCATCTGTCTGTCTGTTGTTTGTCTTGTTACTCAGCCTGAGGCTTGGTGCGGCGCCGCACTAAGCAGCCATTGTATATTAATGTGACTGTCATTACTCAATTAATGTATTTCAATGCGACTGCCAGACTGACTTAGATAGGACCTTAGCTTTACTGACCATTCTCGCCTAGTCCTTTGTACCGCAGCCATCTGATCTAACGTGTATGACCTTAGACTGTTACCGACTCCGATTCCGCCTAGTCCTTTGTACCACAGCCATCTGATCTAAAGTGTATGACCCTAGCCTGTTACCGACTCTGATTCTGTCTAGTCCATTGTACCGCAGCCATCTGATCTATCGTGTATGACCTTAGCCTGTTACCGACTCCGATTCTGCCTAGTCCATTGTACCGCAGCCATCTGATCTAACGTGTATGACCTTAGCCTGTTACCAACTCTGATTCTGTCTAGTCCACTGTACCACTGCCATCTGATCTAACGTGTATGACTCTAGCCTGTTACCGACTTAATCTGTTGTGTATTGCATCACATAGCATCTAGCATGATAGGCGGTATCGGAAGCCCAGAGCAACTGCAATCTTTCTCCCTTGTTCATTACTCCTCTGGCCACCTGTGTAGCCTCCTCCATTACCCAGCTAGATAGTCTTGAGCACACACGCTGACTCGGAAAGTATACCCCCCAAGCATTACACAGGCATCTCATAGACGCCGGTGTTCATTGAATCAGGGACTTAGATTAATGAATGGGAACCGCGTTCCCATTCATTCATCTCTCCGCTAATAGGCCACAACAGCGGGCGCTGAAGACTTATATTCACGGCCCTGGTACTTCAAGTGAAGTTTTGCCAGGCCATGTATATACTGCACAAGATGCAGTAAGTAGTTAATATCCATAGGGTAGGTGGGCAGGTGGCATTGCTCAAGAGTGCCTACATCTGAGGGCCCCATTCAAGTTTTGCTATGGGAGCCCCATAAGATCTAGCTACACCACTACAGGTTTCACTCATGGGGCTCAATTCTCTAAATTCTCTAAATCGTGGGGCAAACCTTCGACTATCACATGAACTAACGTTGTTCACGTGAAAACCTTTGCATGCGGCAGATCACGTGATAACTGCTGTAATAGCAGTTATCACGCTTTGGTGAATCAAGCCGATGCTACGCACGACTTGCCTGGCGGAGCCTCTCTTTAAGATTTCATTCTGTTCAATCCGCCGTTTCTGCGGTCACTGTCCGCTTTCCAGCATTACAATGATTAAACCAGCGCCAACCCGCTGCCCGGGCTTTAAGCCGCCTTCTCCTCCGTATCCCAGATAACGCCGTGCTTATTTTTAACTGAAGGACCCTGGAAAACATCTGATATAATTTAAGAATTTTTTTTTCCTAAGAAAAAGGAAAAAGATGGCTGCCAACTCCTCCTCCGCCCTACCAAGAAGCTGCCGGGATTACAGGTTTTTTTTTTTTACAGTCTAGTTCATTATTTCAAAACACGACGGTAGCAGCTGTTTCACAAAGGAGCAGTGAGGAATTCTTATCTCGTTTGTGCAGCGACTATTGTAAACGTTAATCCACCTGCTTAGCTAACCCCAATAACGCTATTAGTGCATGCCCTCTCCTATCTTCCCCAGCACATAATGTGCTACAATGTTCTCATTCACCCGCAGCCCATTCCAGGAATTTCACTTAGCAACCTGCGTTACGCGCACAAAGCTCCTTACTGTACCACACGCCCAACAGAAAAGCTCTGTTCTTCTAAACAGGAAACAACATGTGGATCCATGGAACCCTACGTGGCTAATTAAGATGAAACACTTGTTTAGAAGGGAAAAAAATTATAATCCTCCTCACCAGATCAGCTATAGCGTAAAGGGCGCCTGGGCCTTTTTTAAATTGAAAGAACTCACTTATTTCATTGAACTCTGAAAACTATTTTTTTTTAAAGAGGAACTCCAGTGAAAATAATGTAAGAAAAAAAGTGCTTCATTTTTACAATAATTATGTTATTAATTATATGTTATTAATAATACATGATTTAGTCAGTGTTGGCCCATTGTAAAATCTTTTAAATCCCTGATTTACATTCTGACATTTATCACATGGTGACATTTTTACTGCGGGCAGGTGATGTAGCTGCTGCTTGCTGTTTTGGCAGTTGGAAACAGCTGTAAACAGCTATTTCCCACAATGCAGCAAGGTTCGCAGACAGGAAACTGCCAAGAGTACGTACTCAGAATTTCTTTGTGGGAGGGGTTTCACCACAATATCAGCCTTACAGCGCCCCCTGATGGTCTGTTTGTGAAAAGGAAAAGATTTCTCATGTAAATGGTGGTATCAGCTACTGATTGGGATAAAGTTCAATTCTTGGTCGGAGTTTCTTTTTAAATCAGAAAAATATGAAATATTCAAATAAAAATGGGATAGTTGGTAGAAGCTCTCACCTCAATGAAGTGGAAAAGTAGATGTAAAGGGTGCATGAGCCTTTTTTAAGGTTAAAAGTATTCACTTATTTCATTGAACTCTGAAAACAATTTTTTTAATCAGAAAAAACATGAAATATTCAAATAACAATGGGATAGTTGTTAGAAGCTCCGCCTCCTCATTGGAGTGGAAAAGCAGCTCACTGTACTTGTTGACGCTGCTGGGACTATTTCAGGAAGTTCCTACAAGGGAACTATAAGAATCAAGGGAGGGAAGTGGGTGACTTCGGCACACGGTACTTGGTGTGGCACCAATGCTATGATGCACGCCCCGCTCTACGTTAATGTGGGGATCTGGTAATTGCCAGACAACGAATTACACCTCCCACTGAGTTGCTACAACTCCGAGGGGGAATGGTATTTAACGCCGCCAGAGAGTTCAGCGGCAGCAGGGAGAGCTGTCAATCGGCTCACCCTGCGCCCAACTCACCAGCGGCCAGATCATAGGTACCCTCAAGGGAATATTACTGGCTGTTTTTTTTTTTTTTTAATTCAGCTTATGAATACAAAGGTAGACTTTTGGAAAATTAAAACTTTACATAAGGATTTTGGGACTGACCCATGTTTTCTCCTAGGAGATAATTTTTCATCTTCTGTTTAACCTCCCTGGCAGTATAATTCCTTCCTGATTTTAGGTTCTAAAGTGGTACAATTTTTTCATGCGCTTTTAGACCCTAACGGCTGATTTTTTAAAGCACTTGTGAAATGATTTCCTATGACAGTGTTCACATGTAAGCGTTTTGTTTTTCTTGAAATCGCAGACGCGCTACATGTACCATTTTCTGAGCGCTTTGGCTCAATGGAAGGTATAGGGAAATCGCAAAGCGATTGAAAACACGCTTTGTATAGCGATTTCCTGAGCGCTTTTATGAATAAATACATTGCATTTAGACATTTCCCGGTTCAAGAGTTCAAGGAAGCGAAAAAAATCATTGCTAAGAAAAAGTGCTTATAAAAGCGCTTTTCTAAGCGAAAACTGTGGGGAAAAGCATTTTAAAAAAGCGCTTGCAATATAACTGGCGATTTATAATGTGAACAAAGCCTGAAAGCAAGAAAAAAAAATCATGCCGCCAGAGTCTCTGCAGCAGCCCCAGCTCTCACTCACTTCCCTGGGATCCAGCGCTGCAGTTCTCCATCTGTCCTTTAGGTGGCGCTGTACCCTATAGAGAGATTTGTCAGCTGTCGACAGTCAGAAATCTCACCAGGGGGATGCAGAGCCTCCGCGGACAGGAAGTGGAATTGCCGCCAGCATCTGGATCACCCGGCAAGTGAGTGAGAACGTCTGCTGCGCGTAATGCTCTGCATGGACCTCCCGGTGGCTACCATGAGCGTAGCTCGGGATTACCACTCCAAGCTACGGTTTACGACCCCGAGTCTAGCTCGGGATTACTGCTAAGGAGGTTAAAATAACCTTTCAGCATCAGCACTCCACAGTTATAAAAGTACCAAAAGTAGGTGAAACAGTACTGTCAAAATTATTCTGAGCGCCCCAAGTGGACTCCCCCCTCACTGCTCCCCGGGACCCCTGCATGATTTGTGGCTCCTTTATAGCTCATCTCTCCTGGTGCGCTGCTCTGTCTGTGCTCTGTGTCTTCAGCCCGATGCCTGTCTCATCTCCATGACCCAATTTATGTGTAAACATACCTCCCAACATTTTGAGATAAGAAAGAGGGACACTTTAAGACACTCCCCTGCCCCACCTCTAACCACACCCCCACCACAACCCTCACCATGCATATCACAAAGAATTCAAAAGCAAAAGATGAAGTTTTATCATTGAAACCACAATGGTCCTCTCTATCATTACCAGTTTTCCTTAAAGAGAACCTGAACTGAAAATAAAAAGTCAAAATAACCATACACACGTCATACTTACCTCCTGTGTAGTCTACTCTTTCTCCTCTCCTGCATCCCATTTGTCCACTGTGATCAATGGAATTCTCCGTCCTCCATTTTAAAAGTGGCCATTACCCCATAGCGGCTTCCTGGTCAGGACACTGTTAAACTGTAATATCACCCACTTGAACCATAGGGAAACATGGACATTACCTTGCACATTCAGTTGTAACTGACAGCTGCTGATATATAACTGACAGCAACTGGTATATTTCAGTTCTGACAAAATCAGGGAAGGGATCACAGTAAGAAGAAAGTGGTGAGCTTCTGAGAGGAACTGACGGTGAGGTTAGTATGTAATATTCATTTACAGCTACGTCATGTGTTTATTTTAAATAATTTTACTCACTTCAGGTTCCCTTTAAAGTACACCTAAAGCGAAAATAAACTAATGAAACAAACGATTGTATCTATCTTCCTTCTCCTAAAATGACTTTTTAAGATATTCCACAGTTGTATTTTATGTTTAAATCTACTTTTTAACTTTTAACTGTTTTATTGTTTTTGCTCAATGACACATTCATTAAAGTATGCCAGAGCTAAAAACCTTTTTTTTATCTCTTTCCTGCTCTCAGAAGCCACTTTCTGCTAGGAAAGTGTTGTATAATTGGAATTACTTATCAGTGAGGGTCACACTGTAGTCACTTCCTGTCTGAGTCAGGACTGAGTAAGCCACGTACATACCTGATATTTAACTCTTTCAGGCAGAGAAAGAAAGAAAAAAAGGAACACAGCATAGTTATTAGGGTGTGTGGCACTGTACATACCCATGTCTATCTCATTATGTCACATGCCACTTTGGGTATCCTTTAATTTTAACATGTGAAAATAAGAAATGTATCAATTTAAATGATGGGCATAAAGTTTAGAGTCAGTTAAACACATTTTCAGTAGAAAAAATACATATACAGTGGGATGCAAAAGTTTGGGCAACCTTGTTAATCGTCATGATTTTCCTGTATAAATCGTTGGTTGTTACGATAAAAAATGTCAGTTAAATAAATCATATAGGAGACACACACAGTGATATTAGAGATGTAAAATGAAGTTTATTGGATTTACAGAAAGTGTGCAATAATTGTTTAAATAAAATTAGGCAGGTGCATACATTTGGGCAGTGTTGTCATTTTTTTGATTCAAAAACCTTTAGAACTAATTATTGGAACTCAAATTGGATTGGTAAGCTCAGTGGCCCCTGACCTAAATGCACAGGTGAATCCAATTACGAGAAAGAATATTTAAGGGGGTCAATTGTAAGTTTCCCTCCTCTTTTAATTTTTTCTGAAGAGTAGCAACATGGGAGTCTCAAAACAACTCTCAAATGACGTGAAGACAAGATTGTTCACCATCATGATTTAGAGGAAGGATACAGAAAGCTGTCTCAGAGATTTCAGCTGTCTGTTTCCACAGTTAGAAACATATGTAGGAAATGGAAGACCACAAACTCAGTTCAAGTTAAGGCTCAAAGTGGCAGACCAAGAAAAATCTCAGATAGACAGAAGTGATGAATGGTGAGAACAGTCAGAGTCAACCCACAGACCAGCACTAAAGACCTACAACATCATCTTGCTGCAAATGAAGTCACTGTGCATCGTTCAACCATTCGGCACACTTTACTGAAGGAGATGCTGTATGTGAGAGTGATGCAGAGGAAGCCTTTTCTCTGCCCACAGCACAAACAGAGCTGCTTGAGGTATGCTAAAGCACATTTGGACAAGACAGCTTCATTTTGGAAAAAGGTGCTGTGGACTGATGAAACTAAAATTGAGTTATTTGGGCATAACAAGGGACATCATGCATGGAGGAAAAAGAACACAGCACTCTAAGAAAAACACCTGCTACTTACAGTAAAATATGGTGGTGGTTCCATCATGCTGTTGGCTGTGTGGCCAGTGCAGGGACTGGGAATCTTGTAAAAGTTGAGGGACGCATGGATTCCACTCAGTATCAGCAGATTCTGGAGACCAATGTCCAGGAATGAGTGACAAAGCTGAAGCTGCACCAGGGCTGGATCTTTTAAGAAGACAACGACCCTAAACACTGCTCAAAATCCACTAAGGCTTTCATGCAGAGGAACAAGTACAACGTTCTGGAATGGCCATCTCAGTCCCCAGACCTGAATATAATTGAAAATCTGTGGTGTGAGTTAAAGAGAGCTGTCCATGCTCGGAAGCCATCACACCTGAATGAACTAGAGATGTTTTGTAAAGAGGAATGGTCCAAAATACCTTCAACCAGAAGCCAGACTCTCATTGGAACCTACAGGGTGTAATTTCTGCAAAAGGAGGATCTACTTAATATTGATTTCGTTTCTTCTTTGTGGTGCCTAAATTTATGCACCTGCCTAATTTTGTTTAAACAATTATTGCACACTTTCTGTAAATCTAATAATCTTCATTTCATTTCTCAAATATCACTGTGTGTGTCTTCTATATGATATATTTAACTGACATTTTTTGTCGTAACATTTATACAGGAAAATCATGTCGATTAACAAGGTTGCCCAAACTTTCGCACCCCACTGTACTTACACAGATCTGTACATGTGTCCTAAAAGAGGGAAGAAAGAGGGATAAAGGAATTTTGTTCCCAAATAGGGTCTGTCCCTCCAAAAGCGTAAATGCTTAAATAACCTGCGTCGGATCATGGAGAAAAGACAGGCACCAGGGATAAAGAAAGATGGAACAGGTGAGTTACAACACAGCCACAAATCATGATGCAAGGGCACTGGGGAACTATCTGAGGGAGACACTGGCACTGGCAGTGGAGCCAGAACGCCTGATGTTCATAGCTCCTTTGGGTTCAGGAGGCAGGTGTGGGAGGAGAAGTTAATTGTGTAGCTGCAGAGTCCAGCAGCCACCCGAGACATTGCCCGAGACATATTCGGGTCTGGGACAGGAGACCCTAATTCTGGGACTTGTTCCAGGTAAACTGGGACTTTTGGTAATCGTATTTAAGGGTTGGAGGGAAGGTGGGGAAGGAAGCACAGGGACCACTAGACTGCCAGGCAAGCCTGCATTTACCTCACAGGAGCCTATAGGCACAGATGTCCTGGCAGCCTAGACTTCGCCCTTCATGAACCTACAAACCCCGACTGCACCGCACTTCCCTTGCCTACCATTGGTAGCTACAGGTGCCCCTTAGTATTATCTAGCCAGAAGTACCCTAAATATTAAGTAACTAGAGGTGCCCCCAAGTATTAGGTAGAGATTACATCAGTGAAATGCTGTGAGCTGGGTGAGTACCCTCAGATTCATTCTCTGCTGAGGTCTCTAGATAGGGAAGGAGGGAGGCACTAGGGGAGGGGAGCAAGCAGCCTTTCCATCATCAGGCGCCTGTAGGCACGTGCCTACAGTGCCTTATGGTAAATCCGGCCATACTGCCAGGGATATTGGGGGTCATACCTCCCAACTGTCCCTTTTTCAGAGGGACAGTCCTTCTTCGGAAACCAAATCCTGTGAAAAGGAAAAGATTTCTCATGGGAAGGGGGTATCAGCCTCTTATTGGGATGAAGTTCAATCCTTGGTTACAGTTGGCAATAGAAAAATAAATTCATAGTATTTAAATGCAAAGAAGGATTACTGTAGATATATATATATATACACAGTATATGTTACCAAACATCACACCTTAATAGGGACACAGTAGTGACATACAGTAGAGTGCAGTACATTGTTCCAGATACACACTTTTACCGTAATTTTCCTGGTTTCAGCATCAGAACCACTTCCTATATCTATACATTGCTGTATATTGCTATGTAGCCCCGCCCTCCCAGTGACACTTAGCCTATGCTATTTAGCTATGTGGATTTCTCCTCCCAGAGAATTCTGGAAGACCCGGCGTTGTTTTCACTGGCTTCGGAATTCTCAGTAAAACCAACATTCCAAAGAAATGACCTGACAGGAATAAAGATATCGCCACTTGTGATACATTTCAGAATGTAAATCAGGGAGAGTAAAGATTTTACAATGGGCAAAAACTGACTAAATCATTTATAAATGATTATTGTACAAAAAGTGGCCGTTGCAATGCTTTCCCTGTAACAACAGGAATGCAACGTAACAGATTGAGAAAGCAGAACCGCACACTACCCGCGGGTTCAGTCGCAGGGGCGTATCTGGGTAATATAGAGCCTATAGCAAACAATGAAGTTGCGCCCCCCTCCGGTTACAGCCCCCTTCGACTCCAAAAACAGCATCCTTTCCCGTGTACATGTGTTATGGTTGTATCATGTATTTTATGTATTTTTTGACTTGGCATATTGCTGAAGTAACTTTTTTTGGAAATATCTCTTCTTATTCTCTCTCTGTCATGTTCCCCAGATAACAGAATCAATTGGATTTGAGGGCTGAGTGACGAAGAGGCACGGGGGCAGGAATGGTTGTGCAACACAGGAGCAGGCATTGGCGCCCTTATGGCTGTGGCGCCCATGGCATGAGCCATGGCTGCACCCCTCTAGACTCGCCTCTGTTGAGTCACCAACAGTCAGCGTACAGTCAAAAGACAAACACTAAGGGCCCTTTTCCACTAGCAATCGCAATCACAAATCACAAACGCCAGTGATTGCGATTGCGATTTTTCATTAATTCTGTTATGCGATTGCGATTTGCGATTTTCATTTGCATTGCATTATGATTGTAAAAATCGCTCCAGCAAGCGATTGCGATTTGCGATTAGCGATTTCCAAATCGAATCACTGTAGTGGAAAATACTTCTCATGCTTTCTATGATAAAGTAACAACCCTAGCGATTTAAAAATCACTAGCGATTTGCGATTTTGCGATTCAGCAATCACAATCGCTCTAGTGGAAAAGGGCCCTTATATTGCGCTTTTCTCCAGGCGGACTCAAAGCGCCAGAGCTGCAGCCACTAGGGCACGCTCTATAGGCAGTAGCAGTGTTTAGGGAGACTTGCCGCCACTTCCTGTTTCGGTGACAGGAGCTGACAGGCTGGGGACGCGAGTGATTCTTCGCGTTCCTGGCCACAATAGTGCCATCTATGCTGCTATAGCATATATCATATACCATATAGTAGCATAGAGGGTGCTAATGTGTCCGGGAACGCGAAGAATCACTTGCGTCCCCAGCCTGTCAGCTCCTGTCACCGAAACAGGAAGTGGCTGCCGGCGGGGCCAGGAGGATCGGAGGGAGACGACGAGGGCACCGGACAGCTGCAGGGGGCTATTGGAAGCCCTAGGTGAGTAAAACTCATTTTTTTTGTTTGACTTAAGTGCCCCTTTAAAGAACAAGTGACACCCATGACCTAGAACTAAAAAAAACATATATAAGTGGATAAATACTAATTCTACTTACAGTATACCCTTGAAAATCATCTGAAAAGTCGGGGGTCGTCTTATACGCCGGGTGTCATTGATGCCGGGTGATACACTGCTGAGGACTGTAGTGAAGCGGCGCAGGCGCACATGTGTGAGATCTGAGAGGCAGAGAAGGAGGTAAATAGGATATAAGGGTGTGCCAGATGGGTGAAAGAGGTGTGTTTTATGGTCACAGACAGCGCGATCTATTCTTCCATACCGCTCTGATAAACAGGTAGACAGGGAGACAGGGAGAGCTGACCAATCCACATAAGGAGAGTTCACCAATCCAACCAGTCAATCGCCTACATACAAGGTACCATATACAGTACATCATCAGTATCTGTTTATACATAGCACCAGCATATGAAGTTTTTTTTCAATTTTTATTTGGTGTGCGTTGAAAGTGGGGTAGTCTTATACGGTGAGTATATCCCAAACTATATATTTTAACTGGAAAAGTTGTGGTCGTCTGTCCATGTAATGATTCCTGTGAATTTTATAAAGGAAAAGCAGAGAATCCTATTCTAGACAGTTTCCATCTTGGTTACCTTTGAATGAAGCTAATCCTGACATTTCCTTGCTAATCGTGTATTCGTTACCCGCCCTCATCCCAGAGTCTTCAAACTCTCCCACTGAGGTCTATACTAGGAAGTGCACTGTCTTATGTCATTAGAAGGAGGGGGAAATAAAGGGAAGAGGTAGAATATATTATAGATTAACCCCCCCAGCATGCAAGTGTTTGGCAATGGCAATTAAAGGGCCAAGGCCCCTAAGGTATGTGATAACTCCAAACCATAACAGCAGAAATAGTTTTGAAAGTTTTGAATGCAGGATTAGTATCTTTATCACTTAATACACTCAGACCAGTTGCTGTTGAAATGTTTATGGTGACAATCCTGCTTTAAAGCATGCGGTAATGCGTGAAGTGTGTTACCATGACGCCCTCCATTATAATGCAACGCACCCGCCACACTATGAACTTCTCATAATTGGTGCATTGCAGGGCATACCTCCCAACATTTTGAGATAAGGAGGAGGAACACTTAGAGGACCCAAATTAAAAATACAAGATTTCAGAAATAAAATCTATTTTCAAACTTCTAATAATAAATAGCAGCCTTTTTTTCAGCTGCATGATGACAAATATAAAATATTTTACATTTTTTGGAGGAACCCCCCCTTCCTTTCATTTTGCCGGGACAGAATCCGTCAGACTAGTGGAGGAGATAAAAAACAAAAACAAAACACAGGCTGCTACTAATGATGTCACAGGGGAGGTGATCTCAGCTTGTGGGAGATTTCACATAGACGATGCCCCAGTGAAGGAGAGTAGCTGATGACAAACACACCTATGATCTAAAACCTCCTACTAAGCTCAGAAGTAATGGCTGCCACCAGTATAACCCTAGTTATGAACAGAGAAGGGTGAAAAGCATGCACTGAAAAGCTCATAGGCTTGAAGGAGTGTTTATTTATCTTTGTATGTGTCAGAGTGGTGCAGCTAAATATTTTGTATTAAAAAAATGTTTGGTTTGGGTTCGCTGTAAACACATGCCCCTGCCACCCCCATAACCACACCCTCGCCACACTCCTTGTCATGTATATTGCAAAGAATTCAGAAGAAAAATATGTAGTTTTTTTCATTCAAGCCACATTGGTCCTTTCTCTCAGTAGTTTTTCTTCATTTTAACATAAATAGGAAATATATTAATTTAAATAATAGGAATAAAGTTTACAGTCAGTTAAACACTTTTTTCCAGTAGAAAAATATATATATTTACATAGATGTCGATATTCTTTTCACTTTAATTTTCCCGAAAATAATGTTCAATTTAACTTTGTAGTAAAATTGCCATTGAAAATTGTTTTGTAATAAGTTAATGATTTTTTAAATTTTTGCACATTTTTGTGCTAAAAATAAACTTTTTTTTGCGTTTTTGTGAATTTTCACAATACAATAAAAGTTTTTTTATGCATTTTCACTGTAAAAATAACGATTTTTTTGTGTTTCTACAAATTTTCACCACATTGTAAAAATACGATGTATTTTCCCGAAAAAATAATTGAAATCCAAAATGCTATTTTTGATGCGAAAATATCTTCGAAAATTTGCGAGCAACACTGGAAGAAAGAGGGACAAGGGGATTTGGATCCCAAAGAGGGACTGTCCCTCTGAAAAAGGGACAGTTGGGAGCTATGGCAGTGTGGCTAGCCACGTTGCAAAGTGGCCATTATGCCAACACTGTGAACGTAGCCTAAGTATGATAGGCCCTTGAAATAGTCATACTTGGCTGCTATCCAAGATGGCCGACTTCACGTTTGCAGGTGAGAGACGCACTTTACATTCCGAAGTTATTAGAGTTTGTTTACCAGCAAACACTCAGCTGTGACTCTGTGGTTTTTTTTTTCTCTCCCTTTCAGTACAAAGAGTCTTATGAAACAGGACTGCGCTAACACAGCTTACAGATGGCAGCTACTAATTGACTGTCTAACCCCCTTTGGAATAGCGAGACGTCTTGATGAGCGGAGATGCGTCGGCTGTTGAAGGGGTTAAACCTCGCCATTCAGCCAGATATGTCACTTGTTATTATAAATGACTTGTCACTTAATTGCCTGTTTTGGTGACTGGATGGTGAGGTCACAGCTGCTCCTGCAAGGCCCGCTCCTCCCCCCTGCACTACAATGAATAATAGATGGAACACCACCCAGACGGGCAGACAGCGCTGGTGTCATCGTCCCGTGGGAACGCTCCTTCCTGTCTATTCTTCATACAGGGAATATGTGTGAGCACAGCCGCAATTAGACAACAGATCACTCATCTTTCCTCTTCTTCCTTTATTAACCCTTAAATTAAAGAGGAACTGTAACGAAGGATTGAACTTCCTCCCAATCAGTAGATGATACCCCCTTTCCCATGAGAAATCTTACCTTTTCTCGAATAGATCATCAGGGGAGTCTGTATGGCTGATATTGTGGTAAAACCCCTCCCACAGTGTGATGTCATGACCTTGGTCAGTACAGTTCACTGTCTGTGATCCTTGTTGGATTGTGGGAAATAACTGCTTTTTGCAACTGCCAAGCTAGCAGTATCTCCCTCTGTGCATAGAACTTTCACTGAAGAACATTCCGTACAGATCACCTGGCAGAACTAAATCAAAACTAAATTAGAACTAAATCATGGAGAAGAAAGATTTTCAAAGGTCAAACACTGACTAGATCTAAAAATGAATATCGTAAAATATAAGACATTGTATGCATCATGTTATTTTCACTACAGTTCCTTTTTAAAGAGACTCTGAAGTCTCGAAAAAACCCCAGTTTTTCATTAGCACTAATGCCCTACCTAAACGCTGCATCCCCGTGGCTGAAATCGCTATTAAACCCCCCAAATTCCAGGGCGAAAATCCACGATTTTCTTGGTTGAGGATTTTGCTGCCCAGGGAGGCAGAGCTTTGGGCTGTAGCTCTGCCTCCATTCTCGTCAATCAGCGCTCATCGCCGCCTCTCCCCGCCCCTCTCAGTGAAAGAAGACTGAGAGGGGCGGGAGGAGGCGGCGATCAGCGCCGATTGACAGGAGTAGAGGCAGAGGTACAGCCCAAAGCTCTGCCTCTACTAGGAAGCGCTGCCCAAATCTCCCCCAGGGATTTTGGGTGGTTTAATAGCGATTTCAGTCGTGGGGATGCAGCGTTTAGCTAGGGCATTAGTGCTAATGAAGTTACTTAAGTAAAAACGTGTTTTTTTTGAGGCTTCAGAGTCTCTTTAAGTACCATTAGGAATGCAAAACACTGACAACAGGCAGACTGGTTCACATGGGTGGTATACGCAACGTTTTCTGCAACCAACAAAGGCGTTGTTTAAAAGGAATCTAGACAAGACAAATAACATTTATATTGCGCTATTCTCCTGGCCGACTCAAAGCGCCAGAGCTGCAGCCACTAGGGTGCGCTGTATAGGCAGTAGCAGTGTTAGGAGACTTGCCTAAGGTCTCCTGCTGAATAGGTGCTGGCTTACTGAACAGGCAGAGCCGAGATTTGAACCCTGTTCTCCTGTGTCAGAGGCAGAGCCCTTAACCATTACAACATCCAGCCAATCTAGCATCACTCCATTTGCATGATTGGAAGCTATTTTTTTTTATTAAACAACGGTAATAGCAGTTTCAGTCCAATTTCAGTTCCAGTTCATTTACTAAAAACTCCAGGTCATAACCAGGACTGATGTACACCTAATGCCATGCAAGCACCACATCACACTGAAGAAATCAACAACAACAACAACAAATAACATTTGTAAAGCGCTTTTCTCCCGTGGGACTCAAAGCGCATAAGCATGGCTCCGACCATCGTGGTACAGGGGAAGAATTTTATAAATCTGGAAATGCCAGGCTAAACAGGTGGCTTTTCAGTCTGGATTTGAATAGCTCCAGGGATGGTGCTGTCTTAAATCGACCTCCATATAACCCCTCGCCACGGAGCATCGACAAGGTCATAAATATAGCCCCCCCCCCGGCTACTAACATACTCCCTGCTGGGCAAGAAGTAGGTTACTGGGATTCCCATCAGTCCACATGCCCATCGCGTCGTACCGCACTCCCATCATGCACACTTACTGTGTCGCCCATTGACTTGCATTACTTCCAGCGCATATCATTGCATTGCATGAAATGTACAAGTCTCCATAGACTTGCATGACCCTTGGGGCGGGGAATAGTACTGTGTTGCGACACAGCGTGCAAAGTGTGCAAGGGGCCTCAAGTGTTACTCTGCTTTGAAAAAAAAATGATATGTCCTTTGACACACAAGCCATTTTATAATTTAATTTTATTAAAAATGTTAAAAATGATTGTTCCATTGCAGTCTGCTGCTAACATTCTTTTTCTGAACATGCTGAATTAGGCTCATTGGCAACCAAGTATCATAATTCAAAACAAAGATATGCACCAGCAGAGAAAAATATCAGAAGACCAATAATGAAGATGAGCTTAATTTTAATATTTATCAAAAAAAGCTACAAAAATTCAAAAATACACCATAGTATTCCTCTCATTTCTCTAGGTTTATTTAGCTCTGGTCTCCTGAAGAAGAGTCCGAGTGACACGAAACAAGTCCACATCATCGCCATAAAGAGAATATTTGAGAGAATTCATAATTTCACAATTTGAATGGGCCTTTTATCGCAAATTGATGGATTTGTGCATTATTGAAGATACTATGGAGTATTTTTGAGTTTTTGTACCATTTTGATAAATATCAAAATTAAGTTCATCTTCATTATTGGTCTTCGAATATTTATCTCTCCTGGTGCATATCCTCGTATTGAATTATTTGGAGGGATTTATTACCAAAAGTGAGGTTATGCTCTACATGAAAATAAGGTAAACGTTATGGAAGAATAAGCCTGCATTAAATGAAGCACACAATAGCTTTTATTTATAACCATGACGTTATGTTTTCACCAGATGATGTCTTGTTCCACTGGGAATTCTTGGAAGCGAAGCAGACGCCAGTTGTGGATCTTGCATTTCCCGTTGAAGCATGTTGAGCGTCTTACCAGGTGATCTCCAGAGGAGAACATTAGAAGGTGGCACCATGGGATGACATGTTGTGTCTGCCAGAGCTGCAATTACTGTGTATACACTGCAGTCACCAGAGATAGCCCCCTGGCACCGCAGACGAGCTGATTGTCTCCCGGCTGTGTACATTACTGACTGCCATCATTGAACTCGTTCTGCAAATCGCTCTCTGCACTCCATGCTCTCAACAACATGAAAACACCTCTCTCAAACAGACGGGTGAATTTCCTAAAATCTGATTTCCATGCCAATATGTTAAATAAAGCCCAAACCAGAGAAATATAGCAGCAGCGCCAGCCATACTATCCCAGGAAAAAAACAACATATATACTGTATAAGTAGATACTTGTTCTACTTACATAGCATTTGTAGTGTACTGCCCACACTTTGATTTCAGTGAATTTTATACAGTAAATAAAAAGAAAACTGTTCCAGGCATTTTCCATCTTTATAGCCTCTAATCCTGATGTCATTTCCTCCCTTACTCTTTTTTTTTCTCTTAGAAACTGAACTGTCATATTTGCAATTACATGTGAGCACAGCATAGATCGTATTTCAGCAGCTTCTGCAGAGGCGTGAGGTGTATTTTCCTTTTTTAGCCTCATCTCACACTGAACTGCCCTCAGCCAAGTCGTCGTCGTCGATCTTAGCGATCCAATCCACTGTGATGGTTGTTATTGCAGTGCGATGCTAAGCGTCAATTCGCATGTCCGCATGCCTGTACCCACGTCACAAAATCGCGGAAACGACTGCTCTGCATTTAAAAAAAAAATCGCCGGTCGTCTGGAAAATTGTTGGGGTGCACAGCCTTAGCGACAGCTCAGCACCGGATCGGGCACTTCCAGCGCAACACGACACAACGCAGTAAGGGCTTGATTCACTAAGCAGTGATAACTCATATCATGGTCGTGCAAGTGTTTTCGCGTTTCCCCATTTCCGTGAGCAATCGCAAATTTTCACGGCCGCAATTGCATGTGAAAGCGGTAGCATAGCCGTCATAAAAGTTATCACGGTATGGTGAATTAAGCCCAAGTGTGCTAGGCCCCATTGCCTTGCATTGTTGTTGTATTACCCTGCGGTAAAACTGGGTAACGCAATGCAGGTTTTCAATGCAAGTGTAAAAGGGGCCTGAATGTTAAATTAAAAAAAAAGTGAAGTTAAAAAAGTAAGCAAAAGAACTTATTCTTAGATCTCGTTCACATTATCACATGCAGATGGACATGCGATTGAAACGCAACGCGTACAACCGGAGCGTTGCGTGGCTGATCCCATTCACCGTAATGAACCATAGGCAGTGCAGTCCTTGCACTTCTGATGTTCATGAGTGTCTGCCTCCTACACACATTGCCGAAATACGGACGTCAACGTGTGTAATATGTTAGAGAATGTTTCTGAGGGCCCTCAGCCTTATATCTGAGCTCTCGCTATTTTTTTCCCAGCAAGACCTCTCCAAGATCCTTCACCTTCTGCTCATAGCCCTGGCACATCTATGAGGAAGACCGCTCCAAGAGGTTTCTCCCCCTACTAAGTACTTTCTGGCTTGTTGTTGCTGGCATTGAAATGTGATACCATGGCCGGGCTTTTTGAAACGTATGTCCATATTCATACCCAAGGCCTCATTCTGTAACATTTTTGCTACCAAGAACTGACTCCTAAGATATTGAATCCTGATCTCTGTGGGGAGATGCCCTCCTAGGTGTGTTTGAGCCTTCCTGTCAATCTGCCATCAGATCATCATCCCTCAGATTGAATTTAATCAGAGAGGGATCTATTGCCTGCCCACAAACTGTACAGATTTCCAATACAGTTCAGGAGGAAATCTATAGGAAACCGTTTTAGCGCCGCCACCTGGCAGACGCCCTCCAGTGTATGTGTCCCCCCCTCAATCCCCTGCATTTGGTAATGCTGAAAAAAGCTGACTTTACCGAGCACTTAGGAAAATGACAATTCATAAAGGCTGTTACTTACCGCATGAAAAGCTGAAATTACCGAGCAGTGAGGTGAATTACCGACTTGTGCGGTAAATACCTCAATACATGGCAGCAAATGTCAGTAAATGTCACGTCATAAAGACTAGATCAAGCCGTAAAAGCCTGGAATGTTACCGGCATCTCTGGTGTGGCGAAATGAGAGCGTAGACTGTGAGATACTGTGGGAAGCCAGCGTGACCAGGGCCAGATTTACTATAAGGCATTGTAGGCACGCGCCTACAGGCGCCTGCTGAAGGAAAGACAGCTCACTCCCCTCCTCTAGTGCCTCCCTTCCCTATGCATTGGTCCCGAGCAAAGTATGAATGAGAGGTTACTCACTCAGCTCTCGGCATTCAACTGACCAGCTCTCCCTTTAGTCAGGGGCACCTCTAGCTACTTAATTCTGAGGGTACTTCTGGCTAATTAATGTTAAGGGGCATCTGTAGCTATCTATGAAGTGTAAGGGAGAAGTGACAGCTGGGACAGCCAGCACACTTGTGGTGTGGTTTGGTGGGGGTTTATAGGTTCGGGGAGGGCGAAGTGTAAGGTGCCAGGACATCTGTACCTATAGGGTCCTGTGATGTAAATCCAGGCCTGAGCTTGACTCAGACCAGCAGAAAGGGATAAGCGATGACTGTCAAGAGCAGAAGCCAATAGAAACAGCCCCTGTCTCCTGCAAGTCGGAATGATGCATTATGATATGACCCACAGGCTTCCCCGTGGGTCTAGCTTTTCTACCGCCAGGCAGTGAGCAGAGAGATCTCGGAACAAAAGAGGTTTCCCCTGCCTCCCTTCGGTGGTTCAACCTCTTAGGTTCCTGTTTGAAGATGCGGAGCAGCTAGTGGGGAAATCACCTAAGCAGGGCATGGGTCAAGTCTCCTGGAATTTCATCTAAGCTGTGGCAAATAAATAAAATGTTAAGAAAGACTACTAGACAGATTCAGAGCGAGCAGAAGCAGGATAACAAACAGTATAGCAAAACATGTACAGTACATCTAAAGGGATGTCGGATGCCTCTTACTATTGAAATGCCGTCACTGCACAGAGTTTTTGTCTATTGAAGCCGGTAAATTACTGAACTTCCACCGCACCTATGAACATTTTTATTTAGTAGCACACAAAAGTCTAATACTGAATGTCGTGATTTACCGACCACTTTACATTTACCGCACTGTGCTCTATAAATTAAGGCCATAGTAAGAAGCGAGGAGAGGTGCTAGCATTGCAGGTGAGCCTGCAACTCTCACCACAGGTTTGGGGGGTACCTGCTGGGGGTCCATTGGCTTTCGGGAAATTTAATGCCATTACCTCCATGTACCCAATTGAATCCTTGAGGTTTTTCAGCATGCCTGATCAATCTATTTGACCAATTTCAGATGGAAATCTATTTAGCAGGACAGGTGTCCATGTTGTGGCATCGATATCTGCTAGATTCAATCATTAAGGTGGCCATACATCTCTTGACTTGGGGGCCGATCAACCATCCAATTTGATAATTATTATCATATCGGATGAAAATCAGTGTTGCAAAGAACATGCCCGATGGACGATGCAACCATTTTCATGCTGAAATTAGTTGCATGTATTGATTGGACATGCTGCAAGATGTCGGGCTGTCGTGGGTCAATCGGGTGTGTGGTGGTAATGGCGAGCAGTATCGGGCGAACAACCAATGAGATGAAACCCCTGTGGGCTGTGCCCCCGCTGTTGGCACTGCACAGTGGGCGATATAGGACAGGTATTGCAGGGGTGAGCCTGGGGTGCCTGGCACCTGGGTGCAAGATTTTCTCTGGTGCCTATGGGAGTGGTTAAATTAACCACGCCCAACCACATAACCACACCCATGTCCTGCCTAATCACACCCACACCTTCCACCTCTTTACGCATGCATGTGATACCCCATTCCTACCCCTCTTCCATGGGCTTGCTCCTGGCTGGCTTTGGCTGCCTGCGAGTCTGCTAGTCTCTTGACTGACGCAGGCTGAGAGGTTCTGCGAGTGCGACACAGTCACACACTACGTATTTATGGCTGCCTGCGGCCACCCTACTCTCGCTCGCTGTCGTCGGCTCCTCCCCCCGCCAAGCCCAAGCGTGAGGTGGGCTACCTGTATCTTTCCCGTTGTGCCGCGCAGCTTGCCAGTGTTGCCAACCTTTCACGTTATTTTTTTACTGACAAACACCTAAAAATTTACTGACTAAAGATTATTTTTACTGACAAAATTTTCCCATTAAATGCACATAAGAGACAGCGTTTCACCAGTAAATGCACATAATAAGAGACAGCTTTTCACCAGTAAATGCACATAATAAGAGACTGCTTTTCACCAGTAAATGCACATAATAAGAGACCGCTTTTCACCAGAAAATGCACATAATAAGAGACAGCTTTTCACCAGCAAATGTACATAAGAGATAGCTTTTCACCAGTAAATGCACATAATAAGAAACCGCTTTTCACCAGTAAATGCACATAAGAGACAGCTTTTCACCAGCAAATGCACATAATAAGAGACAGCTTTTCACTAGTAAATGCACATAATAAGAGACAGCTTTTCACCAGTAAATGCACATAATGACAAACAGCCAGTGTCCCCAGTATATGTAGCCAGCCTGGACCCCCTTTAGGTAGTGAGTGACAGGGACCCCGTTTAGGTAGTGAGTGACAGGGACCCTGTTTAGGTAGTGAGTGACAGGGACCCCTTTAGGTAGTGAGTGACAGGTAGTGATGCTCAAATACCCCTTTTTAAAATTCGAGTTTGGTCGAATTCGAATAGTAAATTATTCGAGGTCAGTCGAATATTCGAGTCGAGTAATTTTTACTATTCGATTCGACCTTGGACTTCGAGCTCACTATTCGAGTCGGTATTCGAGCTCACTATTCGAGCTGACTATTCGAATTGGCCTTAAATAGCTTCCAACACTTGTTTTGAGGGTGAATGATGCAAGAAACATCTTTTTTTCCAAGTAACAACAGCAAGTGATTATGTGGGGATGTTCCTTTAAAAAAAAATGTGGAAAGAGAAGTTGTGTCCTAAATTTTGTTCAGTAGTGTTACTGTATATACTTGTTCTTCTTCTTCTTTATCGTTCTTCTTCTTCTTCTAGATCTTCTTCTTCTATATCTTCTTCTTCTTCTTCTTCTTCTTCATCATCTTCTTCTTCTTCTTCTTCATCATCTTCTTCTTCTTCTTCTTCATCATCTTCTTCTTCTTCTTCTTCATCATCTTCTTCTTCTTCTTCTTCATCATCTTCTTCTTCATCTTCTTCATCATCTTCTTCTTCTTCTTCTTCTTCATCATCTTCTTCTTCTTCTTCATCATCTTCTTCTTCTTCTTCATCATCTTCTTCTTCTTCTTCTTCTTCATCATCTTCTTCTTCATCTTCATCTTCATCTTCTTCTTCTTCTTCATCTTCATCTTCTTCATCTTCTTCTTCTTCATCTTCTTCTTCTTCTTCATCTTCTTCTTCTTCTTCATCTTCTTCTTCTTCTTCTTCATCTTCTTCTTCTTCATCTTCTTCTTCTTCATCTTCTTCTTCTTCATCTTCTTCATCTTCTTCTTCTTCTTCTTCATCTTCTTCTTCTTCATCTTCTTCTTCTTCATCTTCTTCATCTTCTTCTTCTTTTTCATCTTCTTCTTCATCATCTTCTTCATCTTCTTCTTCATCTTCTTCTTCTTCATCTTCTTCATCTTCTTCTTCTTTATCTTCTTCTTCTTTTTCATCTTCTTCTTCATCATCTTCACGTATTTCTCTTTTCAATTTTTTTTTAAAGAAATGCAGCTATTTTTGAGCGTAACAAATAGCTGGTGGGCGCACGCATGTTGGAAGCGCCATTGCATGTGCTCCCTGGCAGTGGAAACACAAAGACAGCAGGAGGTAAATTCAGCAGCAGGAGGAGGAGGATGAGTTTGTGGCAGCAGGCAGTCAATGAGGCAGGCAGCTCGCCGTGACATAATAGCCCTGGTACCTAGCGGTGATACCAGGGCTGTAAATAAACACAACAGGAGGTCCCAGACAGCGGTCGTGCAGCCCACATTGTGTCCAATACACAACTGGGACAACACAGTTTTCAACCCGGGCACCTCAGAAAAATTAAACCTTTTTTTTTTTTTTAATGGTTTGTTTGGTTTTGGTTTTGCAACCAATATAGCTATTGTTTGACGTAATAGCTGGTGGCAGAGTGGCAGCAGAAGGTAATTCTGTGTACCCTCGCAGTGGGAAACACAGACAGACAGCAACAGCAGCAGGAGGAATGGAGGAGTAATGTGAGCAGCTATTGTTTGACGTAATAGCTGGTGGCAGAGTGGCAGCAGAAGGTAAATCATCTGTGTAGTGTACCCTGGCAGTGGGAAACACAGACAGACAGCAGCAGCAGCAGCAGGAGGAGGTATGGAGGAGCAGTGTGAGTGTGGCAGCAGGTAGGCAGCGTGACATAATAGCCCTGGTACCTAGCGGTGATACCAGGGCTGTAAATAAACACAACAGGAGGTCCCAGACAGCGGTCGTGCAGCCCACATTGTGTCCAATACACAACTGGGACAACACAGTTTTCAACCCGGGCACCTCAGAAAAATTAAACCTTTTTTTTTTTTTTTAATGGTTTTTTGGTTTTTGGTTTTACAACCAATATAGCTATTGTTTGACGTAATAGCTGGTGGCAGAGTGGCAGCAGAAGAAGGTAATTCTGTGTACCCTGGCAGTGGGAAACACAGACAGACAGCAGCAGCAGGAGGAGGAATGGAGGAGTAGGCGAGCAGCTATTGTTTGACGTAATAGCTGGTGGCAGAGTGGCAGCAGAAGGTAAATCATCTGTGTACCCTGGCAGTGGGAAACACAGACAGACAGCAGCAGCAGCAGCAGGAGGAGGTATGGAGGAGCAGTGTGAGTGTGGCAGCAGGTAGGCAGCGTGACATAATAGCCCTGGTACCTAGCGGTGATACCAGGGCTGTAAATAAACACAACAGGAGGTCCCAGACAGCGGTCGTGCAGCCCACATTGTGTCCAATACACAACTGGGACAACACAGTTTTCAACCCGGGCACCTCAGAAAAATTAAACCTTTTTTTTTTTTTTAATGGTTTTTTGGTTTTTGGTTTTACAACCAATATAGCTATTGTTTGACGTAATAGCTGGTGGCAGAGTGGCAGCAGAAGAAGGTAATTCTGTGTACCCTGGCAGTGGGAAACACAGACAGACAGCAGAAGGGCAGTACACAG
This sequence comes from Hyperolius riggenbachi, assembly GCF_040937935.1. NCBI lineage: Eukaryota > Metazoa > Chordata > Amphibia > Anura > Hyperoliidae > Hyperolius > Hyperolius riggenbachi. The sequence continues at coordinate 29,928,477 of NC_090651.1, read as the reverse complement.
CAGCCCACTGTAGGTGTAAAATGTGTGGCTGCAGGCGACGTAATAGTCAAAGTGAACCAGGCTGGCTTAGTGAGCAGGAGCCAGGAGGTGGTAAAGGGTGGTAAGGCACATTAACGATGGTTCCGGCAGCCAGTTCATGTCCCCCTCTCGCCGACAACAGGGGCCAGGAACTCGCCTTCCACCCACGCCTGGTTCATCTTGAGAAACGTCAGTCTGTCCACAGACTTGTGAGACAGACGTGAGCGTTTCTCGGTGACCACGCCACCAGCTGCACTGAAGCAGCGCTCGGACAGCACGCTGGAAGGGGGGCAGGACAGCACTTCCAGGGCGTACTGCGCCAGCTCGCTCCAGATCTCCATGCGCTTGACCCAATACTCCATGGGATCAACAGGGGCATCGCTGTCAAGCCCGCTGTACGACCCCATGTAGTCAGCCACCATGCGGGTCAGGCGCTGGCTGTGACCGGAGGAGGATGCTGCTGCATGCATCTCCTCTCTAGTCACTGCTGCCGGAGCCTCTACAGTCCTGTAGAGCTCGTGGCTGAGAGACAGCAGGTCTGTGGGGCGCTTGCTGCTGCTGGATGCAGGCACCTGCTGCTGCCTCTGTGCTGGCTGCTGGACAGTGGGGGTGGAAGGCTGGGGGAAGGCTTCCTCCAAGCGCTCAACAAGGGCCTGCTGCAAGCTCCTTATTTGTTGCGCTGGGTCTCCTCCTGCAGGCGGCAGGAACTGGCTCAACTTCCCCTTGAGGCGTGGGTCCAACATCATGCTGATCCAGATCTCCTCCCTCTGCTTCATCTGGATCACCCTGGGGTCCCTGCGCAGGCACGTCAGCATGTGCGCTGCCATTGGGAAGAGGCGGGCCACGTCTGCTGGCACATCGACGTCAGTGCTGTCCTCATCCTCCTCCTCTGCCGCCTCATCCTCTCTCCACCCCCGCACCAACTCAGCTGCGCTGTGCTGATCCCCCTCATCAGCAGCCAGGTCAGGGACCTCCACCAAGTCCTCCTCCTCCTCCCCCTCAGAGGTGGACTGCGCAGCTGGTTGCCGCTCCTGCTGGTCCAAGGCTGCCGCTCCCTGTTCCAGCAAAGCATCGAGGGCCCTGTTCAGCAGAGAAACCAGGGGCACCCACTCGCAGACCATAGCATGGTCCCTGCTCACCATGTTTGTGGCCTGCAGGAAGGGAGCCAGCACAAAGCACACCTGCTGCATGTGCCTCCAGTCATCATCGGGGACGATGGACGGGATGTTGCTGGTCTTGTCCCTTCTCTGAGCTGCGGAAACAGTGGCCAGGGCAAGGTACTGTTTGACAGCGTGCCTCTGTTCAACCAGACGCTCCAACATCGCCAGGGTGGAGTTCCAGCAAGTCGGAACGTCAAGGATCAGCCGATGGCGTGGCAGATCCAGCTCCTTTTGCACGTCTTCCAGGCTCGCACAGGCTGCAGCCGAGCGCCGGAAGTGACGCACAACATTCCTTGCCGTTTCCAGCAGTTCGCCCATCCCCTGGTAGGTGCGCAGGAACTTCTGCACCACCAGGTTCAGCACGTGGGCAAGACAGGGGATGTGGGTCAGGTTTCCCCTGTCTATTGCGGCAACCAGATTGGCCCCATTGTCGGCCACCACCTCTCCGACTCTGAGGCCTCTGGGGGTCAGCCAAATCCTCTCCTGCTCCTGGAGTTTGGCCAACACATGGGTTGCCGTCAGCTTGGTCTTCCCAAGGCTGACCAAGTGCAGCAGCGCTTGGCAGTGGCGGGCCTTCATGCTGCTGCTGAGGCGGGGGGTTTGGCCAGGTGTGCCGGAGGATGGCAGAGGATCGGAGGAACCTGCTGCAGTTCCCCTGACCCTGCGGGGTGGCACCACCCACTGTGTTGCTGCTGCTGCTGTGCCCGCTGCTGCTCTCCCATCCTCACCCCCTTCCACCAAGCTGACCCAGTGGACAGTGAAGGACAGGTAGCGGCCTGTCCCGAAGCGGCTGCTCCAGGAGTCCATGGTGACGTGGACCCTTTCACCAACCGCGTGCTCCAGCCCTCGCTCCACATTGGCCATCACAAAGCGGTGCAGTGCAGGAATGGCCTTGCGGGCAAAGAAGTGTCTGCTGGGGAGCTGCCAGTCTGGGGCTGCGCAAGCAAGCAGCGCACGAATGTCGCTCCCCTCCTGCACGAGCGTGTACGGCAGGAGTTGGGAGCACATGGCCCGTGCCAGCAAGCCGTTCAGCTGCCGCACGCGACGGCTGCTGGGAGGCAGAGCCCTAACCACCCCCTGGAAGGACTCGCTCAAAAGGCTCTGGCGTGGCCTTTTGCTGACACGGGAATCAGCAGACACAGCAGAGGAGGCCACTGAGGACTGGCTGCCAGAACAGGCCTCAGTGTCGGCGGCAGGAGTTGCAGAGGGGGGAGGAGCAGTGCGTTTCCGCACTCCTGCTGGTGCTGCTGGAGGAGCAGGAGGGCGGGTGGCTGCTGTTGCTGCTGCTGCTGCTGAAGGCTGTGCAGTGATGGGTGTGGTGCCACTGCCAGCACCAGATGCCTTCAGCCTCTGGAACTCCTCATGCTGGTGGAAATGTTTAGCCGCAAGGTGGTTGATGAGCGAGCTGGTGCAGAACTTTAAGGGGTCTGCACCTCTGCTCAACTTCCGCTGACAGTGGTTGCAAGTGGCGTACTTGCTGTACACAGTGGGCATGGTGAAATATCGCCAGATTGGTGACTTAAACATCCCCCTACGGCATGGAAGCGCTGCTGCCTGTCTCCCTGTGGTGGTTGGGGGGGGGGCTTGGGGGGCTTGGGTGCGGCTGGTGGTGGTACTGGCAGATGCTGCTGCTGCTGCTGCTGAGCCTGAGACACCAGCAGGCTGTGGGACCTGCCTACTGCTGCTGCCAATGCTTGCAATGATGCGCCTCCTTGCAAGGCCCACAAGAGCATCCTCCTCCTCCTCCTCAGAGCTGCTGAGGACGACATCCCCTGGAGGTGGTGGCACCCAGTCTCTGTCTGTCACCGGGTCATCATCATCCTCCCCCTCCTGAAACATGTCCTGCTGGGATGAGGACCCCCCAAACTCCTCTCCTGATGCATGGATGGGCTGCTTGACTGTCGCCACAGTCTTGCTGTCCAATCCCTCATCCCCCAAAGTGCCCATCAGCATCTCCTCCTCAAGATCGCCAACAACAGCAGACAATTTACTCATGATGCCTGGGGTCAAAAGACTGCTGAATGACAGGTCGGCGAGTGACGGTGAACTGGCCTCCTCCCCAGACCCTGCTGGGCGGCTGCTGCGAACAGGGGTGGTGGTGGTGGTGGTGGTGAGGGTGGAGGCCTCGGATGCAGAGCTGATGGCGGGCTGCTCATCCTCCGTCATGAGTTGCACCACAGTGTCTGCATCCTTTTCCTCAATGGGACGTTTCCGACCCGGCTGGAGGAAAATGGGAGCAGGTGCTACACGCTGCTGCTGCTGTGTCTCTGCAGCGTGAGTTGCAGATGCTCCTGCTGGGCGGCGCCCAAGGCGTCCACGGCCAGTGGCTATGGGAGGAATGTTAGCCACTGACGCTGCTGCTGCTGCTGCGGAACTGTGCATGGTGGCGCGCCCGCGGCCGCGGCTTGCCACAATGCTGCTCCCTCTCCTCCTGATTCCCTTGCTGCCCTTCCCCTTGCCCAAACCGCGCTGGCTGCCACTTCCAGACATCTTCAATGTTTTGGGCGTATAGAGAAAAGTTTTTTAAAAGGGCGGCTGAAAAGTGGGGTACTTTAATGGAGTGGGTTGGTTGGTGAGGTGACTGAGTGAGTGTCCCCTAGTACAGTAAGTAAGTAGTAACAGTCAGGAAGTACAACTAGCAGTTACAATAATCAGTAGTAATCACAAGTAAATTTAGTGTGTGTACACTCAGACAGTGAGTGCACGCACGCAGGAGCTAGTAGCCTATGGACAGTGACTGAGTGTCCTAGACTCCTAGTACAGTAAGAGTAAGTAGTAACAGTAAGTAGAACTAACTAATTACGATAATCAATCAGCGATCAGAAGGAAATAGAGTGTGTGTTGTGTGTGTACACTCAGACAGTGAGTGCACGCACGCAGGAGCTAGTAGCCTATGAACACAGTGACTGAGTGTCCTAGACTCCTAGTACAGTAAGAGTAAGTAGTAACAGTAAGTAGAACTAACTAATTACAATAATCAATCAGCGATCAGAAGGAAATGGAGTGTGGGTGTGTGTACACTCAGACAGTGAGTGCACGCACGCAGGAGCTAGTAGCCTATGAACACAGTGACTGAGTGTCCTAGACTCCTAGTACAGTAAGAGTAAGTAGTAACAGTAAGTAGAACTAACTAATTACAATAATCAATCAGCGATCAGAAGGAAATGGAGTGTGGGTGTGTGTACACTCAGACAGTGAGTGCACGCACGCAGGAGCTAGTAGCCTATGAACACAGTGACTGAGTGCCCTAGACTCCTAGTACAGTAAGAGTAAGTAGTAACAGTAAGTAGAACTAACTAATTACAATAATCAATCAGCGATCAGAAGGAAATGGAGTGTGGGTGTGTGTACACTCAGACAGTGAGTGCACGCACGCAGGAGCTAGTAGCCTATGAACACAGTGACTGAGTGTCCTAGACTCCTAGTACAGTAAGAGTAAGTAGTAACAGTAAGTAGAACTAACTAATTACAATAATCAATCAGCGATCAGAAGGAAATGGAGTGTGGGTGTGTGTACACTCAGACAGTGAGTGCACGCACGCAGGAGCTAGTAGCCTATGAACACAGTGACTGAGTGTCCTAGACTCCTAGTACAGTAAGAGTAAGTAGTAACAGTAAGTAGAACTAACTAATTACAATAATCAATCAGCGATCAGAAGGAAATGGAGTGTGGGTGTGTGTACACTCAGACAGTGAGTGCACGCACGCAGGAGCTAGAAGCCTATGAACACAGTGACTGAGTGTCCTAGACTCCTAGTACAGTAAGAGTAAGTAGTAACAGTAAGTAGAACTAACTAATTACAATAATCAATCAGCGATCAGAAGGAAATAGAGTGTGGGTGGTGTGTGTACACTCAGACAGTGAGTGACCGCACGCAGGAGCTAGTAGCCTATGGACAGTGACTGAGTGTCCTAGACTCCTAGTACAGTAAGAGTAAGTAGTAACAGTAAGTAGAACTAACTAATTACAATAATCAATCAGCGATCAGAAGGAAATGGAGTGTGGGTGTGTGTACACTCAGACAGTGAGTGCACGCACGCAGGAGCTAGTAGCCTATGAACACAGTGACTGAGTGTCCTAGACTCCTAGTACAGTAAGAGTAAGTAGTAACAGTAAGTAGAACTAACTAATTACAATAATCAATCAGCGATCAGAAGGAAATAGAGTGTGGGTGGTGTGTGTACACTCAGACAGTGAGTGACCGCACGCAGGAGCTAGTAGCCTATGGACAGTGACTGAGTGTCCTAGACTCCTAGTACAGTAAGAGTAAGTATTAACAGTAAGTACAACTAACTAATTACGATAATCAATCAGCGATCAGAAGGAAATGGAGTGTGGGTGTGTGTACACTCAGACAGTGAGTGCACGCACGCAGGAGCTAGTAGCCTATGAACACAGTGACTGAGTGTCCTAGACTCCTAGTACAGTAAGAGTAAGTAGTAACAGTAAGTAGAACTAACTAATTACGATAATCAATCAGCGATCAGAAGGAAATGGAGTGTGGGTGTGTGTACACTCAGACAGTGAGTGCACGCACGCAGGAGCTAGTAGCCTATGGACAGTGACTGAGTGTCCTAGACTCCTAGTACAGTAAGAGTAAGTAGTAACAGTAAGTACAACTAACTAATTACGATAATCAATCAGCGATCAGAAGGAAATAGAGTGTGTGTTGTGTGTGTACACTCAGACAGTGAGTGCAGTGCGCACACGCAGGAGCTAGTAGCCTATATGAACAGTGACAGTGAGTGTCCCTACGGGTACAGTAAGAGTAAGTAGTAAGTAAGTACAACTAAATAACAATAATCTATCAGTAATCAGAAGGAAATAGAGTGTGTGTACACACAGACAGTGAGTGAGTGCACACACGCAGGAGCTAGCTAGTAGCCTATAAACAGTGACAGTCAGTGAGTGTCCTACTCCTAGTACAGTATAACTACAATACTATTAGTAAAGGACAGCAGAAATACTGGTATAGATGAGAGAAATAAACAGAGGACAGCTGCCCACAGAGGCAAGGCCCCCCTGAGGCCTAAACCTGTAAGCTTGCAGCAGCTGCCTGTCTCTAATGTAACACACAAGCTACTAACTAAAATACAATGTCTATCTAACTAACAACAATATAGGTGTATATGGCAGGTGTAGGTGAGCAAAAACGCTAGGTAAATGATCACAATAGAGCACTTGCTAAGCCAAAGCACAAAGGAGCAACTCTCTCTCTGTACAAGTCTCAGGCAAGCATGGAGAAACGGAACATGGCGGCCGCTATTTATAGGGTAGGGGCTGGCCAGGGTCCCCCTCTGTGATTGGCTGCCGTCAGAGGGCCTGGGAGCCCTCTGATTGGCTCTAAGGACATCAATCTGGGCTATGACGCTATTCGAGCTCGGTACCGAGCTCGAATAGCGCCGGGTTGCTCGAATAGCTCGAATAGTGAATGGGCTATTCGAGTGTACTCGGATAGCCCATTCGAATAGCTCCAGCTATTCGGAGCTCGAATACCGAGCTCGAATAGCTGAAAAAGAGCTCGAATATTCGAGCTACTCGAATATTCGAGCTCTGCTGAGCACCACTGGTGACAGGGACCCCCTTTAGGTAGTGAGTGACAGGGACCCCCTTTAGGTAGTGAGTGACAGGGACCCCGTTTAGGTAGTGAGTGACAGGGACCCCCTTTAGGCAGTGAGTGACAGGGACCCCCCCTCTAGCTGCCGCCGCTCCCCCCTCACCTTGCAGTGTCAGACCTCAGGACTAGAGTTGGGCCGAACGGTTCGCCGGCGAACGTGGTTCGCGCGAACTTAGGTGGTTCGCGTGCGGGTACCGCACGCGAACGTTTTGCGGAAGAAGTTCGGTTCGCCCCATAATGCACCTGAGGGTCAACTTTGACCCTCTACATCACAGTCAGCAGGCCCAGTGTAGCCAATTAGGCTACACTAGCCCCTGGAGCCCCACCCCCCCTTATATAAGGCAGGAAGCGGCGGCCGTTATGGCCACTCGTGTGCCTGCATTAGTGAGAGTAGGGCGAGCTGCTGCAGTCTCTCATAGGGAAAGATTAGTTAGGCTTAACTTCTTCCTGGCTGCATACCTGTTCTGTTCAGTGAGCCCTCAGCCCACTGCATACCTGTACTGTGATCCTGCCACTGCATACCTGTTCAGTGATCCTGCCACTGCATACCTGTTCATTGATCCTGCCACTGCATACCTGTTCATTGATCCTGCCACTGCATACCTGTTCAGTGATCCTGCCACTGCATACCTGTTCAGTGATCCTGCCAGTGCATACCTGTTCATTGATCCTGCCACTGCATACCTGTTCAGTGATCCTGCCACTGCATACCTGTTCAGTGATCCTGCCACTGCATACCTGTTCAGTGATCCTGCCACTGCATACCTGTTCTGTGAACCCGCCACTGCATACCTGTTCTGTTCAGTGAACAGTTTGGTGTGTCAGTGTGAAGCAGTACCTTAATTACACTACCTGATTGATGTATACACATGCAAGATGTTTTAAAGCACTTTAGGCCTGTCATTTAGCATTCAATGTGATTTCTGCCCTTAAAACGCTGCTTTGCGTCAAATCCAGATTTTTCCCGGGGACTTTTGGCATCTATCCCACTCCGCCATGCCCCCCTCCAGGTGTTAGACCCCTTGAAACATCTTTTCCATCACTTTTGTGGCCAGCATAATTATTTTTTTTTTTTCAAAGTTCGCATCCCCATTGAAGTCTATTGCGGTTCGCGAACTTTAACGCGAACCGAACCTTCCGCGAAGGTTCGCGAACCCGGTTCGCGAACCTAAAATCGGAGGTTCGGCCCAACTCTACTCAGGACCAGACGCACCTGCTCTATATGCGGAAGTGATGTCACTTCCGCATATCAGTGCGGTGTGCTAGGTCCTAGCACCCTCACTATTGGTCGCCGCCTGATTGAGGTCTGACACGACTAGAGGGAGGGAGGGAGCGGCGGCTAGAGGGGGTGAGTGGCGGCCGGGTGGCGCCTGTCAGAGATGCAATGCACCCGCAGCACCCGCCCAGGCGCGGCCCTGAGGTAATGTATAAATGCACACACGGGGGCCCATTTATCCACTAGGGGGGGGACAGGGCCGGGGCTTTTCTCTTGTTAGTTGTTTGCCTGATACTGCTCGCCATTACCACGACGCACCTGATTGACCTACGATGGCCCGACATCTTGCAGCATGTCTGACCAATACATACAACTAATTTTGGTCCGAAATTAGGGAGCACATTTATCCATTGGGGGCAGCCGTGAGGTCGTGTATGTGGCGAGACGGCGGACTTGGCCGATTCCCGAGAGATTTCATCCTGAATCGGCCTGCGGTGTATGGGCAGCCGACAGATCTCTCTCCAATCAGTTTCAATCAGAGAAGGATTTATCTCTTGGTCGAATCAAGTGGCTAGAAATCGATGCAGCAGGAAGCATGATCGATCAGCCGATCGACCGATTTCCGACACTTTGCTCGATTGGTCCGGATGGAAGATCTAGGTCATAGAGTTGCATTGGATCGAATGGCGCAATAATGCATTTCAATCGATTTTCAATAGATTTAATTCAGAAATCTATTCCTAGTGTGTGGCACACATCAGATAGATTCCTTTCAAATTTGACCTGACAGGCATCTGACAGGAATCTATCTAATGGTCGATACAGCTGCAAATCTATAAGTGTATGGCCACCTTAAGACCTGTGCTTAGAGATAACCTTCCATATTAAAATATACCAGAACTCTATCTATCTTCAGTAAGGAGTTCAAGGCAAGACTCCCTAACACTGCAGGGTGGCTTCTTGAGCGCATCCCAGTGGCTGCAGCTCTTGAGCGCTTTTGAGTCCGACAGGAAAAAAATGCTATACAAATGCGTGGATTATCTATCTATGTATCTATCTATCTATCTATCTATCTTCTATCTATCTATCTATCTATCTATCTATCTATCTATCTATCTATCTATCAATCTATCCTTCTATCCAGGGCCGGATTTACCATAAGACACTGTAGGCACATGCCTACAGGCGCCTGATAATGGAAAGGTGGCTAGCTCCCCTAGTCCTTCCCTCCTTCCCTATGCACAGTGACGAGATCTCTCTTCAGTCAGGAACATCACTGACTACTTTAATAAGAGTCTGAAGCGAGAATAAATCTCGCTTCAGACCTCATAGTCAGCAGGGGCATGTGTGCCCCTGCTAAAACGCCGCTATCCCGTGGCTAAACGGGGGTCCCTTACCCCCCGAAACCCCCTCCGAGCAGCACATCCCCTCTTCCGGATTAAGACAGGGCTAACCGCCGCAGCCCTGCCTCACGCGCGTCTGTCAGCGCGTATCTCCGTCTCTCCCCCGCCCCTCTCAGTCTTCCTTCGCTGAGAGGGGCGGGGGAGAGGCGGCGATGCGCCGCTGATAGACGGCACTGAGAGGCAGGGCTGCAGCTGTTAGCCCTGCCTCAAGAGCAGCAAAATCTACGACCAACTTGGTCGTAGATTTTGCAGGGGGGGGGAGGTTGGGGGTCAGGGACCCTCGTTTAGCAGCGGGATAGCGGCGTTTTAGCAGGGGCACACATGCCCCTGCTGACTATTAGACAAGAAGCGAGATTTATTCTCGCTTCAGTGTCTCTTTAATACTGAGGGTACCTCTGACTAACTAATACTAAGGAGCACCTGTAGCTACGACGGGCAAGGGAACTAAGGGAGAAGTGACAGCTGGACCAGCCAGCTCACTTGCGGTGCGGTTCATTGGGGGTTTGTAGGTTTATGGAGAGGTGACATCTAGGCTGCTAGGACATCTGTGCCTATAGGCTCCTGTGAGGTAAATCTGGGCCTAGCTATCCATCCATCCATCCATCCATCCATCCATCCATCCATCCATCCATCCATCCATCTATCTATCTATCTATCTATCTATCTATCTATCTATCTATCTATCTATCTATCTATCTATCTATCTATCTATCTATCTATCTATCTATCTATCACTCTATCTAACCATCCATCCATCTGTAAAGTCTGTAAGCTGAGTTACTGGAAGACATGGCTCCAAATATAGCCATGTGTGAACATATACATCAGAAGATTTCACAGCTTCCCTCAAAATAACTTATGAATAATATACATTGGAGATAAAAGGGCTGTTTTAAGCGTGACAATACCCAGAAATTTCCCCTGATTTCTGAACGCCTGTGAATTTTGGGAAGCAGAGAAAAAACGGTTAACCTTTGAGCCGGGTTGCCAATTTTAAAAGTTGACATTACGAGTAATCGCTCCCATCCGCGGTAGCGCCCACCGCTTCTCCTGTTGACTTTCCGAGGAGACGCAAAATGAGATTTTATAGGTCTTTTCATTGCGAGATTATTTTGGCGGCTTTGTTTTTGTTAAGCAAATATTCACACACACATTTTCAGGTGCATAAAGTTTGTAATAGTATTTATCTTGTTTTATTGTTATCTGTACTTTGTGCATAAATTACCATGCATTTGCATAACATTGTTTGAGCTGGGGCTTGTTGGCGAGCGGAGGCATTCTCTCTCGCTTTGGAACAATATTATTCCATTGACATAAATGCTGTTTTTATTAACGTGTCACAAATGAAAATGCAGTTAAATTATGAAACATTGCGACGCCGCTTAGCAGAATTCATTATGGAGGCAGCGCTGTAACCGTGTCTGTTAGATGCGTGCACGGCCCCCCTTTGTTCTTTTTCTTTTTTTTCTCTTCTGTTTTTAAGTCTACCAATGCTCATCTTACTTAGTTTTTGGCAAACGAGAAGAAGGTTCATCGGTACAAAAAAATAAAACCCCCCAAAATGGCATACTTGCCATTTCCTGCAGTAGCCCCTCCCCTAGATCTAGACTGTCTGAGCCAAGAAAGTGACTAAACTGAAATAATATGTTGCCACAGCCCCCCATCTCATATCACTATGCTACTAACTTTCCCCTTCTCCACCATGTGGCACTGCTTTCCTCTCATTACTGGTTGCTAGGCTGTGGGTGGATGTGAGTGGGGAACATCAGCAGGCAGAGGTGGGGGGGGGGCATATTAATGGTAAAATTGCCATAGTTGCGGCAGTTACATTGTGTGTTTTGCAGATTTAGCACAACTCAAATTAAAGAGGAACTTCAACACAACACTTGAACTTCTTCCCAATCAGTAACCAATACCGCCTTTCAACAAGAAATGCTTACCTTTTCTCAAATAGATCATCAGCGACGTCTGTGTGGCTGATTCAGGTGAAACCCCTCCTACAGTGTGATGTCAGGGCCATGGCCATGACAGTTTCCTTCCTGTGAACCTCGTAGCATTGTGGGAAATAACAGATGTTGCCAGCTGTCAAGCAAGCATTAGTTCCCTCTGTACATACTGTATATCCTATATAATAAATCCCTGTACCTGCATCCTCCTGTGTCCCTGTGTCTGGCCTTGTTCACATCTAAAAACAAAAACGCAAGTGTTTTGCGTTTTTGTGTGCATTTTTTTTAGCTCCTCACGTCACTCTATTGCACACTGTGTTTTCGTTAAAATCACTTTTCAAAGTGCTTTTCCAGAGCATTTTTTTTTATTAACTCCCTGACACAAGTCAGGAAGTGAACGCTGTGACCCGGAAAAGAATAAATACAATGTACTTATGCTTAGAAATGCGAACGCAGTTGCTGCACAAAGTGATTTTGTGAGCGTTTTGCGTTTCTCCTATACTTTCCATTATAGCAAAAACGCCTCAAAAATGGAACGGGCACCGTTTTGCGGACCACAAAGCAGACGCAATGCCCTGATGTGAGCCTTCTCATAGAAATTCATTGCACAGTGTTTGGAGGCAATTTTGAAATCCACCTGCGCTAGAAAAAAGGGCAAAAACCCCCTTAACGTGAACGAGCCCTCCGTGCGTCCCTTGTGGGAAATAGCAGTTTTTTCCAACCACCAAGCAAGCATTATCTCCCTCTGTGCATAGACTTTGGACAGCAGTGGGAGATGGGTGAAGCATGAGTGCGCCTCACGCCTAACACTTAGCACAGCAGTGAAAAGCCGCTTTGCACGTGCTAACATGCACGTAAAGGTTTGCGCGCAAAGGCTTCGCGCGCAAAGTATCGTGATCTGCAGTGACTTCACGTGTTAATGATACTTAGCACGCAAAGTCATTGCAGATCATGCGAGCGGAATGTATATCTTGAATTATTACTGTATTTATTTCATTATGCAACGCGCGTAAGACTTTGCGCGTGCCGCATTACAGTACCGCACATGTTAATGTAAGCAACATTCATCATTTCATTACCAAACTCTATCTACTGAGCGGGTGAAACGCCATTGATTTCAATGGCATACCGCACTTAGCGCGCGACACGTAACGCTAAAACTTAGCACGCAAACTGCATAAACTTTGCACGTGCAAACTACTTAGCACGTACGTTTGCACTTAACACTTGATAACTGAGTTATCACGGGTTAGTGAATCGAGCCCATTATGGGAGAGGGGTCGCGGCCGTGGCCTAGTGCCCATTTTTGGCCTTTTTACAACATATTCAATTTTGAGACCTTGAATTGCAGTTTATGGAACAACACAGTAAAAAACCCCGATCCCCCGATCTGCTTACAGGACAGCGCAAGTCACAAGGTAACCGATGAGTCATCACTGTGCGTCTTCCTTCCTGTCATCAAGGTAGAGTGTGAGGAATACGCAGGCAGTGTGCAGGATGAGTCTGACTCGCAGTTCAGCTTTCATTGAGCTAATAACAGGAAATAATATAAATGTATTCCCTCATACTTTATTGAGCATGCTATTTGATCAAGCTGTGTTTTAATCTATTTGCCTTTACATTCACTTTAAATGCCATTTACATATTTGTACCTTCTGGTTCTATTGAATTTTTTTTCTGAGAGCCTGACTCCAGAATCGCAGAGTAAAAATAGTGACACATTAACTGTATTTACACAAAACAGGCCTGATCTGCAGAGGCAACTCTAGAGATTATCAAGCATCTCCAGTGGGGATAGCCTAAGTGAGGCAGCAAACCTGGACTGGATTAAATCAAAATGTGTTGCTATTAAATCCTGTAAAGTGGTATGACGCTCAAATTTCATCTATGGTCTAAAGTCTAAGGGCTCATTTCCACTATAGCGAATCCGCATGCGTTGTCCGCATGCGGATTCGCACAGCCAATACAAGTGGATGGGCCTGTTTCCACTTGTGCGTTGTGCGGAGCGTTTTTGTGTGCAGGGAAAATCTGCACGGTAGAGCCGTGAGAATTCGCTCCCCGCACACCGCTAAGCGAATCGCATACAATGTATCTAATAGGGAAATCGCATGCGGTTTTGGCATGCGTTTTCCCCCGCGATTTCGCATGCGATTTCGCATAGGAGGTAATGTTAATTTACAAAGGCAGCCGCATGCGATTTCGTCTGCGGTGATTTCCCGGCGATTTCGCACCGCACAAGTGGAAATAAGCATTGAGGCTGAGTGCACTCATAACAGAGAGTGAAAGGTTACGTTTTCTGTCATGTGCAGGGGCTTTTTTGTGTGTGCGTTTTTTTCTGCATATGTGTTTTCTAGCATTTTTACGCATTTGCGGTTCGCATATACAAAATGTATATGCGTTTTGTATGAGTTTTTAATGCAGTTTTTATATTTTGATTTATGCAAATCACTAGGAGGCCAACAGGAAGCTGAAATACATCACAAAACAATGTTCTTTTGAAAAAACGCACATAAAAATGCATGAAAAACATTGCGTTCCCATTGACTTTTTATTATGTGCATTTTTGATGGGTTTTTGAATATCATGCAACTAAACCAGCGTTTTTAAAAACCCACACATACAAAACGCAGATGCGTTTTTATATGCGTTTTTTCATGCGGCCCATAGACTTCCATTAGCAGCAAAAACACAGCGTTTTCCGCAACGTTTGCGTTTCTGCAAAGTGTGTACCTAGCCTTAAAGTGAATGGGAACCGCATTTAAAAAAAGGAGACAGATACTTACCCAAGGAGAGGGACGGCTCTGGGTCCTATAGAGCCTTCCGGCTCCTCTCCTGGTCCCCTCGATCCAGTGCTGGCTCACCCTGTAGCAGTATTTGACTAAATTAGTCAAATACTGCTTTATCCGGCTGAAGGAGGCTTCAGAAGTCTTCAGGGAGCCCGAGTGCTCCTGAAGAAGGGCGGCCCTGTACTGCACCTGCGCAAGCACGCTCTCTTGCACGCTCACGCCTGTGCAGTATGGAGCCAAACGTCTTTGGGAGGAAACGGCTCCCAAAGACTTCCAAATACCCTTTCGGCGGGGGATTGAAACGGTAGGGGGGGAGCCAGCACAGGATAGAGAGCACAGAGAGAGGAGACGGAAGGCTCTATACGACCCAGAGCCTTCCCTCTCCTTAGGTAGGTATTTGATTCTATTTTCAAAAATGCGGTTCCCATTCACTTTGAGTGAACATGAACTCAGAATTTCATCGCGCAACAACATAACCTTTTAAGAAAAACATTTCTTTGTTAGGCTGGATCCACAAGCGCTTTTGTGAGCGCTTGTGATTGCTGAGCGCTTGCTGAACGCTTTTTCCCATTCACTTTCATTAATATCGTAGTAAAAATCAAGTAAAATCTTTATTTTATGTATGTTGTGTATTTTATGTGATTTTTACTGTGATTTTAATGAAAGTGAATGGGAAAAATCGCTCAGCAATCACAAGCGCTCACAAAAGCGCTTATAGTGTGGATCCAGCCTTACAGCTGATACAAATCCTGCAATAAATCTGCAGTTTGTCTACTTCCTGCTTTCATATTGTTAGCATCCTGTATTTGCAAATGAGCTCTCTGCCATGGCAGTCAGCTGAGTTGTGCTTAGTTGTACATGAGGGGGAATTAGGCTAAACTCCCTAAATACATACAGGGTGTATTTCTCTATGTTTTTCTTCTGTCTTGTGCAAGAGTTCAGGTCCACTTTAACTACAGCATAAAACTATTAAGAAAAAAATGATTGGTTTCCAAGTTACTGGAAGGGTTAATCATTCAAACTACCACTTCACTCAGAAGCTAATTTATAAGATTGCCCTTAAAGGGAAGGTTCACGGTCGCTCTGTAAAAAATAAAAATACAAATCCACTTACCTGGGGCTTCCTCCAGCCCATGGCAGGCAGGACGTGCCCTCGTCGCCGCTACGCAGACGCCCGGTCTTCTCCGGTGGCTCACCCGACCTGGCCAGGCCGGCTTCCAGGTCGGGCTCTTCTGCGCTCCAACGTGCGCCTCACACCGTCGAGCGTGTAATTGCTGAGCGCTTTTTCCCATTCACTTTCATTAAAATCGTGGTAAAAATCACGTTAAATCTTTATTTTATGTATGTTGTGTATTTTATGTGATTTTTACTGTGATTCTAATGAAAGTCTCCCAGAGGGGCTCACAATCTAATCTCTACCATAGTCATATGTCTATATTGTGTAGTGTATATATTGTAATCTAGGGCCAATTTAGGGGGGGAGCCAATTAACGTATCTGTATGTTTTTGGTATGTGGGAGGAAACTGGAGAGCCTGGGGGAAACCCACGCAGAACATACAAACTCCTTGCAGATAGCACCCTAGCTGGGATTCGAACTGGGAATCCAGCGCTGCAAGGCGAGAGCGCTAACCACTCACCACCATGCTGCCCACCAATATATGTATTTTGCTACGGAAAAATGTATTTAATTGACTCTAAACTGTATTTCCATCAATTAAATTGATGTATTTCTTATTTCCAAATGTTAAAATGAAAAAACAAAATTGATGATGGAGAGAACCAGTGTGGTTTGAATGAAAAAAAAAACATCTTTTGCTTCTGAATTCTTTGTGATATGCAGGGTCGTCTTAATGTACCCCTGAATTGGGTTTTTCTCAACATACTTTTATCTGTGGTGCTGTGACATATGACACAGCACCATCCTCACACTCCAGTGCCCCCTGTGGCCTCCGCTCTGCTCAGTCATAATATTCGACTGAGCAGAACGTTGATCTATGGGTGGGAAGGAAGAAAAAGTTCCCCCTCCTCTCTGCCTGTCCTTAAGAACGTTCCCTCCACTCGCCCATGCCCGTTTCTAGGGCTGTGCGGGGCGTGCCGTCGCCCTGAGCGCTGTTGGGAGGGGGGCGTTATAATGGAGGGGGGAGCCGGAGCCGCGGGGAGGGAAGCCCGACCTCTCCCTCCCCTCCTCTTCCGGGCTGCCCTCTGTGCTTCCCCCTCAGATGTAGAGTGAGCAGGAAGCGCTGGATACAACTCACCTGCCTGCGCTCCACTCGCCGCTCTCTCACCGCTGGTCTTCTCTCTGCATACACGCTGATACACACGCTGCTTCCTGTTTAGCCGGAAGCAGCGTGTGAATCAGCGGCTATGCAGAGAGGAGAAGACCGGCGGCGAGTGAGCGGCGATTGGAACGCAGGCAGGTGAGTTGTATCCAGCGCTTCCTGCTCACTCTACATCTGAGGGAGGAGCACAGAGGGCAGCCCGGAAGAGGAGGGGAGGGAGAGGTCGCCCTCCCCGTGGCTCCGCCCCCCTCCATTATGGGGGGCAGCTACCTATCTAACCTATACTAGGGGCACCTACCTAATCTAACCTATACTGGGGGGCAGCTACCTAATCTAACCTATACTGGGGGGCAGCTACCTAATCTAACCTATACTGGGGGGCACCTACCTAATCTAACCTATACTGGGGGGCATCTACCTAATCCAACCTATACTGGGGGTCACCTACCTATCTAACTTATACTGAGGGGCAGCTACCTATCTAACCTATACTGGGGGGCAGCTACCTATCTAACCTATACTGGGGGGCAGCTACCTATCTTACCTGTATTGGGGGCACCTACCTACCTAGCTAGCCTATACAGGTGGCAACTATACTGGCTACCTATATTGGAGGCACCTACCTAACTAACCTATGCTGGGGGCACCTACCTATCTAACCTATGCTGGGGGCAACTATTCTGGCTACCTATATTAGAGGCACCCAGCTAGCTAACCTGTACTGGGGCACCTACCTATCTAATTTATACCGGGGGCGCCTGCCTATCTAACCTATTCTGGGGGCAACTATACTGGCTACCTATACTGGAGGCGCCTACCTGGCTAACCTGTAGCGGGGGCAACTATACTGGCTCACCTATGCCTGGTTACCTATACTGGGGTACCTATTCTTGACTACCTATACTGGGGGGACCTATACTAAGTGCAACTAGACCTGGCTAACCTATACTGCGGGCACCCATACCTTGCTCCGGGGGGGGGGGGGGGGCGCAATTTTTAGACCCTCGCCCTGGGTGCATTTTAGCCTAGAAACTGCACTGCACTCGCCGGTTATGCTTCAGATATGCTGTACTGCCCACAGCACGTAGGAGGGCTGCGACATGTGTGGGCTTGTGGAGATTGCCACTTCCTCTCTGCCCATAATCAACATTCTGTTCAGTCGAATATTACAGCTGAGCAGAGCGGGGTCCACAGGGGGCACTTGACTGAGATGATGGTGCTGTGACATATGTCACAACACCACAGATAAAAGAGAATTAAACGTATGTTGAGAAAAACTTTGTTCAGGGGTACTCATATAAAAAAAATTGGGAGGTATGCAGACAGTATTCACTTCATGTTGTCATCATGATGAACAGAGATAGATGTTTGGTCTACAAGGAAGACCCTAATCAGCATTTATACAGACTTCAAGCAAGCCCTGGAGAGCAGAGATGTCCCTTCAGGTTAGAGGGTGGAAGAGGAGCAAGAATTTCCTGAACTGAGGACCCAAAAAGTTTTAAGAAAACATCATGACATCACAAAAGACTATATTGGATTTTCCCAAAGAAAAAGCAAATGCAATGTACACTTGCATAATGTTTATATTAAACACTAGCCATGTTTGCGGCACTATAACTACGCCTTGCGCGATGACTGTTCTTGTTCCAGGGGAGCAGAAATTCGTCTTACGTGACCTTTTTTTTAATTATTATTCCCGTTAAATAGATTTAGAATAAAATAATGCTTAGCCAAATGTACCAAGCAAAGAAAGCCTAATTGGTGGTAAAAAAAAAACAAGATATAGATCATTTTGTTGTGATAAATAGTGATAAAGTTATTGGCGAATGAAAGGGAGGAGTTCTGAAATGAGAGAATTGCTCTGGTCCATAAGGGGAAAAAACACCTCAGTGGTGAAGTGGTTAATGCCCCTCCATGGAGATAAACTGGAGTTGTCCACGCCTAGATATGAGTTTGCCCAATAGAAATGAATGAGATGACCCGAATGTGCGCTTTAAATGTAGGCAGCAGAGCACATCGTTGTGAACGGACCCTCGCAGTCTCACATTTACTTTTGCTCGGAGAGCTCCTGTATGTGGTTGCCGTGGCAACCCTTCTGTGGATTCTATCAGGCCCCGCTTGTTGATACTTGTATGATATTGCTGTTAAATTATTCTTTAATATAATATAGCTCCACATATATTTTTTTTTAGAGTCCCTTGAGTGTTTCTGAATAAAACAGAGATTGTCAAAAGTTATACGATCACGCCAACGCCGTGGGATGACTTATCTCTCCCTATAACGGCTTCTACGTGACTCCTTCAGGCTAGAAGACGCCGGTACGGTAAGATGGCGGCCGCGCCGCAGCCTTGGCGGTAATCATTCATGCGGTCAGTGTAAAAATGGCAAAATGTTATCTTTTTTAATGTAATTAAAAATGACCTTATGCGGTGCTGCCGGTTCCCGATGATATTCGCGGCGGCGTTTTCTGCCGTTTCTGCAAGAAATGTAATATTCATTTAGGCTTTATTGGGCAAATATATGAACATCATAAAAGGAGCAGAAGGCAATTAATATTAATACTGTGACTATCGCAGTGATATTACCGCTGATGAATGAACTTTTAAAATAAGTTCTGTCTATTGAATCCCTATGGTTCTCCTTGGATTAAACAAAAACCCGGCTCGGTGTCTTGTCCACAGGGGGAGAGCTGCGGAAATGACTTGATTTAAAGTGAAACCCCAGTTTTCTGAAAGAAGAGATGAAAGAACCGGCTCAAAGTCAGCGGTGGAAATTTGAAGGGTGTCTGCCACGCATTTTGCGGATTCTAACCTGTTTTCGCTCTGAAGATATGGAGATGAGTCACAGGGAGCTAAACAAAAAAAATCCTAAGCGCAAACTGCAAAAAGTTTATCTGCTGTGGTCACATGATGCGTCCCTGTGCACTGCTAAAGGAAGAGTGCACTCTATGGACTGGAGTATTATGATGTTTTTATACATTCGTGATATTGTTCAAAGCACTTTACAGATGACATAGTCAGGTCAGTGGTCACTAACTGGCATGCATGAAATAGGGGGCACAAGGAAAAATGGGTGCCTGTTTTCGTTAATAACGTTATCATTAATACCTACTGATATTCTACATTTTTAAAGCGTAATTAGTGTTAATTATGAAATATTGGTATATATTAACAATATTTTACTACAACCTAACCTAACCCTACTCTCACACAGAACCCTTTCTTCTTCTTGACTTCTAACCTTAAAGTGATCCTTAAGCCTATCAAAAAAATGAGATTTACTCACCTGGGGCTTCCCTCAGCCCCCTGCAGCCGATCGGTCCCCTTGCAGCCCCGCTCCGATGCTCCTGCACCCGCCGGCGAACACTTCCGGCTGTCACCGGCCGACAGATTCCCAGCCATAATATCGCCCCCTATGCTGCTATTGCGGCCTCCTTTTTGATAGACTTAAAGGGAAGGTTCAGGGACAGTTGAAAAAAAATAAAAATCCAAATGCACTTACCTGGGGCTTCCTCCAGCCTGTGGCAGGCAGGAGGTGCCCTCGGCGCCGCTCCGCAGGCTCCCGGTGGTCTCCGGTGGCCGACCCGACCTGGCCAGGCCGGCGGCCAGGTCAGGCCTCTTCTGCGCTCCATTGTGCGTTCCACGCCGGCGCGCTGACGTCATCGGACGTCCTCCGGGCTGTACTGCGCAGGCTCAGAACTACTGAGCCTGCGCAGTACAGCCCGGAGGACGTCCGATGACGTCAGCGCGCTGGCGTGGAACGCACAATGGAGCGCAGAAGAGGCCCGACCTGGCCGCCGGCCTGGCCAGGTCGGGTCGCCACCGGAGACCACCGGGAGCCTGCGGAGCGGCGCCGAGGGCACCTCCTGCCTGCCAGGGGCTGGAGGAAGCCCCAGGTAAGTGCATTTGGATTTTTATTTTTTTTCAACTGTCCCTGAACCTTCCCTTTAAGGATCACTTTAAAGGGGTTAGCAAGGCAAAATGAACAAAATAAGCGCTACTTACCCAGGGCTTCCTCCAGCCCCAAGCTCCCAGCATGTCCCTTGCCGCAGCTCTGCGCGCAGCCATTTGCCGCAGCTCCCTCCCGGTCCCCGGCGATGATGTCAGGCCGACCTCCAGGTCGGCCTGTACTGCACCTGCGCGAGTGGCGCTGTCAATCACCGCCACGTGGACCGGAGCAGACTGTGCAGACGCAGTAGTCCTGTGCCTTCGCAGTCTGCTCTGGTCCATGTGGCGATGATTGACAGCGCCGCTTGCACAGGCACAGTACAGGACGACCTGGAGGTCGGCCTGACGTCATTGCCGGGGACCGGGAGGGAGCTGCGGTGAACGACTGCGTGCAGAGCTACAGCAAGGGACATGCTGGGAGCTTGGGGCTGGAGGAAGCCCCGGGTAAGTAGCGCTTATATTGTTCATTTTGCCTTGATAACTCCTTTAAGACCCCCCCTTCCTGCCACCTAACCCTAAAACCTCCCTTTCTGATGCTTTGACTCCTATGGGAGAAAAGTGCTATAGAATTGTTATTGTTCGTAAAACCCCCCTTCCTGATGTCTAATAGTGATGAGCGTAAATGCCAGTATTCTTTTTGCATATATATTTGCGAAAATATAATTTATTTTTGCATGTTTGTGAATTTTTACAGTAAAATATTTTTTTTTGTGGTAAACATTTTTGGGGGAAAATATAGTTTTTCTGCATTTTCAGTAAAATTTCAAATAATGCAAAAACATGAAAATACAAGCTATTTTTGCAAAAATTTTCTCGAAATCAAAAATAGCATTTTTAATGCCACATGACATTGGTGAAAATTTGCAAGCAACACTGATGCCTAACTCTAAAACCCCCCTTCTTGACACCTAACCCTAAACGCCTCCTTCTTGACACCTAACCGTAAAACCTCCCTTCCTTATGCCTAACCCTTAAACGCATCCATCTGAAAATGGCACCTGTGAATAATGGCGCACAGTGTTGCCGCTAATCTGTTTGCCGCTTATCGTTATTTAACGTTAAAGCATTATTGTTATTTAGCGATAAACCCTTATCGTTATTTAGCGTTAACACACAGAACCCTCTCTGTACCTATCCCTAACCCCTAACCCCCCCCCCCCCTGGTGGTGCCTAACCCTAACCACCCCCCTGGTGGTGCCTAACCCTAACCACCCCCTGGTGGTGTATATTGTACTGTAACTATACCTAACCCTACTCTCACACAGAAACCCTCCCTGTACCTAACCCTAACCACCCCCTTGGTGGTGCCTAACCCTAAGACCCCCCGGTGGTGCCTAACCCTAAACCCCCCCCCCCAGTGGTGCCTAACCCTAACCTTGACAGTGTTACATTAAATCCATTCACCGCTTTGCAGTTAAATAACGTCTGCATTTTGACTTATGTAGGGCACTATTGATAAATAACGTTAGTGTGTGCCACTATTGATAAATAACGTTAGTGTGTGCCACTATTGATAAATAACGTTAGTGGGTGCCGTTTTTGTTCTTTTTTCCCTGTGCGCCATTATTATGCAGTACTAACGATAAATAGCGATAAGCGTATCTTTTTAATGCGGCGCATAGGCGCTGTGCGCCATTATTCACTGCTCCCCCCTTGAACACCCTTCTTGATGTCTAACCCTAAACCCCCCTCCCTGATGTCTAATCCTAAAACTCCCTTCCTACCCTTATAATATTGAAAACGTTAAATTTCAAAATGATATAAAATGATATATAAAAATGATATGATATGAAAATATGATATATGATATATGAAAATATGATATGAAAAATAATTATTTATAAATACTAAACATTTTATAATTTTAAAAACTATAATGTTATAATTTTTAAACCAATAAAACATTTCAAAAGCTATAACATTGTAAATTACAAAATTATAATTATCACCTGCCCAATTTTCTACTTTGAGCACCTTATAGCTGATATTTGCATATGCAACCAAGGGACGCCCAGATTGTCTATTGGCCTCGGGTGCCCGAATTTCATGCTGCACACTAACTGACTCTCAAAGTTGCTTACAATCTAATCTGTACCATAGTCAAAGTTTAAAAAGGAACTAACAACGTATAGTAGAATACGTAAAATTATTCAGGATGCCCACTCTTACAGCAATTTTCCTGGTTTCAGCATCAGAAACACTTCAGATTATCTACTGTATATATTGCTGTATACTGAATGTAGCCAGTAGCCACACCCTCCTAGTGATAGCCAAATTATATATGCAGATATTTCCCCTGGCCCCCCTCCCCTCGTGCATTCTGGGAGACTAGGTACATTTTGTACTGCCTTTGGAACTCCTAGCAAACAAAACCTTCCACAGACATCATGTGACAGCACTAAAGATGCTGCAACCAGTGGCGTAGCTTAGGAGCTGTGGGCCCTGATGCAAGTTTTACAATGGGCTCCCTCCCCCCCAGTACTCTATACATAACAATTGATACGGCGCACCAAAACCTGCCAAGGACAACCACAATGTCAAAGGTGCAAGAAGGGGTTGGGGAACAGTGTGTTATTTATAAATACTATTCAAATCATCTATAGAAGTGATTATTACCAGCACAGGACCAATAGAGAGCTAATACTGTAGTTGAGGGAGGGCCCTTCGGGGCCCCTCTGGCCCAAGGGCCCTGATGCGGTCACTACCTCTGCACCCCCTATTGCTACGCCCCTGGCTGCAACCTGTGAGAAAGTTCACAATATAAATCTGGTGATGAAAGATTGCTGAAAGATACAATGGGCAAACACTGGCTAATTAATTCATAAAAAAATATCGTAAAAAAGAAGCAATTTTATTCATTACATTGTTTTTAGTACAGTTCCTCTTCAAAGAATACTTAAGGCAAACTTTTTTTGTACAAACGAAGGGCGCAGGCTTGTATGTGCAGGAGACAGGATGCCCACCGGTTCCTCCGTTCAACCTCCACCCCCCTCCGGAAGTGTTCCAAGTTGGCCAGGTCGCGCACCACTGCACAAGCGGGACCAGTGATGCGCGCCATCAGGCCAGCATTTGCACTTGACCTGACCATGATTTGGAACACTTACAGGGGTTTTTACAAGGGAATGGAGGTGAACAGAGGGAGCGGTGGACATCCGGTCGCCTACTAGGCCTAGGTATGTGTAGCATTTCCAGAAATCCGAACCCTGAACCCTTAAAGTATATGATGTGCCCTACTGAATGAATAGCATGAAATCTAGCTTAGGTAGGATGAGTGGACAAGTGTTTACAACGATCCACGGAATGGCCACAGACTGTATTACACGACTTCAACAGAGTTCACATTTCTTGTTTGTCACGGTGAAAGCTTCTAGACCCTGTGCTATAACATGCATAAGGAAGTGACGAGTAATGTCTACACAATGATTTATTTTGATGCCTTGGCATGGAATAGCCATCAGGACAGCAGAGTGTACGAAGGCGGAGTTGTCCTTTAACTGGCAGAGTGGTGGAGCTTTAAGACCCGTGAAAATGCAAAAAAATTCCAACTACCGTCAAACTCTTTATTGGTGTGATGTGCCGAAATTGTAGAGGATATCAGACTGTAACCAGTGCCCAAAGCCAAACATCTGTTCCTCACACTCTGCCAGCCGGAGTTCTCCAGCAGCATGGCTGTCACGTTATCCCTCAACTCCACAGACAACCCCTATACACAAGTACATACAGCAGAGAGAGCAATACAGACAATACATTACTATTATTCTTTTGTATTTATATATAGTGCCAACATCTTCTGCAGCGCTGTGCAGAGTACATTGTCTAGTCACTTAACTGTCCCTCAGAGGAGCTTACAGTCTAACACCACCATAGTCATATGTCTATCTATGTATTATTTTCCTTACCTTTTTCCTTCGCAATTTAAAAAATGGATTTTCTCCAAAACTATACGTTTTGGAGAAAATCCAGTCTCTGATTACAAATATTGCGAAACCAGTAGGGCAGCACGGTGGTGTAGTAGTTAGAGCTCTCACCTTGCAGCGCTGGGTCCCTGGTTTGAATCCCAGGAAGGTCAACACCTGCAAGGAGTTTGTATGTTCTCGCCGTGTCTGTGTGCAGGGCAGCCATCAGGGGGAGGGGGGACAACTGACACTGAAGTGAGGGGCCCAGGGCTTCTGGGGGCCCTGGGCCCCCCAAAGCGCTGGAAGGGCTACATGTGCTGGCTGTGGGCCTGCGGCTTTCTCACCAGAACACCGCGTTCCAGCACTGAGAGAAGAGTGACATCAGCGCTTGAACGTGGGGAGCAGGTGAGTGAGCCCGCTACAGCGGACTTTCTATACTGAGGCACCACCTATATCTGGCTACATGCTACCTATACTGGGGCACCACCAATACCTGGCTACCTATACTGGGGTACCACTTATACCTGGCTACCTTTACTGGGGTCAACTATACCAGGCTACCTATACCGGGGCACGAGCTGAGACAGAAGGGGACAAGAGGTAACATGGGGATAAAAGAGGCACAGGAGGAACAGAGGTGGACATAAGAGGCATGGGGAGAAATGCGATGAGATGGGAACATGAGGTCACACAGAGGGACACAAAAAAGAGGCACAAACTGAGGTGAGACAGATCAGGACAAAAGAGGCACAGGAAGAAAAGAGGGGACAAAAGAGAATGGATAAAGGATAAGAACGGACCTACAAGTCCCTATCTCATTTGTTAACTGAGGACTACCTATATTTTGCTAATAATTGGCTCCACCCACAACATGCCATGGTCACGCCCACTTTTTGCCGCATCACACTGTGCATGATGCTTTCTTCAGACACGTAGGTGGGGTGGCTAGTGGGCAGGCACAGCAACCAGTGGGTGGGCCCAGGGAGGGGGGGGGGCAGGCCTGATGGTGTGAGGGGCCCCAAAATTTCTGATGGCAGCCCTGTCTGCGTGGGTTTTCTCCGGGCACTTTGGTTTCCTACCACATTCCAAAAAACATACAGATACGTTAATTGGGTTCCCCCTAAATTGGCCCTAGACTACAATCCATACACTACACAATACATACATATGACTATGGTAGGGACTAGACTGTGAGCTCCTGTGAAGGACAGTTAGTAGTGAGAAGACAATATACTCTGTACAGTGTTGCGGAAGATGTCGGAGCTATATAAATAATAATAGGGCAGAGTGGATGAGGTGTTGGTGTCTAACATTTTATACAAGGCCGGAACTTCCTTTCGAGTCCCTGTGATGAGAGGGCCCATATACGTCTCTATACAAATGCATTTAAAGGGGTTCTGTGGATATTATAAAAAAACCTGAAATTTACCTGGGGTTTCTATCAGCCCCCTGCAGCTGTCCTGTCCCGCGCTGTCCTCATCCGATCACCCGTTCCCTGCCGCTGGTCCAATTATTCATCTAACTAGACGGATGCAACTGCGCCTGCGCAGCCACGGCTCCCGCTCGCTTTCCAGGGCCTTACTGTGCAGGCGCAGTACGCAAAAACTCCGTACTGTGTCTGCGCAGTAAGCTTCCGGAGACACGAGCAGGAGCTAGGATGTGCGCGGCCGCGCAGTTGTATTCGTCTAGTTAGACGAATAATTGGACAGTGACCGGCGGCAGGGAAGGAAGATCATAGAGGATGGCACGGGACAGGACAGCTGCAGGGCGCTGATAGAAGCCCCAGGTAAGTGTCATATTTTGTTTAATTATATCAACAGAACCCATTTAAGCTGTGAATTATTGTTATCTGCTTATAGAGAGATTTTATAAATAAAAGATTTCAATGTATTGCTAAACGAGATTGTGTTTTCATCTGATTGTATATATATCAACCCTGGGAGTGATACTGAATTGGATGTGTATGACGGTCCATAGACCTGGAACAGAGCTGAAAGACTGCCCTTGGCCTGGTGGCAACATCATACACTTAGACCTTATAATCTGGGTCTTTTTATCTCTTGGTAAGCCTACACTTTGATGGCTGTTGGTGGATGTACCTGCATTCTAGTCTCATCTGATCTGAGGACTTTTACTTTGGTAGTTTGTGAACTTTACTTTCCTCCTGAGCGCAAATAATCATCCAACTTATTGTAAAGAAATAATTCATGAGATAAATAAGGGGGTTGATTCACAAAGCCTTTCTCATGAATTATCTCACCTTATTTATTTTGCCCCTTAACAGTAAAGCTGTGTACACATGCCGTATGAAGCTCGGCCGAGGCGGCCTATAATGACCACCGCTGCCGAGAATCCAATGTGTGCCCATGACCCTTCTCAGCACTTTTTGAGTTAACAGGGTGAGATAAATCTTAAGATGAATTTTGTGATTCAACCAACAGCATATAATAGCTACCTTTTGTGTTCAGTGAACTCACCTCACTGCATATATAACTACCTTTGTGTTGAGTGAACTCACCTCACTGCACATAGCTACCTTTTGTGTTCAGTGAACTCACCTCACTGCATATATAACTACCTTTGTGTTGAGTGAGCTCAGCTGACTGCATCTAACTACCTGTTGTGTTCAGTGAACTCACCTCACTGCATATATAACTACCTTTGGGTTGAGTGAACTCACCTCACTGCATATCTACCTTTTCTGTTGAGTGAACTCACCTCACTGCATATATAGCTACCTTTGGGTTGAGTGAACTCACCTCACTGCATATCTACCTTTTCTGTTGATAGAACTCACCTCACTGCATATACCTAGCTTCCCCCCGAGATGGAGAAAATGGACAAACCAGGTAGAGGAAGAGGTAGAGGTAGACCCAGAGGAAGGCCACCTGGCACTGGCAGGTCTGTGCGAGGTGGTGTTGCTGTGATTTTGTGCGGACCTGGCCCAAAGTACAGTGCTCAGAAGAAGGCACATGCCATCACTTCCCAAAATTGTGAGGACGTGCTTGAGTATTTAACACAGAACACCTCATCTCCCGTAGCCACCAGCGCTACAACAAGCACCACATCCGCTGCATTTGACACTTCGCAGGAGTTATTTGGTGGTGGTGGTGGTGAAATCACTGATTCACAGCCACTACTGCAACAACAAGAAGAAGGCGCAGGTACACCACCTCATACGTCTGAATAAGGTGGCGATAGTATGGACGTAACGTGTGAGGAGGGGCATGATGAACCACCTGAAGTTGGTGCAGTTGTGGAGTTGTCTGAGGAAAGCGAAGCTGGGCAGGAGGATTATGATGACGATTATACGGATGTCACGTATGTTCCCAATAGAGGAGATGACCAGGGGGACAGTTCAGAGGGGGAGCCAGAGAGGAGTAGGAGGAGACGACTCCATGATAGAAGCAGAGGGAGCTCGTCCTCAGAAACAGCTGTGGGCAGTGTCCAGCGCCATGTATCGCCAGCTATGGCCAGCCAGCCAACATGCCCTTCAAGGCCAGCTGTTGATGCCACCGTAGTGCCATCACCCCAGGGGGGCTCAGCGGTTTGGAAATATTTTATGGTGTGTGCCTCAGATAGGAGCAAAGCCATCTGTTCTCTCTGCCTCCAAAAATTGAGCCGTGGAAAGGCCAACACTCACGTAGGGACAAGTGCCTTACGAAGGCACCTGGAGAAAAGGCACAAACAGCTATGGGAAGAACACCTGAGGAAAAGCAGCACCCCTCAAAAGACAAGCCACCCTCCTTCTCCTCTTCCTCCTTCAGGTGCATCGTCTTCATCCGCTTTCTCCTTTGAGCCTTCACAGCCACCAACCTTCACACCGCCTCTGCCCTTGAGCGGTTCCTGCTCCTCTACCCACAGCAGTAGCCAGGTGTCCGTGAAGGAAGTCTTTGAGCGGAAGAAGCCAATTTCGGACAGTCACCCTCTTGCCCGGCGTCTAAAAGCTGGTGTGGCGGAATTATTAGCTCGCCAGCTATTAACATACAAGCTGGTGGAGTCAGAGGCTTTCCGTAAATTTGTGGCCATTGGGACACCGCAGTGGAAGATACAAGGCCGCACTTATTTTTCACGAAAGGCCATACCCAAACTGTACCGTGCAGTTCAGAGGCAAGTGGTGTCATCTATTGCGAAGAGCGTTGGGTCAAGGGTCCACCTGACCACGGATGCCTGGTCTGCCAAGCACTGGCAGGGCCGCTACATTACATACACAGCCCATTGGGTCAACCTGGTGATCGATGGCAGCAAGCAGGGAGTACGTGGCTGCACAGCGGACCGACTTGTCACACCTCCACGGCTTGCAGGCAGGCCTCCTGCCACCTCCTCTCCTTCTCCTCCAGCTACATCCTCTTCGCTGTCAACCTCCTCCTCCTCCTTGGCTGAGTGTCAGTTGAACTCTAGCAGTTCTGCCATCTCTTCTTCCTCTCCAGCTACACAGCCCCATCTCCCCAGAGCCTACGCTGCATGCCAGGTACGACGGTGTCACGCAATTTTAGACATGTCTTGCCTCAAAGCAGAGAGTCACACTGGAGCAGCTCTCCTGGCTGCTCTTAACAAACAGGTGGAGCAATGGCTGACCCCGCACCAGCTGGAGATCGGCAACGTGGTGTGTGACAACGGCAGCAATCTCCTTTCCGCTTTGAATTTAGTAAAGCTGACACATGTACCCTGCATGGCACATGTGCTGAATCTGGTCGTGCAAAGATTTGTCTCAAAGTACCCAGGCTTAGAGGACGTCCTGAAGCAGACCAGGAAGTTGTGTGGGCATTTCAGGCAGTCTTATACGGCCATGGCACGCTTTGCGGACATTCAGCGGAAAAACAACTTGCCGGTGAGACGCTTGATATGCGATAGCCCAACTCGCTGGAATTCTAACCTGCTCATGTTCTCTCGCCTGCTAGACCAGGAGAAAGCCATCATCCAGTACCTGTACAACTACAGTAGAAGTACACAATCTGGGAAGATGGAGATGTTGTGGCCCAACAGCTGGACACTGATGAGAAATGCATGCAGGCTCATGCGGCCGTTTGAGGAGGTGACCAACCTGGTGAGTCGCGCTGAAGGCACCATCAGCGACTTGATCCCCTACGCTTACTTCCTGGAGCGTGCCGTGCGTAGAGTGGCGGATGAAGCTGTGGAGGAGCGGGAACAGGAACAGCTACGGCAGGAGGATTCGTGGGAGCGATTTACATCCGAACCACATGTTTTCTCGACACCTGCGGCACCACAGAGGGGGGAGGAGGAGGAAGAAGAGGAGTCGTGTGGGGAAGGAGAGGAGTCAGACTCGGATGACGATTATGAGGAAGGTGTTTCTGTGGAGGAAGAAGAGGCGGCGGCGGCAGAAGAACAACCGCAGCAGCCATCACAGGGGCTTCTGCTGCTCCACGTTCCCGTGGTATTGTTCGTGGCTGGGGGGAGGAAGAGGAGTTGCGTGACGTCACTGTGGAAGAGCAAGAGGAGATGGAGAGTACGTCTGGATCCGACTTTGTGCAGATGGCCTCTTTCATGTTGTCCAGCCTGTTGAGGGACCCCGTATCAAAAAACTCAAGGGGAATGACCTATACTGGGTGGCCACGCTACTAGGCCCTCGTACAGGCACAAAGTGGCAGACCTGTTACCAACTCAACACAAGGCGGAAAGGATGCAGCACTTGCAGAACAAGCTGCTTTACAATGCATTTAAGGGTGATTTGACAGTACAACGCAATAAAGGTACCACTGGCAGTAATCCTCCTCCTCCTCACCAGTCCACGCAGGCAAGGACAGGACGCTCCAGTGATCTCGGGGTGATGTCGGACATGCAGACATTCTTTAGTCCAACGCCTCGCAGTAGCCCTTCGGGATCCACCCTGCACCAACGCCTGGACCGGCAGGTAGCCGACTACCTGGCCTTAAGTGTGGATGTACACACTGCGACTAATTTTTCTGGGGCGTGCACATGCCTGACTAATTTTTCTGGCTGAACTGCAGGTGGCTGCAACAAAAAAAGAAAAGGCATGTACATGTGCCCATCCCCCTTCGTGATCATTACCTTGCCGCGGTGAAGGGGCTTGCGTAATGAAGCAATGACCGCCGGCTATATGAGTGTCTCGGGTAGGGGTGGCACACCAAAGATAATAAGGTCGTTGTTTCATTGTGGTCAGACCAAAATTGATCAGCTGGACAGTCACTGTTCTGTCATTCAGCTACATCAGCCGGGCGACCATATGGGCTGAAAAGCCACCATCACCTGCACTCTCGTCATGGTGTGCACCAGTCCAGCACAGCCGTCACTACACAAACGGCTGTTTGCAGTCACTGCATACCTTTCACTGCATCTGTGACTGCACATTATACCTGGTAGTCAGTGCATAACTTGCACTTGAATGGATGGCAGACTTGCCCTCCATAACGGATTCCTGTTAAAGGATTTAAAGTTGATTCATTACAATTAGGGCCTCAAAAGGTCCTCCTGAGTCCTGTATTGTTATTTTTGGTCACTACCTCGGGGCGGGCATGCCTGCCTGCTGCCCTCCTTGCCTGGATGTTTGGTGGGAGCCGTTTGTTAGGCTCCAACTCCGGACCGGAATCACACTAGGAAGGGTTCCCCGCCATTAGCCATGGTCAGTGGTCACGATGGCAGGCTTGACCTCCATGACAGATTCTTGCCGGATACCAACCTGGTGAATCGCAGTGAAGGCACCATCAGACTTGCCCTCCATAACGGATTCCCGTTAAAGGATTTAAAGTTGATTCATTACAATTAGGGCCTCAAAATGTCCTCCTGAGTCCTGTATTGTTATTTTTGGTCACTACCTTGGGGCGGGCGTGCATGCCTGCCTGCTGCCCTCCTTGCCTGGATGTGTGGTGGTAGCCGTAGCCAACTCCGGAACGCAATACAACCATCTACAGTTTCAAACAATTTCAAAATACAACCATCTACAGTTTCAAACAATTTCAAAATACAACCATCTACATTTTAAAACAATTGAAAAATACAACCATCTACAGTTTCAAACAATTTAAAAAAATGGCAAAAAACTTGCCCTCTGTAAAACATTCTTGGCAAATGCTTTCGACTTGGTTTGTCTTCCGCTGGGTCAAGGGTCCATCTGACCACAGATGCCTGGTCTGCAAAGCACGGTCAGGCCAGCTACAGCATGGGTCTCAGCAGGCTCCCACTTCGGGCCGGAATCCAACCTTCATTCCCCGCCCATTACCCGTGGACGTGGTGACAATGGCAGGCATTGCCCTCCATAACGGATTCCCGTTAAAGGATTTAGAGTTGATTCATTACAGTTAGGGCCTCAAAAGGTCCTCCTGAGTCCTGTATTGTTATTTTTGGTCACTACCTCGGGGTGGGCGTGCATGCTTGCCTGCTGCCCTCCTTACCTGGATGTGTGGTGGTAGCCGTTGCTCAGGCTCCAACTCCGGAACGCAATACAACCATCTACAGTTTCAAACAATTTCGCAATACAACCATCTACAGTTTCAAACTATTTAAAAATACAACCATCTACATTTTAAAACAATTGAAAAATACAACCATCTACAGTTTCAAACAATTTAAAAAAATGGCAAAAAACTTGCCCTCTGTAAAACATTCTTGGCAAATGCTTTCGACTTGGTTTGTCTTCCACTGGGTCAAGGGTCCATCTGACCACAGATGCCTGGTCTGCAAAGCACGGTCAGGGCAGCTACAACATGGGTCTCAGCAGGCTCCCACTACGGGCCGGAATCCAACCTTCATTCCTAGCCCATTACCCGTGGTGACAATGGCAGACTTGTCCTCCATAACGGATTCCCGTTAAAGGATTTGAAGTTGATTCATTACAATTAGGGCCTCAAAAGTCCTCCTGAGTCCTGTATTGTTATTTTTGGTCACTACCTCGGGGCGGGCGTGCATGCCTGCCTGCTGCCCTCCTTGAGTGTGTAGTGGTAGCCGTTGCTCAGGCTCCACACCGGATTCCATCCCTCATTCCCCGGCCATTACCCGGGGTCACAAATGGCAGACTTGCCCGCCTCCATATGATTCTCGTGAAAGGAATGTGGTGTCATCTTTGCCCACCATAACTGGTTCTCGTTAAAGGATTTAAAGTACATTCATTTCAAATACAGCAAGCCATCGATAGTCCTCCTGTATTGTTATTTTTGGTCACTACCTCAGGGCGGGCGTGCATGCCTGCCTGCTGCCCTCCTTGGATGTGTAGTGGTAGCCGTTGCTCAGGCTCCACACCGGATTCAATCCCTCATTCCCCGGCCATTACCCGGGGTCACAATGCCAGACTTGCCCGCCTCCATAGGATTCTCATTGTAGCGGTACTGAACAAGTACACAGCAAGTAGAAAATGGAATTTAAAAACAAAACGTAAGCTTTTTAACAATGCCATGGAAAGTTGAGAAGGCAGTCACACATTACCTGACATCACTGAGTGAGGAAGAGCAATCACACCATGTTGCGCAGTAGTTCAGCATGGCCGTCACTACACAAACCGCTGGTAACTTGCGGTGCGTTACACAGTTAGTTTGGTGCGTCAGTGTGAAGCAGTACTCTAATTACACTACCTGATTGATGTATACACATGCAAGATGTTTTAAAACACGTTAGGCCTGCAATTTAGCATTCAATGTGATTTCTGCACTTAAAACGCTGTATTGCGTCACATCCAGATTTTTCCCTGGGACTTTTGCCGTGTATCCCACTCCGCCATGCCCCCCTCCAAGTGTTAGACCCCTTGAAACATCTTTTCCATTACTTTTGTGGCCAGCATAATTTTTTCTATTTTTCAAAGTTCGCCTTCCCATTGAAGTCTATTGCGGTTCGCGAACTTTTTCGCGAACCGAACCTTCCGCGGAAGTTCGTGAACCCGGTTCGCGAACCTAAAATCGGAGGTTCGGCCCATCACTAAAGCTCTTTGAAGGCTTGGAATAATTAACCTTTAACTACTAAGCTTTAACTACTAACTGCTATTAACTAACTACTTCCAGTGGTAAAATATTCTACATTTTAACAATTATTACTGTAAAGAACTTCTTCCTAAATAGATGGCAAAACCTTTTTCCTTTATACGCAGATCATGTCCCCTTGTCCTTTGTACAAGACTAGGGACAAAAAGCTCATCTGCCAAGCTTTTGTTATGCCCTCTGATATATTTATACATGTTAACCAAGTCACCCCTTAGCCGTTTTTATTTTTGTTTTGCAAGCTAAATAAACTTTGTCCAACCTTTCTTGGTAAGTGAGACCTTCCATCCCCCTGATAAATGTAGTTGCCTGTCTTTCTACCTGTTCTAGTGTGTTAATGTCCCTCGTAAAATGTGATTCATACTCCAGATGTGGCCTTATAAGTGATTTATACAGAGAGAATAGTATCCTGGCAAGTTGTGATGTTATTTCCCGTTTTATGCATCCCAGAATTTTATTGGCTTTAGCTGCTGCTGCTTGGCATTGAATATGAGCTACCAGGCCTGGCAGCCAGATTAGGGGCCCTGGGGGTGATTTGTTTGGAAGGGGGGAGTCAGGGGACCCTGAAAGATGGTACTGCGCCTGTGCTGGATCAAAAAGGTAAGTACCCCCAGGGCTCTTTTTTTCTTACAAGTTCTCTTTAATTTCGCGCAGATCAGTATATGCGCAAAGTTCTAAGGACAGGAACATAGGGAAATGCTGGTGATACCAGGTCTCTCTGATTCCCCAAGGGATCCTGGTGAGAAGGTAGCTGCAGCAGTTGTCTACCTGCCAGATGCTTTGATGTTTAACTTGTAGATTAATGCACAGGTGATGAAACTTGTTGGACAGGACTAAAGATATGCAGGCTCAATCAGTTTCATATGTAGCAAAATTCCTGAATAGCCGCTCAGAGTGAACGTTCTTGCATCTGCTTCTCTCCACTGCAGTTACTGAAATACTGTATGTGAAACAACTCAGGGTAATCATTGCCTTTTTGGTTACTTCAGTTTCCAGAGGACACGGCCTGGACCAAAATAGGTTTGTTTTGCTATTTCAGCCTACAGTCCAGGGAACAAAGCTTTCAAAGGAGTTCAAAGGTGCTCCAAGTCTCTGGTGTTCTTGGCTTAGAGTTATGGCCCGTACTCACGGGCTGCAAATGTTGCCTGTAGCCAGCACACGTGAGCGTGTGGGCGACAGGCCGGCGACAGCTCCTCGCCAGGTCCCTCCGCGTACACACGCGGAAGAGGGACCAGCGGCGAGGCGGAAGCTGTCGCCGACGTTCCTCCTCCCTCCGCCGGAAGCTCCATATACTTTAATGGAGGTTGCTGTCGCTAGTCCGCGTACTCACGCGGACTAGCGACAGTTGCGGCGGGGATGCGGCGGCGACTGTCGCCATGCGATTGAAACTTTCAATCGCATGGCGACATGAGCGATGGGCGACAGTTCGGGGTGCGCGCGCGTGCAACGGCCCATACTCACGGGCGACCTGTCGCCGCAACACGCGCGCGCCGCGTGTTGAGGCGACAAAAGTCCCTCGTGAGTATGGGCCATAAGACACTGTGACATCTACCTGAAGGACCTGCGAAACGCAATCTTTTTTAAATGTCCAATAAAATTATGTTTTTGATACCATACCCTTCAATTGAGGTAAGATTGATCATTCTTATAATCTTTTGTTTTTTAAAAAAACCTTTTTGGACTGTCTCCCCCCACCCATCCCATGTTTTCCCCACACAGGGGCTCCATCCCGTAATATTAGTCCAGTGGTCCGTGCTTATCTTGGAGACTTGCAGTGTTGCTTGCAAATTTTTGCCAAAGTAATTTATGCATCAAAAATGCTATTTTTGCGGTCGATCGGCGGCCACTGCGCACCCGGTACAATTATCTTCTGAAACGGTCATTGTCAGTTATCACATAAAGGGAACCCGAGGTGAGAGGGACATGGAAGCTGCCATATTTATTTCCTTGTAAACAATGCCAGTTGCCTGGCAGCCCTGTCGATCTTCTGGCATAAGCAGTGGCATACCTAGGGCATTTGACACCCGATGCTGGGTATTAAAAAACACCCCCCCCCAAAAAAAAATTAGGGAAGGAGCAAGTGTGGTATGCTAAGCGCGCCATGGCGGGTAATGCCAGGTGTAGGGTCCCTCCGTAAAGTTGGCCTCAGTATAGGTAGCTACTATAGTTGCCCCCAGTATAGTTGTCCCAGTATAGCTAGTATAGTTGCCCCCAGTGTAGGTAATATAGTTGCCCCAAGCATACCTAGTATAGTTGCCCCCAGTATAGCTAGTATAGTTGCCCCCAGTATAGTTGCCCCTAGTGTAGGTAGTATAGTTGCTCCCAGTGTAGGTAATATAGTTGCCCCCAGTGTAGGTAATATAGTTGCCCCCAGTGTAGGTAGTATAGTTGCCCCCAGTATAGCTAGTATAGTTGCCCCCAGTATAGCTAGTATAGTTGCCCCCAGTATTAGTATAGTTGCCACCAGTATAGTTAGTATAGTTGCCCCATTATTAGCAGGGGGGTAGCAATAGGGGTTGCAGGGGTAGCCACCGCATCAGGGCCCTCCCTCAACTACAGTATTAGCTCTCTAATTGTCCTGTGTTCATAACAATCACTTCTATAGATACTTTGAATAGTGGTAATCATTAACAAACTGTTCCCCATCCCCTTCTTGCTCCATTCTAAAACTTGTATCGAGGTCCACAGCTCCTTAGCTACGCCACTGAGTATTAGTATAGTTGCCCCCAGTATAGCTAGTATAGTTGCCCACAGTGTAGATAGGGTAGTTGCCCCAGTATTAGTATAGTTGCCCTAGTTTACCGTATATACTCGCAAGCAAGCCGACCCGCATATAAGCCGACCCCCCAACTTTTACCTGGAAAACCAGGAAAAAATGATTGACCCTCATATAAGCCGGGGGTAGGAAATGCTGTCCGTGTGATTCCCCCCAGTGTGTCCCGATATAGCTAGTATAGTGCCCAGTGTGGGTAGGTGGTGCCCCAGTATAGCTAGTAAAGTGCCCAGTATGGGTAGGTAGTGCCCCAGTATAGCTAGTATAGTGCCCAGTATAGCTAGTATAATGCCCAGTATAGCTAGTAACTTGCCTCAGTATAGTGCCCAGTATAGCTAGTAATATAGCTAGTATAGTGCAGTCCAAAAACATACAGATAAGTTAATTGGCTCCCACTAAAATTGGCCCTAGACTACAGTACTTACACTACATAATACAGACATATGGCAATGGTAGGGATTGGATTGTGAGCTCCTTTGAGGGACAGTTAGTGACAAGATATATATATACTCTGTACAGCGCTACGTAATATGTCGGCGCTATATAAATACTAAATAATAATAATAATAAAATAGTGCCCAGCGTAGGTAGTATAGTGCCCAGTATAGCTAGCAACGTGCCCCAGAATAGCTAATAACGTGCCGCAGTATAGTGCCCAGTATAGCTAGTAACGTGCCCCAGTATAGCTAGTATAGTGCCCAGCGTAGGTAGTATAGTGCCCAGTATAGCTAGTAACGTGCCCCAGTATAGCTAGTATAGTGCCCAGCATAGGTAGTATAGTGCCCAGTATAGCTAGTAACATGCCCCAGTATAGCTAGTATAGTGCCCAGTATAGCTAGTAACATGCCCCAGTAAAGCTAGTATAGTGCTCACAATAGCTAGTAACGTGCACAGTATAGCTAGTATAGTGCCCACAATAGTGCCCAGCTAGTAACGTGTCCCAGTACAGCTAGTATAGTGCCCAGTATAGCTAGTAACGTGCCCCAGTATAGCTAGCATAGTGCCCACAATAGTGCCCAGTACAGCTAGTAACGTGCCCCAGTATAGCTAGTATAGTGCCCACAATAGTGCCCAGTATAGCTAGTAACGTGCCCCAGTATAGCTAGTATAGTGCCCACAATAGTGCCCAGTATAGCTAGTAACATGCCCCAGTATAGCTAGTATAGTGCCCACTATAGCTAGTAACGTGCCCCAGTATAGCTAGTATAGTGCCCAGCGTAGGTAGTATAGTGAAGTTCCCCCCTCCCCCCGCGGCCGCTGCTGCTATTACCTTAGCTCGGCGCCGCTCCTATTCCCCTGTCCTATTCGTATAATCCACAGCAGCGCGCCCCACGGCGGCTGCTGTGATGAGGGAGGAAGCCGTAGAGAGAGCGGCTTCCGGTAGCGGCGATGTGTATCGCCGTTACTATGGGAACCACTCTCTCTCTACGGCTCCCTCATCACAGCAGCAGCCGTGGGGCGCTCTGCTGTGGATTATACGAGCAGGACAGGGGGATAGAAGCGGCGCCGAGCTAAGGTAATAGCAGCGGCGGCCGCGGGGGGAGCGGGAAAGCGGAGGGGGGGCTTCATTTTTTTTAAACACTCGCAAGCAAACCGACCCCCCAACTTTTGACCCACTTTTTGGGGGTCAAAAATTCGGCTTGCTTGCGAGTATATACGGTAGTTGCCCCCGGTATGGGGGAAGCTTGGAAGGACAGGGTGCAGTAGGGACAGCGGCGGGGAGGGGGGTCCCTTTTTTTCTAGCGGGCGGAGAGGAATTACTCACCTGCTTCCTGCGTTCCAGGCGATGTCACACAGCGTCATCCTTACGTGACCATGAACACACACACACATACATGCACACACACACACATATAACTGCGCACACACACATACGTGCTCACACACATACACACACATAAGTGCGCACACACAAACATACATTCATAAATAAATACACATACATGCACACACAAACACATACATGCATGCACATATGAACATGCAAACGCACACATATAAATGCACATGCACATCCATGAATACACACACATACATGCACACACACACACACATAAGTGCGCACACACACATACACACACATAAGTGCGCACACACACAAACATAAATGCACACACGCATAAGTGGGCACACACATACATGCACACACACACAAACATACATGCACACATTCACACACACATACATGCACACATACATACACACAGCTATGTTGGGGCATGGTAGAGCACAAAGCACACTTGTAGGAAGTTTCTAGAAATATTGCACTGCAGTCATTATGCTAATGCCATAAGGAACATCAATTGTCCTTAAGAAAGAGCAGGATGGGTTGTGCAGTAAATGCCAGTGAATGAATGATGAGCTTATTGCAGGGATGGTGGCTCCATTCTGCCTCCTCTCTACATTATCCTGATGAATTTTTATGGCTCTGCCTCTCCCCCCCTCCTCCGCTCGCGCTTGCGGTGGCTGCACAGAAAGGTTTATAGTTTGCAGCTTTTCTGGCTGATTGAATGCAACTGGCGTATTTGCAGCGTAGAACAAAACAGGTACTCGGCTTGCAGCCTTAACCCTTTCCTGCTCCGTTGAAATCACAGCCTGCAAACCTGATGGAGAAACCGAGGTGATGCTTTCTGAAGCTGGCCGCAGGGTACTGCTGAACAGTTTATTACTGTCATTTAAAGAGGCCCTCTAACCAAGGATTGAATGTCATTCCAATCAGTGTCTGGTATCCCATTTCCCACGATAAAGTTTTACCTTTTCTCAAATAGATCATCAGAGGAATCTGTATGGCTGATGTTGTGGTGAAACCCCTCCCACAGTGTGATGTCATGACCATGGCCCTGACAATTTGCTGTATGTGAACCTCGTTGCATTTTGGAAAATACCAGCTTTTTCCAACTGCCAAGCAAGCAACATCTGCCTCTGTGCATTGAACTCTCAGTAATGAACATTCCGTACAGATCACCTAGCAGAACTAAAGATGTCATCTCAGAATGTAAATCAGGGAGAGGAAAGATTTTACATTGGGCAAGCACTGACTAAATATCTATAGATGAATATTCATTATCTTTTCACAACAGTTCCCTTTTTTAAGCTCACTAACAAAAATATGGGGCCATCGGTTCTGATCTGCAGCCAAACAAGGACGTTGTTTGTCATGCTGATCCTCTGGCTACAGCCCTGGAACCAGAGGCATAGCTGCAAATCATGCTCCTCCCCCCCAGCAACATTTTGACAGGCCATCCAATAACAAATGTGTTTGCTGTGACCCCATATTAGGGCGTCCGCCATGCTCCCTCCCCCATAACACCTGTTCTGAATGGGGGCAGCCCTGTATCAGAGGAAAGGAACATGAAAAGTTATGCCCTCCCCCTTCCCCCCCCCCCCAGAAGGTACGCCCCCAGGGCCGGTTCAAGTAACAATTAAGCCCTAGGGCAAAATTAGCCTGGGGGCCCCCCCTACAGACATCCCTGACCAAAAAGCGTAATTAGAGGCCCTTTGTTGCAGCCACAGTTCCATCCTGGGCCCCTGAGCTGGCTGC
The DNA here is from genome assembly GCF_040937935.1 of Hyperolius riggenbachi. Taxonomy (NCBI): domain Eukaryota; kingdom Metazoa; phylum Chordata; class Amphibia; order Anura; family Hyperoliidae; genus Hyperolius; species Hyperolius riggenbachi. The sequence goes on along the minus strand of NC_090651.1, from coordinate 29,888,951 downwards.
TAACCCTCCCCCAATCACCTCCCAACTTAACAGACTCTGCAGAGTCCCTGGGGAGCAACAGGCTCTGGGGCAATTGCCCATTTTTTCCTATGGTAGCTCCGGCCCTGTACGCCCCTTCCTGGAACAATTATACAAATTGAGTTTGCCTGACATTCCTCCGACTTCCCTGATCTGCATTCCTATTCCAGACGAGTGGAAGCAGGAAATAGGAAATATGGCTGCTTCCGGCACCATGGAAGTTTGGGTGCTGTCATAGGCGCATATAATCATTTCACCTACAGGTGAAAATTTGGGCGCCGGATGCAAACCGGTGGCTACAAATAGCGAGCACCCGATGACCAAACATCTCTAGGTAGATGAAATCACTACGGGTGCCTATGTTGTCACCCAGTAGTTTTTGTTTTTTGCGATGGGGATGTTAAGGTTAGGGGGCCTTGTTAGAGTTAGGCATGGGGGGGGGGGGTCATCAGTAGAGCGACGGCTCTGTGTGAGAATAGGGTTAGGCTTAGTGATGAGCAGAAATGCCAATATTATTTTTGCATTCTTTTTTGCGAAATTAGTGTAAAATTCTATTTTTGTCACTGAAAATAAGTTTTTTTTTATTTTTCGTGAATGTTTGAGTTAAATATAAATGTGTTTGCGTTTTCACGGGAAAAAAATTGCATGGGTAAAATATCATTTTTGTGGGGGTTTTTTTTGCCGTAAAATATTGCTTTTTTTACATTTTCGCTATTTTTTTTTCTCAAAAACGAATATAGAAACTGCAGTAAAATATATATTTTACCAATATTTTACTATCGGAATTTGCACTGCAATATAGAATAATATCTGTAAATGTACCCGTATTCTACTAGGAGCTATTTCCGGGTGCCCTGTTTGCATGCACTCCAGAGGAGTGTCTCAGAGGGCCTTATTTATTACCATCTCATCATCAAAATCAACAACGGTAATGAAACAGGCCCTCTGCCTGTGAGTCACTCTGCAGGACCCGGAATACAGATCAGAGGAAGGTCAGACTCATGGAACAAGCTGTCTGCGTGGGTGCCTGCTAGCGGGATCACTCTGGGAATTTACTATGTAGCTCTCAGTTATCGATATGCTCGGGTGATTGCCAGCTGCTGTCTCTACTCCACATCACAAAACATGGCCAGTCAGGGATGCCTCACAAACTTTTTACCGGAAAAAATGACCAATAGGGGAAAATTCTCCCACTTAAGCGTTTTTATGACATTTTCTGCCATCTTGACCGATGGGATCCTCTCTGTAGAGCAGAGCAGGCTGACCGTCAGAAAGCCAGATAGCACATGTTTACGGGGAGAAGCTGTCCGGAAACAAACAAGAGCAACAGGGGCGTAACTAGAAATCCACCCACGGTGGGTAACGGCATCCTCCATGCTGCCAGCCATCACCCTGAACACCTAAAGAGAGGCACTCCGTATGGACATTTCATATGCCTTCGCAGGAACTGTTCCTCGGATGATATCTTCAGGAAGGTGTCAAGGGAATGTATAATCCATTCCGGGAACGAGGATATCCACACAAAACCCAATGTAGAGCCCTTAAAAAAGCGTGGAATAGAGATAGAAATGAACTACTTAAGGCTAATTTCACACCAGGACGTTGCGTTAGAGGGGCCGTTAAGGTCGCATAACGTCCCCCTAACTCAACGCCTGGTGGTGCTGGATCTGGACGTCAGAGTGAGCCGCGTTGTGCAGCTCACTCTGGCATCAGTGATGCCGTGATGCGCACTCTTGTGCGCATGCGGCATCACGTGGTCCCGCCGGCCAATCGCCGCACAGAGCGGCTGCTCCAGGAAGTAAACATTGCACGTCATAACGTGCAGTGCATATTAATTAGCCATGTGCCTGGCCGCTCTCCGCTCCTCCCCAACATTACTGAGCATGTGCAAGCAGTCTAACGTGGCTCAGCCGCGTCCAAAGTACTGCATGCAGTACGTTGCCTTGTGACGCAGCGTTACAATGTAACGCAACGTCCGCACTGTGAACAGCCCCATTGATTTTTCATTACTGTGCGGTGGGCTGCGTTACAGGCTGCTCTAACGTGCGCCTGTAACGTCCCACTGTGAAAGCAGCCTAAAGAGGAACACCAGTGAAAATAGTGTAATAAAAAAAGTGCTTCATTTTTACAATTATTATGTATAAATAATTTAGTCAGTGTTTGCTCATTGTAAAATCTTCCCTCTCCCTGATATAGATTCTGACATTTATCACATGGTGACATTTTTACTGTGGGCAGGTTATGTAGCTGCTGCTAGCTGTTTTGGCCGTTGGAGACAGCTGTAAACAGCTATTTCCTGTCTGTGAACCTTGTTACATTGTGGCAAACTGTCAAACTGTCAAAAGTACCGCGAGAGCTCAGAGCTTCTTGTGGGAGGGGTTTCACCACAATATCAGCCATACAGCGCCCCCTGATGGTCTGTTTGTGAAAAGCAATAGATTTCTCATGTAAAAGGGGGTATCAGCTACTGATTGGGATAAAGTTAAATTCTTGGTTGGAGTTTCTCTTTAAGAAAGCAGAGGAAACAAAGGAAAGAAAACAACAATATGATAAGGTTAGACTGATATCCACATATGGAGCACATTGGGAAAAACTCCATCATTTGTTGGACCGCCACTGGCATATACTTACGGGATCAGCAGAAATTGCAGAGATGATTGATCCCATTCCAAAAGTTACTGCAAGGCGGTCCACCAATTTCAAAGATATGTTGGTCAAAAGTGAATATAAAAGAAGCCCTGCCCCGGTGACCTGGCTAAACCAGACCCCAATTAAGGGAATGTATAGGTGCAGTGGCTGTAAGGCATGTCCCCATGTGCATAGGACCCAAACCTTTTGGGATAGCGGGGGGATTGTTGAATATAGAATTGAATCCTTTATTACCTGTAATACTGAGAATACCGTCGGGGCCGGTTCAAGTAATAATTGGGCCCTAGGGCAAAATTAGCCTAGGGCCCCCCAACAGACACCCCCCAACCAAAAAGCGTCATTAGAGGCCCTTTGTTGCAGCCAAACTTCCCTCCTGGGCCCCTGAGCTGGCTGCTGACCCTCCCCAATCACCTCCCAACTTAAAGGACTCTGCAGAGTCCCTGGGGAGCAACAGTTAAGATGGGGAGGGACAACTTGGGGGCCCCTACAGGCTCTGGGGGCCTGTGGCAATTGCCCATTTTTTCCTATGGTAGCTCCGGCCCTGAATACCGTGTATATGATTACCTGCCCCTTATGTACATAGGGATGACCAAGAGAGCCCTTAAAGGAATACTGTAGGGGGGTCGGGGGAAAATGAGTTGAACTTACCCGTGGCTTGTAATGGTCCCCCGCAGACATCCTGTGCCCGCGCAGCCACTCACCGATGCTCCGGCCCCGCCTCTGGCTCACTTCTGGAATTTCCGACTTTAAAGTCAGAAAACCACTGCGCCTGCGTTGCAGTGTCCTCGTTCCCGCTGATGTCACCAGGAGTGTATAGCACAAGCCCAGTATGGTCTGTGCCTGCGCAGTACGCTCCTGGTGACATCAGGGGAAGCGAGGACACGGCAACGCAGGCGCAGAGGTTTTCTGACTTTAAAGTCAGAAATTACAGAAGTGAACCGGAGGCGGGGCCGGAGCATCAGTGAGCGGCTGCGCGGGCACAGGATGTCTGCGGGGGACCATTACAAGCCCCGGGTAAGTTCAACTCATTTTCCCCCGACCCCCCTACAGTATCCCTTTAAGGCTAGGATCCTAGAGCACCTGGGAAATATTGTTAACAAAAATATGGATACAACTCTTTGGAGACATTATGCTCAATTTCATGGGTCTAAGCTACAGGGCACGCTCTGTAAGGCCTCTTTCACAGTGCGACATTAAAGTCGCACATTAGAAAATGTTCCAACGCAGACTAACGCACAGCAATACAAAGTCTGTGCGACATTCACAGTGCACACGTTGCGTTGTGTGTAATGTGTAGCAATAATTAGAAAGTGCTGCATGCTGTGCGTTTAGCAATACATTTGCTGCGTTATGTGTGTTACACATGCTCAGTAATGTTTTGTTTTTTTATATAACACATGCGCCGTTTTCACTTTATCACTGTGCGACGAAAACGGTACACCAAACGGAGGACAAAAGAATGTACTATATTGTCCAAGTTATAGTCTTTCAATGCGTTGCATTGGAGGCACGTTATACGACCTTAAAGAGAATCTGTACTCTAATATTCTTTGAATAAAAAGCATACCATTCTATTCATTATTTTCTCCTGTGCCCCTCTGTGCTGTTTCTGCCACTCTCTGCTGCAATCCTGGCTTGTAATTAACAGTTTTAGGCAGTATTTACAAACAAACTAACCAGCTTCTAATAGGCTCAGCTAAGCATAGTGTGTGAGTCATTCAGAGTGTGCAGGGGGCCTGCAGAGGGTGTGTATCGCTTCTACCAATCACAAGCAGTACTGCACATTCCACACAATCAAGCCTTAGCTCGACAAACAGGACAGAGGAAAGATACATTGATTTATTACAGAGACAGTGCAATTAGGAAAGACTGCAGTAAGCCAGAGCAGATTAGAACAGGCATAGGAACTTATAGGATAGAAGAACTAAGGCTGAAAAAATTGTTACAGAGTCTCTTTAACGTCGCATCAAACGCAACGTCCCACTATGAAAGAGGCCTAAGGGTATATCTATAAGCTGAACATATCAAATAGAAGGAGGGAAAATAAAACCAATGACTTGCTCTGTAAGGAAAGCATGTGGATTTTCCGCCTGCAGACATAACAGTCTCATGGCCTAAATGGCGAGTTTGATTGGAAACCTTTCCTTAAAAAGCAAGTTTATGCATAATAACGTATTTGTTCTGCTGGCCAGCAGTAGCAAACAGAGATAGGGGAATGTATGATGATGACTGCTCTCCGAGTGAATGTGGTCGTTTTCCTATCATCTATCTATTCCTTATTACTCTTTGTTTTGATTTTTTAATTTCTTGACGATTATGATATGGGAAATGCAAAAATCTAAGATTTACCCTGACAATTCCCGGTTCTTTAACTACCTCAATTCATATACACCATTTCTGGGATGTGGAGTTGAGATCTGGTGTATGGGTGAAGCATACTGGTTCTGCTTCACTGGAGGCAAAATATAGAACTGTGGTGGAACTCCATGTTGCTACTGACTTAGATGTAATCTGCAGTGGCTGGATGATGTAATGGTTAAGGGCTCTGCCTCTGACACAGGAGACCAGGGTTCGAATCTCGGCTCTGCCTGTTCAGTAAGCCAGCACCAATTCAGTAGGAGACCTTAGGCAAGTCTCCCTAACACTGCTACTGCCTATAGAGCGTGTCCTAGTGGCTGCAGCTCTAGCGCTTTGAGTCCGCCAGGAGAAAAGCGCGATATAAGTGTTATTTGTCTTGTCTTGAGGTGATCTCAATGAAATAGAGAGAGACTTAATTGCACTGATAGCGGATCTCTATGAAAATAAACATTTGTTGAAAGTATCAAAATATATGCCTGGACATGCAGCACTAAGAAGCAATGTATACCTGAACGAGGTTAGACTTTGCTGGCAACACAGAAAGAGGCGGGGACTCAACGCAGAGACAGACGGGACTGTTGTGACATAAAAGGAAGGCAGGACATGCCCAGTGTACATCCTGACGAATCGCCCACTAAAGGGCCGGGAAACGCGTCGATGGGCGGAGCCAGCATGTCATGCTGATCACTTCCATACAACATCGCTGCCGTGGGAGCGCTAATGGGGCGGCATCCCACGTGTCTGCCTAACACAGAGCAGTTACCGGCCCTGAGCTTCTACCCCGTACTATGCTTATCTTACGTTGCGGTTACTGCATACCAAGGCAGAGAGTGCACGACTTGCTGATGGCGAAGCAGAGCTAACTGAAACAGCAGTGGGTACCCACATGAAGACAAGCATAACGGAGGTGGCGAGATCATGGCATTGAAATGTACTGTATCCCCTCTAAGTACTGCTGTGCCACTTAAACGTTCTGGTGTGGCTAATTTGTGGTATATCTGACATATCGCTGCCGTGCAGGTGGACTCTATGCCCCCTATGAGGAGCCTACAACTACGTTACCCGGGAGTAGTGCTCTTATGGCCAAAAGTGTGACTGGTTGGGCCCATATGCTGGTATGAGAGGTGTTGGAAGTGTTATGCCGGCTTAGTCAGCGCCCCCCCCCCCTCCAGCATTAATCGGCGGTAGAAGCAGCAGCAGTGGACAGGAAATCAAGCATATCTTCATGCTTCCACCGCGGAGGTCCTATGTCCAAGCGTCTGACGCTACTTCCTGATAAACACCACAAGAGCAATCAGGAAGGAAATCAGTCCACTGAGGACCACAACAACAATCATAAAGGAAACCAATCCACCAGGGACCACAACAGCAACCAGGAAGGAAATCAGTCTATTGGGGACCACAACAGCAATCAGGAAGGACATCAGTCGGTCGACCTGGGACCACAAGAACAATCAGGAAGGAAATCATACCTCCGGTGACCACAGCAGCAATCAGGAAGGAAATCAGTCCATTGGGGACCTTGGGCCACAGGCCCTCAACTACAGTATTAGCTCTTTATTGGTCATGTTAGGGATATGTGTCATGATGTAATAATTACTTCTATAGATGCTTTGAATAGTAGTAATCATTAACAAGCTGTTCCCCATCCCCTTCTTGCACCTCGTCTTTGGCAGGTTTAGGTGTTCCGTATCAATTATTAGAGAATTATACACAGTAGACTGCTTGTGGGTAGCGGGGAGGGGGGGGGGGGGGGGTTATAGCTCCTTAGCTATACCACTGGTCACCACCTACCTCCTGTGATCTACAAGCCTGCCTCCTCACAATGATAAGTTTTCCAGTGTGATAAATGAAGGAGCGTCTATGGTTTCTCCTACTCTGGATGTTATATAGTCACACCTAACTCAATCACTGACTTTGAGCAAGCCTGAACTGAAATAATACCCATCTACTCCTAACTATAAAATAGGATCCTGGTTTTATTTTAAGCTTAAAAGCCAAAAAAGGTAGGTTTGATGTTCTTCTTGTCTCAGCTGAGTGACAGTTTTTTGTGTTCCAGAGCCACAGTCTATGAACTATTGACCTTTTTTCCCCCAATTTTATATATTTTCCCTGCAATGAAAAGTTGTTGTCTGTCATGGAAGAAAACTTGTTGTTTACAACTTGTAATTAATTACTAGTGACAGTTACGCTACGAGCAACTAGGATCAACTAGAGAGAAACTGCCATAGTGGGCCTTGGGTTCTGGAAAGTACAAATCCATCCCTGGAGGGGAGGAGTTCTTGCAGTCACAGGGAGAGCTAGGGCCAGAGGGGCCAATAGTCTTACACTCACTTCTGATACCTTGATTGTCATTGGGTAGATCCGGATAATTCACAAGGCAAACCTATGTAGTTGCCTAGGGCCTGCAGAGAGTCTAGACCACCAAAATCTTACTAAAAAAGCCAGTTGACCATCAGCAGTGGGCAAAATCTGCTATCTTCCTATGACCCCATTTTATCTTAAAGCAGGATTGTCAGCCATATAATCAAATTCTGTTTACCCACCACTCTTTGGTTATTATGCAGTCTACAACCTGACCCTGCATTGCAAGCATTCCAATATAATCATAAATGTTTCTGCTATAATAAATCGTATCTCAATTAGCTTGGCTCTATTTGGTACATTGTCAAGGAGAGGCAAGCTTGTTATCTGTCCTCCCACATTCCTGCTCTTCACTGATTGGCTGAGGGCAGTTTAGTGTGACAAGAGGCTGAGAAGGGAAATACACTTCACCTCTCTACAGAGCTGCTGAAATACAATCTATGCTGTGCTCACATGTGTTAACAAAGCAAGCTAGAATTAACAGTGCAGTTTCTTGAAAAAGAAATGAGTAAGGGAGGAAATGACATTAGGATTGCCTCCAGTCAGTGGCAGTAAAGATGGAAAATGCCTGAAACTATATAAAGTTCACTGAAATAAAAATATGGACAGTACATATGTTATGTAAGTAGAACAACTATTAATACTACTATACTTATCTACTTAGATATGTGGTTCCCCCCCCTAGGATAGTATGGCTGTCCCTGCTGCTTTAACCCATGTCTGCCATTGGGACTTACCTTGATTAATTTTAGATTTTTAGCTTAGCTTTAATTGATTGTTTAGCAATAAATGATCTCTCTCTGTTTTTAACACATCCCGCTCTTTCTTGGCCTTCTCTCTCCCTTTCTGTCTCCCAAAGCATCTCTGATTTGTAGGCCTTCTTCAGTGTGACAGTGGGAGGCATGCAGCATTAAAGCAAGCCTGATGTGAAAATAAACTACGAACAATAAACAATTCACTCTATAGTTTTAATTATAATTACGCATTGCAGTGCGCAAAACAGTGTTCATTAACCATAAGACTACTTGCATGCTATGCATGTTGCATTGCGCATCCTGGAATATAGGATCGCAATTGCATTGAAAAGTCGGACTGTGTGTTACGCCTGCAATGCGACACACGGTGAAGCAGATAGTACATAGATGTATGCTTCATTACAACTGTAATTGCACACATCGTAAAAAAAAAAAGCACAGCACTTTGCAGAAAAGGAGGGGGGGGGGGGGGGAATCACTTGTGTGCTGAGTTGGACAGCCCTGCAGCAAGGCCTTAAGAGACTCTGTAACAACATTTTCAGCCTTATTTCTTCTATCCTATAAGTTCATATACCTGTTCTAATGTGGTCTGTCTTACCACAGCCTTTCCTAGTTGCACAGTAGCTGTATTATCTCCGTTATATAATCTAATCTTCTTTCCTTTGACAGCTTTGTAGGCTCAGGCAGGAATGTGCTGCTCTGCTGTGATAGGTAGAAGTTATACACACCCTCTCCACGCCCCCTCCAGGCTCTGTATGAGTCACAGACTGAGCTTCTCTCAGCCTATAACATGCTGGTTAGCAGCCATGTCTTTTGATTGTAAACACTGCCTAAAACTGGCAATTACAAGCCAGGATTGCAGCAGGGAGTAGCAGAAACAGCACAGAGGGGCCCATGAGAACATAATGAATAAAATGGTATGCTTTTTATTGTAAGAATTTTAGAGTACAGATTCTCTTTAAAGCTGCAGTGGCCCAATTAGGGAAAAATGGTCTGGTCAATGGGGGGTTTAACACTGATGTCCTTAAGTAGTTAAGCCTGGTACACACCTTCAATTTAGTGGTTGAGTGGTAATGGTTTTGGAGAGGTTAGGGATATGTGTCAGGAAGCGGTTAATGCTAGAGCAGGAAGTTATGGTTACGTTGAAGGAAGTGGTTAAAGCGGACCTGAACTCAGAACTTCATCTCTGCTCTAAAAGATCCACAGCAGCATAATAACCTTTAAATAAAAACATTTCTTTGTTACAGCTGATACAAATCCGGAAATAAATCTGCAATGTTTCTGCTTTCTGCTTTTATGGAAGCAGACATATTGTTAACATCCTGTGCTTTCAAATGAGCTTATCTGCCGTGGCAGTCAGGTGACACCAGGAGAGATCAAATTACAATTTGTGATTAACACAGATGGGGGAATTAGACAGGCTAAACTCTCTAAATACACACAGGGTACATTTCTCTATATTTTCCTTCTGTCCTGTGCAAGAGTTCAGCTCCACTTTAATTATAGAGGGGGAGGCTACATCATTACAGGGATTGATTACAAGCTAGCCAAAGGTATCGCCACCAAAAATCATTGCATGGCTGAATGCAGTGGTGGCACCCCTATGAATGCTGCCGGTGCAATGAAAAATATTGCAACCTGTAATATTTTGCTACTTGAATAGGACTGTGCTTAAGTGCACATGCCCCGCCTTCTTTCACATTTCCCGGTTGCCATTATTTGCAACTGCTGGTGTTTAGTTCCTTCCAGGGGGGGGGGGGGGGGGGTTCTTAGTTGCCCACTAAGGGGGGGGGGGGAGAGGTATTACTTCCCTCCAGAGGGGGTTATTAGTTGCCCACTAGAGGGCTTCTTTATTCCTTCCAGGTGGGGTTATTAGTTGATCAGTAGAGGAGGGTTCTGTGTGAGAATAGGGTTAGGTTGGGTTTCATTATTTTCTGATGCAAATACATTGAAATCAATGGTTGGGTTGGACTTTCTGATAGCTATAAGTATAAATTATTGCAACCGTTTGTAAAATATTATAAAGTTGCAAAAATGTTCACCACACCGGAACCCAAAAACAGCCACTTCACCTTTAAATATAACGTCCCTGCCTAGAGGTGGTTCAGATATCTTCCCAGTTACCATGTCCAGGCTTTGCTCTCCCGTGAGTAATAATAACATCTATGTAGAATTTCGTGTTTCGTTTTTTCCCGTTATCATAAAGAACAAACGAAAAGATTCCATCCTTGTTCATTACAGCTGGAGGTAATTTTTTTTCTCCCCCTCCTTTCTTCCCCTGAAACAAAAAACTTATCTCAGGGAGAGCGTCTGGAGGCGTCGGGGTGGGTCAGCCGGAGACTAGGAGGCCTCTGCCTGCTACTTCCAGGCGGCTCCGGCTGGCAGCGGGGGAAGATTACTGATCGGAGGCGGCTGATAAGGATTTTTTCATTATTCCATGCATTGCATTACACAGGTACAGAGAGGACCCACCGGTAGGGATGCTCATTCGGATTCCACGGAAATGCAATTTCCGAAATTCCGATCGGAAATTGCATTTCCGCATCGGAATGCGGAAATCGTTAATGCAAGTGCGTTAGGCGGATTTCCGCCGGAAATCGCGGAAATTCCGCCCGACTTTAACATTGATTTTCTCAAAAACTATGAAGTCTTTTTGAAAACTTTTTTTTTGCATCTTGTTCAGGAGATTCTGCTTAATAAACCCTGAAAATTTGGTGTTTCTAGGACTTACGGGGGCTTTGCTATTAACCGCTAAAGTCGGTGGATTTTTACTGTAATGTAAAATGCAGAAAATCCGCATCTGCCTATTTTCTGCATTTACATTACAGTAAAAATCCGCCGACTTTAGCGGTTAATAGCAAAGCCCCCGTAAGTCCTAGAAACACCAAATTTTCAGGGTTTATTAAGCAGAATCTCCTGAACAGGATGCAAAAAAAAGTTTTCAAAAAGACCTTATAGTTTTTGAGGAAATTGATGTTAAAGTCGGGCGGAATTTCCGCGATTTCCGGCGGAAATTCCGCATTGGAATGCGGAAATTGGTAGCGGAAAGCGGAATCGGTATTTGGCAATGGCGGAATGCGGATTTACCGCGGAATCGGAAATTGGCATTTCCGACCATCCCTACCCACCGGTTAATAGGCAGGCCGCGTTCCTGATTGCAGAATGTGCTGAAACAAAACACGTTTAAAGCGAATTCATTTTCATGTCAGATACATTTTCTGTAATTTATTTTGCCGGCGTTCTAATTTGCATTTAAGGAACCTATTACGCTGTCGGCTAAAAAAACTACCCTTCCCCCGAAACACATTACCCATTAGCGCGGCGATCGTAATAGCGGAGCGGCGCCGGGCGAGCGCGGGCAGAGCAGGAAATGTTACATTTGTCCATTTCCACGTAACGAATGCAAATACGCCGGAATGTATGTTAATGAAGTGGAAGCCTGTTTCTCGCTTCTGTCAGTTTTATCTCCATTATTCCCGTTCCGTTTCCTTTTCTTTCAAAGATTTTGATAATATAAAAACTGACAAGCTTGGAATGCGTTCAAATGAGCGAAAATTACCTGTGAGAACGAGAAAAGGCACCGGCGGACAAGACATGTTTGTGGCCAAATTGTGTGGACTGTTTGCGAAGGTGACAATCGGTGTGAAGGATCAACATTGAGCGTCCGCCTGTTTTCAGCGATCTGCATTTTCTAGATCTCCAAATAGTCTTTGTAAGTGGAGAAAACTATCAGAGCAGATTGATAAATACATCGTTTTTTCCCTCAAACACCACTTCTGCTCACTTAAAGAGACACTGAAGCGAAAAAATATATATGATATAATGAATTGGTTGTGTACTATGAATAATTACTAGAAGATTAGCAGCAAAGAAAATATTCTCATATTTTTATTTTCAGGTATATAGTGTTTTTTCTAACATTACATCATTCTATAATATGTGCAGATTACACAACACTCAGCATTCAAAATGATTCTTTCAGAGCAGTCTGTGAACTAATGACCGCTCCTCTGGCAGATAAAAAGAAAACTGTTCACTTACAGTTGAGATAATAAAAGTCAGAAGACAGCCCTCTCCACGACTTTGAAAGTCGTAGAGCTTAATGGCTTTTTTGCATAGAGATAACAACTGGAGTTTCTTACCTCTTCCTGTACTGGAAACAATTAGACTGATGTATCTGATCTTAATGTTTTATTTCTTAGCTGTGCTACACATACAAATCATAATATCATAATTTTTTTTCCGCTTCAGTGTCTCTTTAAAGGATCACTATCGCGAAAAAATGTAAAATGTAAAATACATGTAAACACATACAAATAAGAAGTAAAAAGAGCCATAAATTATGTTTTTTTTCGGACTATAAGATGCTCCTCCTGACCATAAGACGCACCTAGGTTTAGAGGACAAAAACCAGGGGAAGAATTATTATACTAAACCTGGTGCATCTATAGTGCAGGGGTGTCTTGTAGACCATTTTCCCTCCAAGCTATCCCTGTCTAAGCTTCAGTGCCTAGCTACACTAACCCCTGCTGCCCCCGACAGCTAGACCAAGTACCCTACACTAATCCCTGATGCTCCACCAGTAACTTGCGCTACACTAAACTACATTACACGAATCCCTGATGTCCCCAGCAGTTGCTACACTACATACTACACTAACCCACCCCTGCTGCCCCACCAGTAACCTTGCTCTACAGCACACTACACTAGTCCCTGATGCCCCCACCAGTTACTACACTACACTACCCCACCCCTGCTGCCCCACCATTTACACTACACTACATTACATTGAACTAACCCCTGCCTCCCCAGAAGCTACACGTACTAAACATTACAATTACAAAGTGGATGATCTCACCTATCCAGGTCCTTTCCAGCCACTGTGATGATCCTGATGATGGGTTCCTTGGTGCAGGCCACTCCAACAGCAGCGGGATTCAGGCATCTCAGCATACCGGTGGCTCTCCTCTGAACTCCCTGGGCTTGCGGTGGCTGGACAAAAGAGGGGCGATCCCGGCTGTGGATACAGCTATGTCCTCCAAACTTTCTGCACTTGCGGTGGCTGGACTGAAGAGGGGCGGTCGTGGCGGCGGCTGTTCTCCATTCACTGCACTTGCGGCGGCTGGAAAGAAGAGGGGCGATCCCGGCTGTGGCTACAGCGGCTGTAACGAGTACCGATGCCTTTGTTCTTCCTTGTTTACTGGCGCCCCCTCATGACATGTGACGCACATGCGGCAAGGTCATGAGGGGGCGCCAATAAACAAGGAAGTACAAAGGCATCGGTACTCGTTACAGCCGCTGTAGCCACAGCTGGGATCGTCCCTCTTCTATCAAGCCGCCGCAAGTGCAGGGAGTTGGAGGACAGCCGCCACTGCAATCGCCCCTCTTCAGTCCAGTCACTGCAAGTGCAGGGAGTTGGAGGACAGCCGCCACTGCAATCGCCCCTCTTCAGTCCAGCCACCGCAAGTGCAGGGAGTATAGAGGATAGCCGCCGGTATGCTGAAATGCCTGGATCCCGCTGCTGTTGTCCCACGTGGAGTGCCCTGCATCAAAGAGTCGCAAGGAGCACACAGATAGGTAAGAGAGCTTCCGCTGCGCTATCTGCATCTTCTGTTAGAGGGCACATTCAGACTATAAGACGCAGGGACTCCCCCCCCCCCCCCCACACACACACACACTTTTGGAGGAGAAAAGGTGCGTCTTATAGTCTGAAAAATACAGTACTTTTCTCCTATAAAGTTGTCACTTACAGTAGGGAGAAGAAATCTGAACAGACAGGTTTGAGCTAGTCCATCTCTTCATGGGGGATTCTCAGCATGGCCTTTATTCTTTATAAAGACTCTCCCTGAAAATGATTTATACAAAGATGCTGGCCAACCTCCTTGCTCACTGCACACTTTCTTGGTAGTTGGACGGAGCAATTGTCATTCTCTAATTGCTTTTGAAAATAATGTCAGAAACACCTGATCTGCTACATGCTTGTACAGGTTCTCTGGCTAAAAGTATTAGAGGCAGAGGATCAGCAGGATAGCCAGGCAACTGCTATCATTTAAAAGGAAATAAAAATGGCAGCCTTCATATCACTCTCATTACACTTGTCCTTTAAAGTCAATGGCGGACATTTTTTTTTTTTTTTTTTTGGTGAATGGCCACTCCGCCCATTCTGGTCTAGGGTTCCATTCAAATCTATGGAACAGTAGACTGGTGCTATAAGGTAAGTATGTAAACTGATCAAGGTGTTGGCTGTCACCATAAATCAGCTCACCCCTATATAAATATAGCGAACTTTAAAGGGAACCTAAACTGAGAAGGATGTGGATTTTTCCTTTTAAAATAATACCGGCAGTTGCCTGACTCTCCTGCTGATCCTGTGCCTCTAATACTTTCATCCACAGCCCCTGAACAAGCATGCAGATCAGGTTCTCTGACTGAAGTCAAACTGGATTAGCTGCATGCTTGTTTCAGGTGTGTGATTCAGCCACTACTGCAGCCAAAGAGATCAGCAGGGCTGCCACGGAACTGGTATTGTTTAAAAGGAAACATCCACATCCCTCTCAGTTTAGGTTCCCTTTAAAGGGGCGATCTGATTTTCAAGAGGGGAAAACAAACAAGTGAATTTTTTTCCTTAAAGGCCAAATGAAGTAAGAAGAAGAATATAGAGGCTGCTGTATTAATTTCCTTTTAACTACTCTAAGATCGCTCCATGCCAATGGGCGTGGCCGCGGCAGCAGCCCCAGGACCGCCTAACGGCAATTGGCGTCAGGTCCTGGAGTCGGCTACTTAAGGAGGTCGCGCACAGGGTGCACGCACATCTCCTTCTCGGGGTTGAACACGGCTGTCCCCTGGGGGACAAGAAAGCAATCGGCTCTCATAGGGTGAAGCCTATGAGAGCTGATTGCTATGATTGGCTGGCTGGGGGGAGGGAGGGTTTGAAATAAATAAATAAATAAAAAATTGTAATAAATACTAATAATAAAAAAAAAATCACATAAATATTTATATATATAAAAAAAAAACACGTGGGGGCGGGGGTGATCAGACCCCACCAACAGAGAGCTCTGTTGGTGGGGAGAAAAGGGGGGGGGGAAATCACTCGTGTGCTGTGTTGTGCGGCCCTGCAGCTTGGCCTTAAAGCTGCAGTGGCCAATTATGAAAATAACAGCCTGGTCTATAGGGGGGTTTATCACTGTGGTCCTCAAGTGGTTAAACAATACCAGGGAGACAAGGTTAATGAAACAAAGAATGTGTCAAGGATTTAGAAATAGCAGGTCCTTTTCAAAAATATCCTTAATGCTGGATACTAATTTTTTTTTTTGCGTCAAATGAAACTTTTACAGGTAAATATCCTGTGTTAAAAATATACTCAAGTGACTTGAAGCAGTCCAGATGAAGGCTCTGCGGTAAGTGTTGCCTGGCTCAGTCAGCATCACCATGCCATTCATACTTTCATTGGCAGGAAGAAGTGGTGATAGTTGTGGTGGAGTGAGGGGGTCCTAGAAGTCTGCTCTAGGGACCCTAGGGTCTCGGTTTTCTGGCACAGTGCCGGATATGTGCTACCTTCAGTTGCTTGAGAATTCAAGCAACATGAGGTCTCAACTGCACGCTAACATCCCCCCTCCCAAAGACCAAATGAGCAGCACACAGCAGAAGTCACTTACAAGAGTTCCGAGAACCCCTACTCATTACTTCTACAGCAATTAGCTGCTTTGCTGCATCCACCCTGTACAGCTCCCGATGCATGCATGTAAACCATCGCGAGACAAGTGAAACATCGGGAGCCATACAAGGATGCAATAAAACAGCAGGCAGCTGTAGGAGTGTAGAGTGTAGAGGAATGGCTCTCGGAACTTTTGCTAGTGGTTTTGACTGTGCACTGCTCTGCAAGATGAGTGAGGCATGCAACTATAGCTCCCCCGCTAAAAGCTGGTTCGTTGAGACTGCCGTTTGGCAGAGTCTGGGAAAACCGGGACTCCCTGTAATAGGTAGAATTAGATCCTAACTTTGAGAGAAGAGCACTTAATCCTCATGTATAAAAATTGTTCTATAGAGATCTGTTCTTGTCAGTCACCTGTAAGGTTTCTGGCCATTGTTTTTTAAGGTTGCGGTTTGAAAAGGATCGTATGACACCATTTTGGCCTCAGCCTTTCTGGTTCTTGAGGGAGAAATAGGTGACAATTCATCTGGACGTACCTGGTCATCATTACGCTCCGTTTGATCCTTTGAATTTGGCCGTCATAATTGGGTAATGGTTCTTCTTGTAAAGTCACAAATGATGTGTATTTCAATATTAGACCGCTGGAACCCGCTGAGTCCAATGCTCGAAAGAGAAAATAAGTAATTCTGTCAATACGATCATAAGATCACACAGGTCAGTACAACAGGACCTTTCATCTGGGCTATGAACAGAAATCCCATTAGACGCCTGTGACCTGAAATGATCAGCACATTTGAAGGTTAAACACAGTGTGGAATTATAAAAGTCTTTTCACGTATAACAAATGCCGGAATATAATGGACCTTTTCTGCAAACGCTGGCAGCTCCCACAATGCAATAAAAATTTAAAATGGAGGATGCCGGATTCACATGATACAATGGGCCTAATTTACAAAGTTCTCCAGGGGTACATAAGAGACCATAAGGGATACTGAAGTCCTGGGATGAGGTGGATGATGTCTTGCAACCATTGTCTGGATCATAAGAGAGAACACTGCAATATTGTGATGATCCCTAAAAGGTCCGTGAAATAGCGATTGCTGGATGGACGTGGCGTAGGAATAGAGGTCCTAGAGGTTGCAATTGCAATTTGGCCTGCTGCTCCAAAGGGACTATAAAGCCCGCCTTGTGACTACCATTTGGTACTGGGAATTAAAATACTGAATTTATCCACCAGGACCTACCTTATTTCACACTACAAGTGAAACTGCCTACTCTAGGGGGAACTCACGGAGAAGCATGTGATCAGTTTGATCAGCAGATAGATTTGTAAGACTCTGATTTGCTGGTCATAATTGTACGTTAAACCAGGAAGTCATCCTAGCTAATTAGAACCTTACATATCTATCAGCTGATCAAACTGATCACATGCTTCTCCGTGAGTTCTCCAAGGTAGGGACATCCATACTGCCTTGGCCAGCCATACTGGCTGTTGGGCCCAACCTCAACCATTTGCCCCTCCCCTCCAAACTTGTGAGTAGGAAGAACATAGCCTACATTAATTGGTTTTGCATGAAAAACTGATTGTTTATATAAAATTATTATTTTTATTTTCAGAATAAGAATCTACAGAGGACACATATTTTTACCAAGCCAGATTCTCCTCACCGACTTAAAAAGAGATGAAATAATTGAGTCTCCTTTTGAACAAAACCATTTCCCTGGCAGTCCTGTTGATCCTTTTGGCTGCAGTAGTGTCTGAATAACACACCTGAAGCAAGCATGTGGCTAATCCAATCAGAATTTAGTCAGAATCAGAAACACCTGATCTGCATACTTGTTCAAGGTCGATCAACAACCTACGGTACCTGTTTTGTGTAGATACCTTTTGTCATGCTGAATACAGCTCTGGAGTATCATGACATGGACTTTACAACCCTTCTGAAGGTGTCCTGTGGAATCTGGCACCTAGTTGTTAGCAGGAGACCCTGTAGGTCTTGTAATGTGTAAGCTGGGCCTTCCATGGATCAGCCCCATCAAACACCTAACAGGTGTTTGATGGGGCTGAGACATCACAGAATTTTTAGGCCAAATGAAATGTGAGTCAGCAGACTAGGCTAGTGTTGGGCGAACATCTAGATGTTCGGGTTCGGGCCGAACAGGCCGAACATGGCCGCGATGTTCGGGTGTTCGACCCGAACTCCGAACATAATGGAAGTCAATGGGGACCCGAACTTTTGTGGTTTGTAAAGCCTCCTTACATGCTACATACCCCAAATTTACAGGGTATGTGCACCTTGGGAGTGGGTACAAGAGGAAAAAAAAATTAGCAAAAAGAGCTTATAGTTTTTGAGAAAATCGATTTTAAAGTTTCAAAGGGAAAACTGTCTTTTAAATGCGGGAAATGTCTGTTTTCTTTGCACAGGTAACATGTTTTTTGTCGGCATGCAGTCATAAATGTAATACATATAAGAGGTTCCAGGAAAAGGGACCGGTAACGCTAACCCAGCAGCAGCACACGTGATGGAACAGGAGGAGGCGCAGGAGGAGAAGGCCACGCTTTGTGAGACACAACAACCCCGGCCTTGCATGAGGGCAAGAAGCGTGCGGATAGCATGCTTTGTACCGCCATGCAGTCATAAATGTAATAAAGATAAGAGGTTCCATAAACAGGGACCGGCAACGCTAACCCAGCAGCAGCAGCAGCAGCACACGTGATGGAACAGGAGGAGGCGCAGGAGGAGAAGGCCACGCTTTTTGAGACACAACAACCCAGGCCTTGCATGAGGACAAAAAGCGTGCAGATAGCATGCTTTTTACCGCCATGCAGTCATAAATGTAATAAAGATAAGTGGTTCAATAAACAGGGACCACGCGGCAACGCTAACCCAGCAGCAGCAGACGTGATGGAACAGGAGGAGGCGCAGGAGGAGAAGGCCACGCTTTGTGAGACACAACAACCCAGGCCTTGCATGAGGGCAAGAAGCGTGCGGATAGCATGCTTTGTACCGCCATGCAGTCATAAATGTAATAAAGATAAGTGGTTCAATAAACAGGGACCACGCGGCAACGCTAACCCAGCAGCAGCAGACGTGATGGAACAGGAGGAGGCGCAGGAGGAGAAGGCCACGCTTTGTGAGACACAACAACCCAGGCCTTGCATGAGGGCAAGAAGCGTGCGGATAGCATGCTTTGTACCGCCATGCAGTCATAAATGTAATAAAGATAAGTGGTTCAATAAACAGGGACCACGCGGCAACGCTAACCCAGCAGCAGCAGACGTGATGGAACAGGAGGAGGCGCAGGAGGAGAAGGCCACGCTTTGTGAGACACAACAACCCAGGCCTTGCATGAGGGCAAGAAGCGTGCGGATAGCATGGTTTGTACCGCCATGCAGTCATAAATGTAATAAAGATAAGTGGTTCAATAAACAGGGACCACGCGGCAACGCTAACCCAGCAGCAGCAGACGTGATGGAACAGGAGCAGGCGCAGGAGGAGAAGGCCACGGTTTTTGAGACACAACAACCCAGGCCTTGCATGAGGACAAAAAGCGTGCGGATATAGCAGCAATGCTTTTTGCCGCCATGCAGTCATAAATGTAATACAGATGAGAGGTTCAATAAACAGGGACCGGAAACGCTACACCATCCCAGATGTTCATTGGTCATGTTACTTGGTTGGGGTCCTGGAGTGTTGCGTAGTCATTTCCAATCCAGGATTGATTCATTTTAATTTGAGTCAGACGGTCTGCATTTTCTGTAGAGAGGCGGATACGCCGATCTGTGATGATGCCTCCGGCAGCACTGAAACAGCGTTCCGACATAACGCTGGCTGCCGGGCAAGCCAGCACCTCTATTGCGTACATTGCCAGTTCGTGCCAGGTGTCTAGCTTCGATACCCAATAGTTGAAGGGTGCAGATGGATTGTTCGACACAGCTACGTCATCTGACATGTAGTCCTTGACCATCTTCTCCAGGCGATCGGTGTTGGAGGTGGATCTGCACGCTTGCTGTTCAGTGGGCTGCTGCTGCATGGGTGTCAGAAAATTTTCCCACTCCAAGGACACTGCCGATACCGTTCCCTTTTGGGTACTAGCTGCGGCTTGCGTTGTTTGCTGCCCTCCTGGTCATCCTGGGTTTGCGGAAGTCAGTCTGTCTGCGTACAACTGGCTAGAGGAGGGGGAGGATGTCAATCTCCTCTCTAAAGTCTCCACAAGGGCCTGCTGGTATTCTTCCATTTTGAGCTGTCTGACTCTTTCTTCAAGCAGTTTTGGAACATTGTGTTTGTACCGTGGATCCAGAAGGGTATAAACCCAGTAATTGGTGTTGTCCAGAATGCGCACAATGCGTGGGTCACGTTCAATGCAGTCTAGCATGAATTGAGCCATGTGTGCCAGAGTCCTACCAGAATCCTCATCATCCTCTTGTGAGCGTTGTGATAGTTGTTGTGATGCATCATAGTCGTCACCTTCCTCCTGGTCTGCTTCTGCTGACCATTCGCGTTGAATTGTGGAAGTCCAACGTGCACCGCTCTGGCCCTCGTCAGTGGTGGCATGAAATTCCTGCTCCAACTCCAGCTGTTCCTCCTCCTCTTCTTCGTCATAGCTGCTGGGGCCAGCGTTCCCTGAGGCGGATGGCCTGATGTTGGTACCATCACGCTGATCGTTTTCTCCTTCAGATTCCCCCAGTTGCATCATGACAGCTGTTTCCTTGATTTTTAACATCGACCTCTTCAGTAAACACAGCAGTGGTATGGTAATGCTGACTGAAGAGTTGTCACTGCTCACAAGCAACGTGGATTGCTCAAAATTTTGGAGGACTTGGCAGAGGTCCAACATGTTGGCCCAATCGGATCCACAGAAGCTTGGCAGCTGGCCGGATGCGCCTCGGTACTGCGCCGTCATGTACTGGACCACTGCACTCTTCTGCTCGCAAAAGCGGGCTAGCATGTGCAGCGTAGAATTCCAGCGCGTAGGGACATCACACAGCAAGCGATGGTGGGGGAGATTGAAGCGCTCCTGCATCTTGGCGAGTGCCCCCGAAGCAGTACTGGAATTTCTACAATGTTTGGCCACTCGACGCACCTTCAACAGAAGATCGGCCACGCCTGGGTATGTCCTCAGGAACTGCTGAACTACTAGGTTCATCACGTGCGCCAGGCAAGGGATGTGTGTCAGCTTAGCCAACCTTAAAGCGCGAATGAGATTACTCCCATTATCACACACAACCATGCCCGGTTTCAGGTCCAGCGGTGCCAGCCACAAATCCGTCTGTTCCTTTATTCCCCTCCAAATTTCCTCTCCTGTGTGCTGCTTATCCCCAAGGCAGATTAGCTTCAGCAACGCTTGCTGACGCATGCCAACAGCTGTGCTGCACTGCTTCCACGATCCTACTGCTGCTGGGTTAGCGTTTCCGGATGAGGTACAGCTTTGAGATGCGTTGGAGGAGAAGGAGTCAGAGAGGTAGGTGCTGCTGTTGTTATCCAGTGGGAGGGACGGCGGTGCAGCTGTTTGTGGCGTGGGCAACACCCGTGCCGTAGCAGGTGAGGAATCGCTGCCAGGCTCCACAAGGTTCACCCAGTGCGCGGTAAGGGAGATGTATCGACCCTGGCCGAACGCACTCGTCCAGGTGTCAGTGGTGAGGTGAACCTTGCAGGCAACGGCATTCTTCAAGCTTCGGGTTATTTTGCTGACCACGTGCTCATGCAACTCAGGCACTGCAGAGCGCGCAAAGTGGTAGCGGCTGGGAACCACGTAACGTGGGATGGCCACTGACATCATGCCCTTGAAGCTGTTTGTCTCCACCACTCGATATGGCAGCATTTCGCAGGCCAGAAGCTTGGCTATGCTGGCTGTTACTGCCACGGCCCGGGGGTCATTTGCTGGCAATTTCCTCTTGCGCTCAAACATCTCCGACACAGACAACTGAACCGTAGCGCTGCACACGGAAGGGCTGTTGGTTGTTGTGTTTGATGAACACTGGGAGACCTCAAGAGCACTACTCCGGAAAGTGACAGTGTCAGCGTCGTCTGATGTTTGTGAATGTTGTGAACCACGCAATGGCTGGGCTACTGCTGCTGCTGAGGCGGGTCTGGTGGTGAGTCTGGTGAACCCAAGGGAGGCAGTGTTGTTGCTGGTACCCTGTCCTGACGCGTTTGCCCACAGAGTGGGATGTTTGGATAGCATGTGACGGCTCATGCTGGTGGTGGAGAGGTTGTTAATACTTTTCCCCCTGCTCAGGCGGGTCTTGCACACCTTGCAAATCGCCATGGTAACATCCTCAGTGCAGTCTTCAAAGAAAGCCCAGACTTTGGAGCACCTGCCTCCTTGCTGGCGATTTCTGTTTGCTCCTCTTTTGCCTCTCACTTGAACTTCCACGCTTGTGGTGCCTGAAATTGCGCGCCGCCTACCTTGTGGCACAAGGCGAACTCGTGCAGCAGTGGGTTCTTCAACAGACTCATCTGTGCTGCTGCTACGACGGCGATGTTCTCGTTCACAAACAAAATCTGGGTCTCTGTCCACATTGTCCATACCCTCCTCTTCCATCTCCTCAAACTCGTCATATGTCATTGTGGGCCGCCGCCGTGGAGTAGAGCTCCCCACAACAACCTCTGCGCAGCACACTCCAACGTCGTCTTCCAGATCTTGTCGGCCGACCTCCTGCAATTGCAACCCCTCCTGCCCAAATTGCTCTGGGATTTGGGTTTCCGAGTCCTCCTCGGACTCGCCTTGTATTTCAGTGCGCGGTGCATTTCCCACAGTTAACGGTTGTGAATCCAGGCACAACATTTCTGGCTGTTCCTCCATTGACCTTTGAAAGGTGGAAGTTTGTTGGGCTGGGAATAGCTCCTGCGAATACCCCATTGTGTCCTGAGGTAATTCATCGGACTGGTTATCTGGCAGTTGTGTGCGTGGTGTCGCTGCCGGTTGTGTCAGCTTTGTGCCCACTGGCTCCTTGTAACTGGCTGAGGACTCGGACCTCATGCGTGATGTGCTGGTGCTGCTTAACCCACTGCTGGACGCTTGAGAGGTCATCCAAGTAATTATCTGGTCCTGTTCTTTTGGATTTGTGAGGGTTGTTGTCCTGGACAACATGGGCGGTATTGAGTGGGTTTTCTTGGGTGCTCCCCTGTGGCCTGTACGTGAACCGTCAGGGGAAACACCTCTTCCCTTGCCCCTCCCTCTTTCACCGGATTTCTTCCTCATTTCACTTATCCTTACAGTACACGCTGACTGGCAGCAGTACAGTGGCAGTACAGAAATGCTATACAGTACCACTATTCCCAGCAGCGACACAGAGCACAATGCTATACAGTGACGGGTGAGCGGTGTACCACTATTCCCAGCAGCGACACAGAGCACAATGCTATACAGTGGCGGGTGAGCGGTGTACTACTATTCCCAGCAGACACAGAACAGTAAACAGAATGCTATATAGTGTGGCTGAGCGAGCGGTGTACCACTATTCCCAGCAGACACAGAACAGTAAACAGAATGCTATATAGTGTGGCTGAGCGAGCGGTGTACCACTATTCCCAGCAGACACAGAACAGTAAACAGAATGCTATATAGTGTGGCTGAGCGAGCGGTGTACCACTATTCCCAGCAGACACAGAACAGTGAACAGAATGCTATATAATGTGGCTGAGCGAGGTACACAGAGTGGCAGTAAACAGAATGCTATATAGTGTGGCTGAGCGAGTGGTGTACCACTATTCCCAGCAGACACAAAACAGTAAACAGAATGCTATATAGTGTGGCTGAGCGAGCGGTGTACCACTATTCCCAGCAGACACAGAACAGTGAACAGAATGCTATATAATGTGGCTGAGCGAGGTACACAGAGTGGCAGTAAACAGAATGCTATATAGTGTGGCTGAGCGAGCGGTGTACTACTATTCCCAGCAGACACAGAACAGTAAACAGAATGCTATATAGTGTGGCTGAGCGAGCGGTGCACCACTATTCCCAGCAGACACAGAACAGTAAACAGAATGCTATATAGTGTGGCTGAGCGAGCGGTGTACCACTATTCCCAGCAGACACAGAACAGTAAACAGAATGCTATATAGTGTGGCTGAGCGAGCGGTGTACCACTATTCCCAGCAGACACAGAACAGTGAACAGAATGCTATATAATGTGGCTGAGCGAGGTACACAGAGTGGCAGTAAACAGAATGCTATATAGTGTGGCTGAGCGAGTGGTGTACCACTATTCCCAGCAGACACAGAACAGTAAACAGAATGCTATATAGTGTGGCTGAGCGAGCGGTGTACCACTATTCCCAGCAGACACAGAACAGTAAACAGAATGCTATATAGTGTGGCTGAGCGAGCGGTGTACCACTATTCCCAGCAGACACAGAACAGTGAACAGAATGCTATATAGTGTGGCTGAGCGAGCGGTGTACCACTATTCCCAGCAGACACAGAACAGTAAACAGAATGCTATATAGTGTGGCTGAGCGAGCGGTGTACCACTATTCCCAGCAGACACAGAACAGTAAACAGAATGCTATATAGTGTGGCTGAGCGAGCGGTGTACCACTATTCCCAGCAGACACAGAACAGTAAACAGAATGCTATATAGTGTGGCTGAGCGAGCGGTGTACCACTATTCCCAGCAGAGACAGAACAGTGAACAGAATGCTATATAATGTGGCTGAGCGAGGTACACAGAGTGGCAGTAAACAGAATGCTATATAGTGTGGCTGAGCGAGCGGTGTACTACTGTTCCCAGCAGCGACACAATGACAGGGGGGACCCTGGCTAGCGTGGCTGGAGCGCGAACTACCCTGCCTGCCTACCCAAAGCTAAACCCACAGACAAATGGCGGAGATATGACGTGGTTCGGGTATTTATTTACCCGAACCACGTGACAGTTCGGCCAATCAGAGCACGTTCGGGTCCGAACCACGTGACCCGTTCGGCCAATCACAGCGCTAGCCGAACGTTTGGGGAACGTTCGGCCATGCGCTCTTAGTTCGGCCATGTGGCCGAACGGTTTGGCCGAGCACCGTCAGGTGTTCGGCCGAACTCGAACATCACCCGAACAGGGTGATGTTCTGCAGAACCCGAACAGTGGCGAACACTGTTCGCCCAACACTAGACTAGGCTACCTACTTCCATTGTTCCTTAGTGCAGTACTGACACTCACTTGTCCATTGTAGGTTAACACTTTCAGTGCTTGGCAATGATCAGCATGGGCACACTGACTGGTCGATGGCTATTCAACCCCAATATGCAACAAGCTGCAATGTACTGTGTGTTCTGACAGCTCTCTCTAATGACCAGCATTACATTTTCCAGCAATGTTTGTTACAGAACCTCTTGTGCAGATTGACCAGATAGGTTAGACTTTGCCCTCTATGCACACCAGTAAAGCCTCAAACACATGCAAGATGAAACTCGGTCAAGGCAGCCAATAATGACCACCAGCGTGTGTGCAGCAGCCCCAGACACCCTTGGCCACTGTGCCGAGCAACAGTCAAGATAATTATTCTCCCCACTTACCCAGCTTGCCATGTGATGCCTTGCCCCCCCCCCCCCGTATAGCAACAGAACACATTGCTAGCCTGTAAGCTAGTGATTTGTCTATACAGCATCAGCCCTGCCATGTTATCCCTGCCGCCGGGGGACATGCCTCAAATGTGTGCATGAGGCTTAAAGTAAACCGGAGGCAACAATAAACAAAACAAATCCAGATGCTTAAAGAGACTCTGTAACAAAAATTTCAGCCGTATTTCTTCTATCCTATAAGTTCTTATACCTGTTCTATAGGTGCTCTGGATTACTGCAGCCTTTTCTAGTTGCACTGTCTCTGTAATATATCTAATCTTCTTTTATTTGTCAAGCTTTGTCGAGCCAGAGAGGAATGCACCGCCTATGCTGTGATAGGGAGAAATTATGCCTCACCCCCTACACACCCCCTATGCTCTCCTGTGTGCTGTGTGTATGAGTCACATGCAAGGTCTCTGCTCACAGCCAGCCTGTCTGTGACCTTGCGAACAGCTGTGAGTGCAGAAAGATCAGTTCAAAGCCCAAACAAGCAGCTAAGGCAACAAGTGGGAAAAACATTCCAGCAGTCAAGTAACGTTTGAGAGGAGTCACTGCAAACTGGCACCTGCTCTGATGATGTATTTTCTGTTTGGCGGCCATCTTCATTGTTTACAAAAACAATGGATAAAACAGTGATTTTATCACCAAGAAAGCAGCGGGGAGCAGCGGAAATGTCACAGAGGAGGCTAGGAGAAGACAACAAACAGGCTGGTACTTTTATTTATGGAAGATTTTCACAGTACAGATTCTCTTTAAAGAGAACCCGAGGTGGGTTTGAACAATATTATCTGCATACAGAGGCTGAATCTGCCTATACAGCCCAGCCTCTGTTGCTATCCCAAACCCTCCTAAGGTCCCCCTGCACTCTGCAATCCCTCATAAATCACAGCCACGCTGCTGACAAACAGCTTGTCAGAGGTGGCTGTGTTTATCTCTATAGTGTCAGTCTGCTGCTCTCCCCGCCTCCTACAGAACTCCGGTCCCCGCCTGCATCCCTTCCCTCCCTGCTGATTGGAGGGAAGGGACGGGGGCAGGGACCGGAGCTATGCAGGAGGCGGGGGAACAGCTGAGACTGACACTACAGATGTAAACACAGCCTCACAGCATGGCTGTGATTTATGAGGGATTGCAGAGTGCAGGGGGACCTTAGTGGGGTTTGGGATAGCAACAGAGGCTGGGCTGTATAGGCAGATCCAGCCTCTGTATGCAGATAAAATTCTTTAAACACACCTCGGGTTCTCTTTAAGAAGAGCAAAGACTCTGGATCCCTCAGAGGATACCTGCGACCTCCATCAAACTACAGCCGCTGCCTGGGACCCTTTTGAAGATTACGACCATGCTCCTCTTTACATACAAGCATGGCTGTGCTACACCCGTGTACATTTGGCTGCACCTGTAGCACGGACCTGCTTGTGGATGAGTGGGTTCAGCTTACTGCCTATCTTAACAATATTTTTTTTATCTTTCATTTGTTTTTGGAGGAATTAGGGTTCAGACTCTGAAACCTGCTGTTCCATTTTGGAAAGTTTATTCACTGATGGTATTTCCTCAGGATAGAGAAAATCTCCTTCAATAGCAGCTTTTTTTTTTTTTGCCAATGTATCTACCTTTGCATTTGCCAATTAAATGTCATCATTCCCTAAAGGTCCCTGCTTCGATCCCGGGTTTCGGCACCAATTGTAATACATCGTCTCGTATATGGAAAGTTCTCACAGCTGTTAGCAGGGACACAGGCCTTCAGATGCTAGGAGCATATAGGATGTTCTATTGGCATTAGCAATACGAGGATTCAGTGTTTATCTTGGTTGCATGAATCAGGAAACAAGCAGTGTCTTTAGCAGCCACAAGCAGTGATGAGCAGAAATTACGCCCATGCGTAATTACGCATCGTAATAGTATAGTGACATTTTGGGGAAATAGCGTAGTTAATTTCTTATTTAATTGGTACCATTCGTAATTACGCATGAATTTACGCGTAATTTATGCGTAATTTCGTGCCGACTTTGGCTGTGAATAACAAAACCCTCATACAAACTATTGCTACCAAAATTGCTGCGTAAGAAGAATGCGTAAGAAGAATGCTGCGTAAGAAGAATAATGGGTACAAGTTACAAAAAGAATTGTTCAAAAAGACCTTGTAGTTTTTGAGAAAAATTTTAAAAATACAAAAAAAACCATGTCATTTTTCTGTTTAAAAACCATTTTTCTTTGCATATATAAAATCGATTTTCTCAAAAACAATAAGGTCTTTTTGAAAAATGTGACTTATACCCACTATTCTCCTTATTATATGTAGCAATTTTGGTAGCTATAGCATGTATGGGGGGGCTTTACAATTCACCGCCAAAATTGGCACGAAATTACACGTAAATTACGCGTACATTCATTCGTAATTACAAAGTAATTACAAATATACAAAGTAAATTGAATCGTAATTAGCAGATTAGGTTCATCACTGGCCACAAGCCTGCCTTATAACTGTGAGGATCCGCGTGGCTGCCTGCACAGGCAGGCAGCCTTTTGACCACTGTTCAGGTCTGCATTCTGCAGGTCTCTGGAAGAGAGACCTTTTGTCAGTTGTGCACCTTGCTGCTGAGGAATTTGCAAACGTTTGTCATGCAGATTGCCTAGCCATATCCTTTGTGGGCTTGCTCTATAAAGGGCTATGTTTCCCACAGTAAGTTGCTCGTCATAAGAGTTAGTCCTGTGGAACACTCGCCTGGAGTGTCAGCCTTGCTCTTTGTTTGAAGATTAGCCTAGAGTAATTCCTGGGACTGCACTAGGCAGGTTTACCTAGTGCAGTTAGGATTTCATTATTTGTATTGCCTGTTCTGTCTGTCTGTGGGGTGCTAACCAGAGCAGCGGTTGTTACTGGTAGGCCCCTCTGTTCTGTTGTTGCCTTACTTGGATCGAACTCGCTCTGATGCAAAGAGCAGTGGATCGTATCTCTTGCATATTCCTGTTTCCGTGTATCTGTCTTGTCTGCTACGAACGCTTGCTGGAGGCTCGGTGAGGTAACCGTTAAGCAAGCGCTCGCGTCCTCTGTTTTATGTTTGTCTGTCGGTGGTTAGTTAGGCGTGCTTGTCCCTGTTGTGCTTATCACGCGGGGTCCGCGCATAAAACGCGTGCACTGTTGCGAATGAGTGCGGTGTTCGCGTTTAGTTAGCGTTTGTTATTTTCCTTATCTCCTCATTGTATGATTTGCTGTACCTTTGCTACTCTTGTGCTCTGCCTTGCTGTAGCCTTGTGTCACCTCTGGCAATCGTCTCTCCGGCGATTGCGTTCCTACGTCATATCTGCTGTTGTGTGTGCACCGTCGCGGGTTGGCGACTGGTTTGGTGCACACACATACAATCTGTCCCTTTGCTCGATCTCTTTCAGGGCTATCTTGCCCTGCGTTTCTTCCCTTCGTACAATTCCTGTCTTGCGTCTGTGGCAGGGCAGAGGAGCTGTTCCTCTGCACTCCACAGCTCCATCTGTCGACAGGAATTTCCCTCTACAGGTGCATTGCACCTTTTGCTGGGTTCCCGCTTATTATACTCTTGTGGAGGATTTCCGCAGTGTCAGCGCACGTCTTGTGCGCTGATCACGGAGGGAATTCCACAATCGTTACAATAACATTACACATACATCATAAATAATAATAATAATTGCAGTATTTGTATAGCGCCTTTCTCCTGTCGGACTCAAACCGCTTGCGAGGCAGCCACTAGAGCTCACTCAGTAGGCAGTAGCAGTGTAAGGGAGTCTTGCCCAAAGCGCTCCTTACTGAATTACTGGCTTACTGAACAGGCAGAGCCGAGATTCGAACCCAGGTCTCCTGTGTCAGAGGCAGAGCCCTTAACCAGTACACCATCCAGCCACTACTACTGTAAAAACTCCTGGGTTAAGCAAGCATTAATTAGTCCCATCCCATTGCAGGTGGGCTGAGGGTGGAGTATTGATGGTGTTCCCTAAATTATATGTTGTCCATTAGATACGGTAATACAATTGATGTAACATGTTCAAAACATACCAGTCACTTTCCGACCTCGCTTTTGGGTTGTGTTGACATGTACTACCGTAAGATCAGTTTTATTGTACTTGTTAGGGTTTAATCAGCCCAGTATGTGCCTGGCTCTGTACAGTCTAGACCAGGGTTGTCAAACCGGTCCTTCGAGGGCCGAGGTCCTCACACATTTTTGACAAAGCTCAAATTAATTGATGGGTCTGAATCAGAAAAGGTGTGGTCCATCAGGTAGAACACATTCCTCTCTTTCTCAGTCAATCCTAAACACTGGCATCGTTCTGGCCCTTCAGGCCTGGAGTTCGACACCTGTGGTCTAGACTAATTCCAGTTGCAATAAGATAACCTTCAGATAAAAGCTGAATTTATTTATTTAAAGACTAGAATTTTTAGACTGAATTTTTCTGTTACATATACTGTATCTTGAAGTGTACCTAAACTGATGCTCAGATACAAAATTAGATACTTACCTAAAGAGAGGGAAGCCTCAGGATCCTATTGAGGCTTCTCTTGCTGCTCTGATGTCTCCTCGCTGAGTGTGGCCTCCCAGAAGATTAGCCACAAGGCACTGTCACTAATCATATTGGCGTGGTACACCTTATTTTCCTTCAGCGTGGCTGCGCAAGCACACCCGCGGGCTTTGTGCTACTGCGCATGTGTGGCCGTGCTCATGTGGCTACTGCACGGCTGTGCTGGTAACTGAGGAGGGCAACGAGGGACATCGACTCACTGAGGGAAGACACAATAGGCTCCTGAGGCTTCCCTCTGTTCAGGTGAATATCTCATTTTGAACCCTCGGAATCGCTTTAAGGGAGAACTCTGTCTAAAGTCTTCTTGTTGAAATATTCGTTCTAAATGGATTTACATTACAATAACCTCACAGATTCTTCCAGCCAGGGTCATACTCCCGCAGGCACAGTACAGCTCTTGTCGGATATATTCCTGGCGTCCATGAGTGGCAACGATGGGGGCCAGTGGGAAGTGGGAAGCGTCTGCAGGATCCAAAGGCTTCCCTCTTCTTAGGTAAATATCAAAGTTTTTGTTTTTTTGGATCTTTTCTTGGTGGTGGTGGTGGTGGTGGTGGTGGGGGGTTGGCACACTTTAAGAATTGGACACCCAAGACCTACAATTTTGGAGACCTCAAAGTCTCATAAATCCTTATATTTGCCCATTTTTGAGTTTACCAATATCATGTTCAAGAACTGGCTGTTCACTTGCTGCCTCTATTATTTAAAATGTGCTGCTAAAGACTTTTATTCATTTCACCTGACAGTGGTTTTACTGTTGAGTCAGTGACTGATATATATAGAATACATATAAACATTGAGGTCCAAGCTGCGTTGAGGAGCGAGGCGTTGAGTTTGCTGCTTCGCCGCTGCTCTCCCCGTTGCCCATGTTTGCACACACCGCACTGGGCAGCATCTGAGACGCGCACTGAGCAGTCACAGTGTGTAATATATAATGTTTGGCATAACGTGTAATTGGATGTCACTGTTCCTGCAGCTGTGTTTTCTGAGCGACAGCCAATTCAGGCAGGTGATCGTCATACCATGGATCTGGCGTTTGTTCCACGCAGCTGTACAATCAGGTCTCATCAGGGAGATTATAATGACCTGCGCTGGCCTGCTGGTGCCTCTGAACTAAAGACACGAGGAACTTTGCAGCGTTCGTGCTGCCCAAGGCAACCAACCGGGTTCAAGCAGTCGTTTCCAAGCAATGGTTACAACTTATGTGACGTCTGCATTCTTATACCAGGTGTCAAAAAACTGTGATGGAGGTGCCCTAAATATCTGGTAACAGGCATTTATATCTAAGGGGTTTATAGATCTTACCTTCTTAAAGTGTACCAGAGATGGTACACTGGCCACTATTAATACTTACCTGGGCCTTCCTCCAGCCCCATGAGTACCAGGGCTTCCCTCACCCTCCTCCTCGGGTCCCCTGTTCTGGAGCTACAACTCCTGGTAATCCGGTCAGTGGACACCAGCCGTTGCCTTCTGACCTCACCATTGTGAGAATTATACTTACATTACTCCATACTCCATCTTTATAAACAATATTGCACTATTAGGCTCCTGGTCTCTCTAATCTGGATACTTGGGGGAGATCACAAGTCACGACCACCAAGAATAACATCAATCCAGGGCCGGATTTACCATAAGGCACTGTAGGCACGTGCCTACAGGCGCCTGCTGATGGAAAGATGGTTTACTCCTCTCCCTGATTGTCTCCTTCCCTATGCAGAGTCCTGATGGAGTGTAAATGAGAGGTTACTCACCCAGCTCTCGGCATTTCACCGAAGTGATCTTCCTTCAGTCTGGGGCACCTCTAGCTACTTAATATCGAGGGTACCTCTGGCTACCTAATACTAAGAGACACCTGTAGGTGTCTATGATAGGCAAGGAAAGTAAGGGAGAAGTGACAGCTGGGCCAGGCAGCACACTTGCAGTGCAGTTTGGCAGGGGTTTGTGGGTTCATGGAGGGCAAAGTCTAGGATGCCAGGACATCTGTGCCTATAGGCTCCTGTGATGTAAATCTGGGCCTGCACCAATCCTTATCCCAGATATGGTGTTTGCATGCTTGTTCCAGGTGTGGTGCCTACATGTTTGTTCCAGTTGTGGCGTCTGCATGCTTGTTCCAGTTGTGGCGTCTGCCTGCTTGTTCCAGGTCCACTTTGATTTTGCAGCCTCATAAGATTTGGCAGCTTGCACAGTCAGTAACAGGGATCTGATGATAATCATGTATGGTCCCGAGGAAGCAGATGTGGCTGTAGTGGCTGGATAATGTACTGGTTAAGGGCTCCTTCTCTTGACCCTGACTCTTCTTCTACCTGTAGAGTGCATCCTAATGGCTGCAGCTCTGGTGGTTTGAGTCCGCCAGGAGAAAAGTGCAATGTAAATGTTCTGTGCCTTGTCTTGTTTTGACAAAACATCTGGCCCACTTTACAAAGTAAGAAAAAAGTATCAACATAGCAGAAAATAATAATCACAATACTTTTAATAATATAGACAGCTCAAATTTAGGTTAGGGCCGGTTTAAGTTAGCGTTGGCTAAATGTTCCTAGTCAAGTGATTGTTAGCGTTTAGCATCACGCGGTTACCGCTGATTACCGTTGATTGCGCAACGTTCCAATCCGGATTTACCACGTCGTTTCAGGTTCTAGGGTCGATTCACCGCTGTGTCTTCATGTCCCCTTTCGGGGACGAAAACTGCCGGTTGCAACGGGAAGCCGACAATCGCCGCAGGAAGCCCGGCGCTTCCCCCAAACGTGATGAGGCAGAACGGAATGCCGGGAAACGCCACTAACTGGCCCTATGCACATGTTCCTATTGCAGTGTAAAAACACACATTATGCTATGTATGCTATTAAAACAGGGTCAAAAGAAAAATATATATATAATCAGTGAGCAGGGAAGATTTTGGACCTATACAATGACTCGATCTGGAAAATCGGTAAAGGAAATTTGGGCGTTCGTGGCGAATTGGAAACTTGGGCTCCCCATAGACCACACAATACAAATAGCGGCACCCAGTGGACAATTTGGGCTGAAGTGACGGGGCAATGGAGATAGTGGCAGTGAGGTCAGCTACCAGGTGTGAGTTGGTGAGTCTAGATTACTGTTAGGAGTAGGAAAGAGGTAGTTAGTGTTAGGTTTACATAGTGGTAGGTTAAAGGGACACTTAAGTCAAACAAAAAAAATGAGTTTTACTCACCTGGGGCTTCCAATAGCCCCCTGCAGCTGTCCGGCGCCCTCACCGTCTCCCTCCAATCCTCCTGTCCCCGCCAGCAGCCACTTCCTGTTTCGGTGACAGGAGCTGACAGGCTGGGGGCGCGAGTGATTCTTTGCGTTCCTGGCCACAATAGCGCCATCTATGCTGCTATAGCATATATCATATACCATATAGCAGCATAGAGGGTGCTAATGTGTCTGGGAACGTGAAGAATCACTCGCGTCCCCAGCCTGTCAGCCCCTGTCACCGAAACAGGAAGTGGCTGCCGGCGGGGCCAGGAGGATCGGAGGGAGACGGTGAGGGCACCGGACAGCTGCAGGGGGCTATTGGAAGCCCTAGGTGAGTCAAACTCATTTTTTTTGTTTGACTTAAGTGTCCCTTTAATGTTAGGAGTAGGCAAGTGGGGTTAGTGTTAGGCTTCGATAGTGGTAGGTTAGTGTTAGGAGTAGCTAGGAGGGTTAGTGTGAAAGGAGAACAGGAAGGTTAGGTATTGTAATTAGCATTGCCGATATTCCACAGGCAGCGTCAACGTGCTACCAAATTTCCCCGGCACTTTAATTTTCATAGACGCCTGGAAAATGAGACTACCAGGGAATATTGTGGACTCTGCGGAGGATAGGGGGAGTACTAGACATCTTTGGAATGTCTGCCTCTGATGCTGGAGAACCTTGTCCCATCACTGGATACAATGTATACAAAGCCCTTATCACTCCACCTTAAAGGGATACTTAAGTCTGGGCAAAAAAATGAGTTTCACTCACCTGGGGCGTCCCTCAGCCCCCTGCAGCTGATCGGTGCCCTCGCAGCTCCGCTCCGATGCTCCTGGACCAGCCGGCGACGACTTCCAGTTACGCCGTCGCCGGCCGACAGGCATGGGAACGCGAGTGATTGTTCGCGTTCCCAGCCACAATAGCACCCCCTATGCGACTATTGCGGTAAGAAGGCTGCAATAGTCGCATAGGGGGTGCTATTGTGGCTGGGAACGCGAACAATCACTCGCGTTCCCATGCCTGACGGCCGGTGACTGCGAAACCGGAAGTCGTCGCCGGCGGGTCCAGGAGCATCGGAGCGGAGCTGCGAGGGCACCGATTAGCTGCAAGGGGCTGAGGGACGCCCCAGGTGAGTTAAACTCATTTTTTTGCCCAGACTTAAGTATCCCTTTAAAGGATACCCGAGGTGACATGTGACGTGATGAGATAGACATGTGTATGTACAGTGTCAAGCACACAAATAACTATGCTGTGTTCCTTTTTTATTTCTCTGCCTGAAATAGTTAAACATCAGGTATGTAACTGAGAGTTTCTGTCCGAGTTGGGACCGGGTCATACTGATTCAGACTACAGCATAACCCTCACTGATAAGGAATTACAGCCATAAAACACTTTCCTGTCAGTAAATGAGAGCAGGAAAGAGATAAAAAGGGTCAATAATTCATAGATTTGAGCTCTGGCATACTTCAGTGAAGGTGTCAATGAGCAGAGACAATATAACAGTAAAAACGTAAAAACTAGATTTAAATATAAAATAAAACGTGGGATATCTAAAAAAGTCATTTTTAGGAGAAGGAGGATAGATGCAATTTTTTTTCTCATCAGTTTATTTTCACCTCGGATGTCCTTTAAAGTGGACCTGAACTCTTGCACAGGACAGAAGGAAAACATAGAGAAATGCACCCTGTATGTTTTTAGAGAGTTTAGCCTGTCTAATTCCACCTCATCTGTGATTAATCACCAGTGTAATTTAGTCTCTCAGCTGTGTCAGCTGGCTGCCTCGGCAGAGCAGCTAATTTGTAAACACAAGATGTTAACCCCATGTCTGCTTCCATGAAAACAGGAAGTAGACACACTAAAGATTTTTTGCAGGGTGTGTAGTAGCTATAAATGTTTTTCTTTAAAGGTTATTATGTTGTTGCTTCGCAAAGAGGAAATTCTGAGTTCAGGTCCCCTTTAACAGCTGTTAAAGAAATGCATAATGAGGAAATGAGTCTGATTTATTTTCTGAACCAAAGATTCTTTTACAACTTAAAGGACAACTGAGGTGAGAGGGATATGGAGGCTGCCATATTTATTACCTTTTAAACAATACCAGTTGCCTGGCTGTCCTGGTGATCCTCTGCCTGTAATACTTTTGCCACAAACCCTGAACAAGCATGCCGATCAGGTGCTCTGACAGAAGTGTGACTGGATTACAAGCATGCTTGTTTCAGGTGTGTGACTCAGATACTACTGCAGCTAAACAGAT